>NW_019211459.1:2206400-2402153 GCF_002443255.2 Varroa destructor | reverse complement strand
AGTAACATTTCCGCCATAATATTGTTGTCGACTGTTCAGCAGGAAATGAGAGCTCAATCCTTTGTTTTTCATAATTGTTTTATTATGAATAAAATAATGATAATAATGATGTAAAACGTTACCGTCTTTGAGCCGGTTTCGTCGTGATTAAACGAACTAGGAACGTCGGCTGGCATTTTTGATTTATAACAATTTGTTGATGTTGCATTTATTGGCCCTTTATCGTTGTTTTCTGCTTTGCTTCTCTTCCTTGCAACCACATTTCAGTCTATTTCTATTTATCTAGCCTATATGTTCGCTCCTTATTTTTAAATCGCCAGCAAGTTAATTAGGTAATCGCACATCCTATTTGTAAATGTAGTTGTATTCACCCATTTATTTTGCCGTAGTTTTATCCTTATCAATTTTAATGGGTTCCTTTTATTTTTATGTTTACTGAAATTGCAAATCTGTCTGGGATCAGTTATATACAGGCTATTGCTGAGGTACTGACGTAAGAACGTAACAATGGAGCTAGAGTCCTACGACGGAACGAGCTCATTTGTAATCCAGTCAATGTTATTGTTGTTGTAACAGCTATGACGGTATTGTATGGATGCCGCCTATTTTAAATAGGCGCTTGCGTGATGAGTATCGTCATTGCAAATTTTCACTTGTCCGTTGAGTAAAAGAGACTGTGGCCCCTTTGCTAATACTCAATTGTAAGCTATTTTCAAAGTTAGACCTAATATACGTGAAAGACCACAATGCCTTGCAATAGAAGATTACCCGTTACTGGCAAGTTTAGGTAACCAGTGGAATGTTTCAGCATACAACGCGAGCTTCTCTGTACGGAGAATAAGCAGAGGCACATTACTAACATCAAACCAAATCAATTATGTTTTGTGGTCACATGACACTCGGATTCTGAATTGAAATAGCTCATAAAAATGGATCGAATAATCTATAGATTTAGTTGTCAATCAGCACGATTCATTTTTGGATAAAGGACTACTCTGAATGATCAAACGTTATATGGTCTTTCTACAGCATTAGAATGTGTTTAGAGTCCAGACAATCAAAATATGCCGTACTAACATGAACCCTCACGGACTATCATCGGCTCGGACTATATTTAGAAGGCAATTTTCACTCTAAATTCTACAATTTACGTGTTTAAGCAATCCATATGTGAGATGCACACAAAATAATTCACAGTTTAAAGCAATAGGATCCTCTTTGTGCCTAAGGAACTTAAAATTTATTATATAAATTTTAGAAGTGCCCTCATTGCATTACACAACGTTGTGCTAAGTTTTGTTAGTTAAAAAATACGATTAGATCACGATGGTCAGGATATGACAGGACACAAAAAGCATTTTAGAAGGCCCTAATTCGATATGACAACACAAAAGGAATGGGTGGACGATAGCATATAAATTTATAATCGGCTTTAATTATAATCAAATTGCTAGCAACCATTCATCACCTATAAGAACGTCATTAAATAAGCAGCACCACCACTAATTGTCTATTAATATAATATCGATCCATCTGCTCCGCTTAATTGTATTATACATAGAGTACACCTCCGTCACAGATTTGGCAATGTATGGAAAGATTATCTTACTTCTTCGCGTTATTTTAAACCGACATAATCCATTATATCGTATGCTTCAAAAGCATGGTTGTCATAATCTCCTGCCCCCGTTGCACCGCCGTCCCCGAAACTACCTACCCATGCATATACACACGTACACACACGCAAACAGAGACAAAAATCAAGTCATCTAATTGCGTCGTCAATGCGCATGCCTTTCTCGTTAATGTAGACTTTGGCTAGTACTTTCCGCGACGCTGTCTGGTTAGTCCCACGGACGACGACGATAGTCGTCGTAGATATGTCAAAGAAAACATCTATATACAGTCACAGCGATAGAAAGTGAAGCTAGCAGTAGCGGGTGGCCCCCGACCGTCTGCACGGCGATAATTTTTATTGAAAGGTATGACAAAAAAGACCTGAGTGAGCCGTAACCCATACGGCAGTAAGCCAAGCACACGCAAGCGAACACGAAACGCCATCACAAAGTTAATGGCGGGGCATATTTTATATTTCAAGTACGTGTATATATACCTACATGGACTTTGTAAACTTGAAAATTACATGTCTAGTGTTTACATGTCTAGAGCGAAAAGAAGCTATGTACAAGCGTACACTAAGTGTCTAAAGGGCTTGGCGTTAAAAATTTTGCATTTTATTTTCGTGTAAATTGAACGCACGGGATTATAACTTAACAATGTAATGCAACAGACTCAATTCTCAACAATCATCGATGTAACATAGCCGTTAAATCAGCAGTACAAACAAATTTACATCTTGTGTCTTACAAAAATGTGTCATTTAATGCAAGAAACAACCTAAACTTTATCTTTGCACTTCTTGCCGCCTATAAGCATTCCTACAAAATTACAGAGCACAAGAATGAATGACCGCGAAATTATTCCAACAGCGACAGTAGAAAATATCAATACCCTTTACTACGCATGTCACCTAACGAAATTTGCCAGCGGAGGATTTCTATAAACAATAATGCTACTGTTGAAATACGAGTGAAGTAATCTAGTTCATTTTTAGGTGATATTATTCGTACATACGCACAGGTGTATATTGCGTCGCGCATGTTTCTTTAAATGGCCCGTGCTTTTTTACAGTACAACTGTCAAAAACGGCAAAGGTAGGCATCTAGTTATGTGAAGATCAAAAACTGCCAACTAAACTAATCCCCTGTCCATACGGTGTAATGTGTGATTAACAATAGAATGTGGGAATAAATAAAAATATCGGCCAGTTTGTTTCACTCTTATTTTTCGAGAGATAAGTTCTGAGTTTGCTGCCCCCGATGCTATAGGAACAAATTGCTATCATAATATAGCAGTCAATTTGTGATAGTTAAACTGAAAAAGAAAACAGAAAACAATTTAAAGCTAACATTTCATCCTTTTTTAAGGTTTACTTAACAATATTGAATACTGTAAAGGGCTTGAAAAACTCGATAAGTTATCTCACCTATTATCCACAGTCCGACAAAGCTTTGTCGGACTTCGTAGTGTTCAATGCGCTCAAAAAAATCGATGTATGACTGTAACAGAATTGCAATTGGTCGGAAAGCTACAGGACGGCAATTATTTCTTTGATTGCAACTAAGTAACAACAACAATCGTTAAAGAAATGTGTTTTTCTTCTACTTTCATTTTTCATGTATCTCGTTTTATCCGTTTTTCCAAAATATTTACTTGCTGAGGTGATTATGAATTACTGTAAGACCGCAATTAGCGTGTGAAGAAGATCAGACAACTTAAGTGTCGTAGAGCATTGAGCGGTGGTTGTAACAGCGTGTCATTCTAGGGTTTCATATCATTCCCATGACACCGCCATCTCACAAACACATTTATTAGTATCATTATCATCACCGTTATTCTTAAGATTATTATTATGAAATAAATTTTTTATTCCGTAGTTATATTCTTCCTATCTCAACCTCTTTTCTAACTCAATGTACGTCCTCTTTGTCTGCAAACTTGCTTTGTTTTCATTAATAAAGATTGTTTCGTTACGGCTTAACAGTATTCAATTTGCTAATCACGCACATGAGGTCTGCTAAATAAGTATAGGTTAAAATTAGGTTATATAATTATTATAATTCATTGATTTTATTCTACGACATAGATTACCATCATACTAAATGTCTTAGTTGCGTACTTATTCTTTGTGTCCCGATCAACCTGTCAATATAATCAATCATTCAATCAATTGCCCATCCACCAATCAACCAGTTTATGACTCATGCGTTAGCCATTACGAAATTACAATAAAGATTTATACCTTCCCGCACCGAATTCCTATCTGAATTTTACCCATATCTATTCATTTACGATTCCTGATTATTTTTTCCTTAACAATAAATCCATCTCTGTCACTCGAAATCTTCACACAAGCATCACCATCAGCCATCATCAACCATTTAAATATTGTACTATAATAATAATAATAATAATTATTATTATTACTATTTTTCTGTTTTCTTCCTTTTATATTTAGTATTGGTACTAGTACAATCGTTATCGGCCACAGTAGTAAAGACGATATGCTTGCTCTTCCCAATTAATGAAGCGTCATCCATGGATGAACATCTTTATCACAAGTATTCGGGAGATGTTGTGTGTGTTCGATGATAGTGAAAGATAAACTTTTGCGCATTTTTTTTCCGCCTATTGCAGGTACCAGCGGTATTAGTGGTAGTTGATGTGGCGCGGCTAAGAAATGTGCACCGCTCATCTGTCAGTCAACAGCTTGCACTGACGATGAGTACGTGATTCGACCTGAATCTTGGCCTGACTGTCACCTATTGTGCACGACTATTCCTATTTGAGCAAACATGTCTGCATACCTGTATTGCCTGGAAGCGTGTGCATGTACCCATGTTGTTACGTTCCAGCAAATTTTACCAATACATTACATTATTACCAATAGCCTCTATCAGTATCGCCATTTTCTCGTTGTAACGGCCTTCATTCCTTGATAGATTTTATTAACTTCCACCTTGAAGATAATTTCTGCTGAGGGCAAATGTTGTGATTTAATTTAATCACTGACTCGTCACGCAAAGACGTGGCGTGCTGCAGCTTCACGAGTCGACCGAGCATCCATTATTAACGCTCTAATTAGGCAAGAACAAACTGGCTAGCTTGTATGCTCCACTAGACAGTTTGAACTATTGTAGACTAAAATCTTATTGGTGGCAGGGATTATTTCTTTTCATTGTTATCATCATGATTATCATCGCCATCGTCATCACCATCATCGCCATGGCATATTCCATTCGATCCGAGGGGATGAACGACGCAGTACCGAAGTAGGACGGAACGGCAAATTTCATTATGGATGGACCTCACGTAGCAAACATGTGTTTCATACCGATGCTACCTCGTGTTTCTCCCCGTGTTGAATCGATATTGAACACCTGCATTGCGTTGAGATATTTCTGACGATGTCCTTAAGCTGTGAAGACCTGACCAGATAATACGAAGAACTACGATTCGCTGTAGTAGCATTGATTTCTGATCTGTTTTGCGGTGACATTGACTGGCTAGCTTGATCAGCTCTATCCGTGTATCTCTTGGACCTAATACCAGAGACATCAAATGGTGTTCATAAGCCTGGCCTTTCAAATTTGAGGGCGAGCTATTATATCGCATACAATGAATACAAACCATGATTGTAACAGTAGTTGTCGTTATCGCTACTCACTATCAAAAGAAGTCCTTTGCAAACTACATAAAGCTCCGACTAGCTGTCCCATTGAGTTTTTGAGCTCCGATTTGACCGTCGGTCGTGCCTGTTGTTGTTTATAGTTGTTGGCGATGATGGTTACGTATAATAATAAGGTACATTCACATATATAGGCCTCGTTGCAAGTCGAATAATTATGACATCCATGTACAGTGAATATATATATTCATATGCATTGATGAAAGGTCTGACTACAAGACTATTCACTACGGCAACCGGGTGCAATAGCGCTGGCCTTGCATATGATGGTCGTTTAAAAAAAACGCAGAGATCGTGGTGTCTGATACAGTTATGAGAGGATAACTGTTGATCGGCGGGGAACAGCGTTCGTCGCGCTTGACACGTTATCGAGACTCGTCCACCGACGGCCGTTGGCGACACTCTCGTTGAGTACACGATCTTCAAGAAGGCGTGACATCGCTTCGAGTCGCTGTGCCCGTGACCGGCTAAGGGGTTCGGCAGGAAATGCCAATCCGTTCTGTTCGGCGAGCGACCTCAATTCGAAGTAGTACTTTGCATACACGCTCGACGGTACGTTGATATTGAAGTCGATGAGCTCCAGCAAACGCCGTTCGAGGTTGTTCATATCTTCAACGCGAGTCTCCTTCAGTATGAGGCAGTAATCGACGTTCCACACTGCTTGGTCATCCCAGACCTTGGACGCAAGCAGAATTGCGCCAAGTAACATTCTTCGCCAGCTTACTGGAACCATGTCCGTCTCGGCGTACGTCAGTAACCGTTCAAGGTAAACCAGCGTGACAATGGCACATTCTGCGCTCAGAAGTGCCGCATTAAATAGAGACCGCATGAAGCGGTAGATCGTTCGATGGTCCGGTTCAGCGCGCAACGTGCATGACTCTTCCTTAGTTAGGGGGTACCGACTCTCGTCGAAGATGTCAACCAGCCGATCTGATCTCCGATTGTGAATATGGTAAAATATGGCTAACGTTACGCACTTGAGCGTGTGTTTGAGGTTTGGCTGTGATAACGTTGAATCATCGAGGTAGATTGTGGAGCAGGAGTTCGCTTTCTTGAGCCGAGGACTCGCCGAAGCTGCGGAGATTGCTGCGTTTGGTGAAACGGCGTGCGATAAATAAACTTCACTTCGGTGGCGGGTTTGTCTTGTTGCCTGATTATTCATATCACTCTGTGAGCGTTGCATGAAGATGGCACCTTTTGTCGGGTCTGTTGATGGATCCGTGTCGTCATCACATAGTTCTCGTTCGGATATATGCTGTAAACTGACAGACGCAGAGGCGCTCTTACGAGCACTTGAGTCATCCTGCGCGCTAACACGTTTCGACTCGCCACCACCGTCGGCCGAATTTCGATAATCTTTTTTACCGGAACGTCGTCGGGTTCCCGGCGAATTCGGTGCCGAACAACATGATAATTGACCTCCCATGGTATGCGCGGCGGCCACAGCAGTTGCAGCAGCAGCACCAGCGCGCGATAAATATCAAAAAGTAATCTGAAGAGAACGTATATGTACAGACAATGAACGAGAATTGCAATATATGCATTCACTGAAACCTCGAAGCATCTAGCTGGTCAATTTCATTTGTTCTAGTTGTTGCTGTTGTTGTTAGTGCCACCTGTTGTCAACGTGCTGACGTGTCGAAACGCTAATGGTGCAGATGTTGAAATGGAAGAAGAGATCTCCTTTTGCCTCTTTGCTGCGTATGCAGTAACACCGTTACCTCTATCAGGCGATGATGGTGGTGGTACGAGTTGTCTTTGGTTATTGTTGATCACCACAGTGGCTGCAACGGTTTTACCGTTTTCGATTGATTCCTTGGGTAACACGATCATACATTTTTTTAAATAAAGGTGGCGCAAATTAGCCTATGTGCCCAAGTAACACTTGCAGTAGCACCCGCAGTAATCCCGCGCCGAACTGCGAACTCCTAATAAAACCCCATCTCCCTTCTCATCTGCGCGGCGCAGCCTAGTCCCCCCCTGGGTAATTGTCTAACAGTGTTTGCCGGCGGCAACAGCAGCACCACCAACAGAAATGGTGTGCACTTCGCGTGCTGCAGTTTAGAGTGGTATTTCGCGTTGCACTCAATATCAATAGGCAACCCACGCGCTGTGTTTGGCCCACCTTTTCTCCTGCTCTGGGCCAGCAGCAGAGCACCGCGATAGGACGTGGTCGCGATGCCCTTTCGTGCTGCGGCTGTCGCTATTACAGAATCAGCGACAGTTAACGATAATCAACAGCCCAATCGGAACCAACGAAAGGAGACTAACTGCACCGCATCTAGGAACCCGTTCGCTCGCTTGCTAATCATCGTCGTTATTTCGGTCCACACACACGATGTCGTTGGTGCTGCTGTACTACTGTTAGTACTACTTTCCATTGGCAGCATCACCCAACAAAAAGAAGGCCGACAAGCTTCGGAAACATTATAGCACCATATTGAGAAATACCCGGCAACTTTCTATAGCCACAGTCCTCCGTGGGAGGAGAGACAATTGTTTAACGATACAACTGCCATCACTGCAATCATGAACAGTTCCGAGGATGAATGGTCGGCTTCAAATTTGACCACTCATATTCATATGCAACTATCAGGGGGTGAACATGATGACGATACGGTGTTGTTGATTCACAGCGTAATCTGAAAGCGCACATAGAGTTCACTCGTTGCGTTCTATTGTCGACGATAGACTATTTCTAGTTGTTCTATCTTAACCCGCAGCGTACATACAGTTACATTTAGCAGTGTTGGTAAACGGTCTATAGGATGAATATGACTCTTGTTCTTATCCAATTCATTTCTTCACATAATCAGTGGAGTAAAAATACACCCAAGAACCGATTTACGCCGGTGTTCACAAACCTTCTTTAGCACATTTATTGTTAATCCGCGTAGATGTTAATCGCTTCATCGCGATAATACTGCAGACGATGAAAACCGAATTCGGTATAGTTACTATCGTACACACTGCACTCACGTCACATCTGCATTGAGCACATTGGCGGCGGCAGCGGCGGCACCAGCAGCAGCGGCTAGGACCAAACTGCTTTCGCACAGACAGACACTACAATCAATAAACATATATATTGCAACGCCTCACACTGCTTTCTACTACTACTACTACTACTACTACTACTACGGACACTAGATACAGAACCAAACACATATGCAGGAGTCGTCTTCCACAACCAAGCCAGAGACTGCAGCAGCGAATCGGCCGAATTCGTCAATCACAACACCAAATACCGGTCGACCGCATTAGCAGACGACGCCAAACATGAGACACAAACGTCCTACCCATTCACATACCCTAGACATGTGTGCATAGGACATTGTGCCGGCCGCATCCGTCGATCTAGTTACAGCAGCAGCTATGAAAGCGACGAGAATCACATTGACAAATCTCGCAGACGATATCCGATGTTTTGGCAAATATACTAAGGAAGTGAATGGATACAGGGTGTCGATATGTGCTAAACCAAACGAGTTGCTTGCGAGCAAAAGATAAATCAACCAGAAGAAGCTGCTTTATAGTGAATCGGGAAATTGGATCGAGAGGCCGTTTTCACATGCTCAAACCAATCATCTATTCGAACTACGTGCGCCGAGAACTTCATACACCATATCGGTCCTGTACTGTTGACAACGCATCGGTTCCGAATGTTAACGCCAACTCGCGCGACAACGCACGATATGAGATGATCTCTAGTGCGACCGTAGTATTATGGAGCTTAATAAAAAATAGTTAGAATAATTTTAATCTTCACAAGGATGCTTTTAGGTTATTGTCAGTTGATTACAGGCTTCACCGGGCCAGCCATTTCACAGACCTTGCGCTTCTTCATTAAATTCTACGAGTATATCACAATTCATAACTGTCTTGACGAACGTACTGCGATTGTTTGTCTAACTGATTGATAAACGTGTTTTTTTTTTGTTTAAAGCACTAGCCGGCATACGTTAGCCTTTTTTATAAATAAGTATGATTATTAAAAACAGGTATCACACCTTTATCGCCCAAATAGTAAGGAATACTTTAATAGTACCTTTTCCTTTTTTTCCTTTTTTTTTTTTTATATATTTATACCGTGGGCACAAGTTAAGAATACTTCGAAGTCTACGGACCTCATTTTGAATATCATTCATGAATGAATGTATTACTATAGCACCAAATACAAGTTCACTTCGCCGTATATACATATGTGAACTGTAGTAATGACGCACAAATACAGAGACAAATGCGATTATTCAAATAACACTTCGTCCTTCTAAAGCGATAGAAACGCATAGGGTGGTTAAGACAAGCCTTACATTCATCCGTGAGAGCCGTTAAGCTCTCAACTAGTAATCCTTACCGATATTTTAGGCACAGAAGGGTGATCGCTGTTGGCAGTCGCATAATTATACCCAATATTGTCGAGCCGTTTGCGTCGTTTTTCCCTTGGTCGAAGCAGCGAAGCAGAACTTTGTCCTTGGTTGCTGGGACTGCGCCTGCTGATGCTGACGCGCGCGCACCTCGATATCTTCTGTAACCGTCAAGTTCATAAATGCTAGTTTCTCTGCCATGTCCCTCTACACTTTATCACGAGTCTCTTAGTCATGAGTGTTGGCCGACCACGTCATATATATTTGTGTTGTTTCGGATGGTTCTTTGACATGTTTGTTGAACCACTTGTAAACGGTAGTTATGTGTTTAAGGGACGTGAGATGTGAGACACAAAAGCGGTTTCATTTGCAAGAGTTTGCGACCATACAACAAACTAACCCTACAACGATGTAGTACGGTACTGAGGGTGGTTTACACAAACCAAGACTTCGTATTTACTGCTAGAATTATTATTCTATTACTACATTATTTCATTTCTGGATGGCAATCAATATCGCATGCGCAGTTTCCAGAGCGTCTTTCACCTCTGCAGTGTGAAATACATCCGTTTTAAAAAAAAGTACTGGACAACTGTAGTTTCTAGTATTTGTAACCAGAAGCATAATTGATTATACGGTAATGTAAGTTGTACAGTCAAACTATCCGGTAAAACGACCTAGCCAGAATAGTGCAATTTCCCAACCTTCGAAATGTAATATCGCGACCGCGCGTGTGCGGGCTTGTCTAGCTTACATATCGTATCGAGGGTTCCGTTTTCAGTTTCAGAGTGAGTTGAAAAACTTTGGCGGCAACTATTTTCATTGTCGAAGGAATACCTCTTTCGTTATTGTCGTGTCTGCGCAGATAGCTGCCTAATGTTCTGTGTGCAACGTGAACAACGCGAAAAAATAAATGGTCGCGCTTGTTCACTCGCCTTTTATTTCCTGCGACTTTAGGAAGCGTTTAACTTAGCGCTTGCATTTTTTGTGACTGTAATTATTTCACTTGTGACATTTAGCTATAAGGCAAAAAAGGATCTACGAATAAATAAATCACCTGACGAGTAACTGATCGTAGCAGCAGTTAGCTATTATAACAGGTTTGTGACTGATGATCAGTATGTCCCATTCTCCCATATACTACTTGTACGTTTCAGTGCTCGCTGTACTTCCAATAGCCCGATTACAAAAAACACGCTTTTTTTACTAAAGTAGAAGACTTTTATCAATGCTGGGATTTTCTATTACATCACCATGTTTTCACACATAATCGTATAGTGTGTGTAAACTATTTGATTATAGTTGATGTTGTCGTGTCCGACCACGAACGAGGCATTAAAGATAATACTGCACTTGAGGAAACGATAATCGACATTATATTTGCTATTTAGAGTGTTTATATACTTTTCTTGCTAACACCATTTAACGCAATGAGTTGTACACATAAAATTCATACTAATGTAGTATTTTTAAGTCAATAACAACGGAACGGATGATAATTTTTGTTGAAATTACCACACCGTTTGCTTTTTGGCGTATTTGGCTTTTCATCGTACAACCAACGAGTGTTATTCAGTCAATAACAATGTGAAGTAAGAAAACCAATGGCGAGTGGCCGGCGGCAGCGGTTGCTGACCGTGTTTCCACTTAGCGACTTCACACTTTTTTGTTACACACATTTAGGCTGAAATACGAATCTAACGATAATAAATCCTTCGACTCTTAACGTCCTGTAATTATTGCATCCCGTGGAACTACTGCAGCTATCTGATTGTCCAGTTGTACCAACCGGGTGCTAACATTATATCCGTTGTCGTTGTGGGTTTGTTCATTTCACCAGTTATGAAAGTGGAGCATTTGTTCTATTTGGTTAGATTTACTAGTCTTTTATTCACTGATCGGCTTGATTGCATCCAATGTTCGGAGGTATTTTTATACAGCAATAAACGTTTCTGCAAAGGAATCTATGAGGGATAACATGTCTGAAGATCGAAAATGTATATACAGTGTGATATTACCATAAACTACGTAACGGTTACATATAACACTCCAGGTCATAATCGTCTAATGCATGTCCCTTGCCCCTTGAACACCACAAGACAGTATGTATGATTAATCTGTTCGCCCTCTTTCTCACCGCCGTTGCGTCTCTTAGGAAACCTTCGTTTATGTGAAAAGCAAGTGAGCGAGCAAACGAGGGACTGGGGTTACTTGAATTTGTGTTCAGGCTGTCGATGGCTGGCCCAAATGTTGTCCAGCAGCAGCGACAAAGCCTGACTACACCTTTTCAATTGTTTACGACGAATACATTGCCTTTTACCCTGAGAATAACCTGCGTGGTTAGTAGTAGGTATAGTATTACTGGGACAAGTCGTCATTTAATCATTAGCGTGTAACGTTTTCTAGTGCTTCTTTTCTTACAATAGCGGTACTCCAGTGCTTCAATGATGGGTTATCAAAAACCAGGTTTTGGCGGGTTTTACTATAGGTCTAAATATAAACACTAACACTTCCCGGAGACTTTCCTGCGTGTCTTACCCTACAACGTCAATTTTTGGTTGCAGGATATCATTAGTTCCGCCTTATCTTGAATATAATACGCGTATTTCGCCCAACCATTGCTAGGTGTATTAGTAGTTCCACGTCTTCAGCTAGATGACCGTGAGCGGCTTTTGTCATCGAAATTCGTATTGGCTAAAGACGACGAGCAGCTGATGAAATATAGTGACAAAGATCTCATGAATTTCATTTAAAAACTGTGTGTCGAGGGAGGGCACTTCTCAGGCTTGTGTAAGTGGGTGACATGGACGCTAAATTATGCAACGTGTTATAGTGTCTGCGTTTGTGCAATTGATGACGATACTGGATGGGTCTACAAGATTGATCTCGGCACATAAGCTCAACTAATATTAAACAATGTTCGTTACACAAGCCTCGATGGCCATACTTTGTGGAATTGCAACGAGCCCTTGGCGACGCGTCGTTCCAGGTGCCGTTCATAGCGTCGACTTTTCAGAAATCGACAAATACGGAGTTCACATTTACCAGATTACTCTCAAAAAAGAACAGGTTCGTTGAACAAAATCGTCAATTACGATATTATCATAGATAGTATACTGAAATATCGGAGAAAAGTATATTGGCACAGCATTTTGTTTGTCTTGACACAGCTTGCAGCGGTACCGAATTTGGTAAAAGATTATTTGATACAATTTTCTTAGGAGAAACACGAAGCTTGCACAAGGAAGGACGTGGCTAAATTTCTTAATTTGTCCAAATCAGAAAGTGTAATGGTGAAAGAGGTTGAGTTGTCAATGTCAGTCCGTGATAAAAGGGCATAATCACTTCTCGTCTACACATCCGCAGTGCGCCTCTATGCGTTCTTCTGATCGTTATCAGAGAGGTAAGCTATACAGATGTTAGCGATTGTTTTGAAATAATATTACTTTTGCCACTGGTTTTACGTGAATTAGCTTCACTTCAATAGTATTTATCGATGGTGATGGTGATGGTGATGTTGATGCAGTGAATCCCAAATTGACTCCACTTTGGATTCTTTTGTTTATAACAACCGTGTTTATCAAGCTAAAAGGCAACCATTTCAGCTACGTATACGAAAAGATAAGCTTTATTATACCTATTAAAAAAAAATTACTCTTCATTGAAAACAATTGAATCCAATCTAGTCTTATTGTAGTGGAATTCGTATTTGCGAACCTGGGATAGATCCCACTTTTAATGTAACAACAATGTCCTTAAATGTTCTGTAGCTGATTATTGTTAGACTGATAAATCGAAAACTTCGGATTTGAAAGCCAGTAATCCAATCCAGGATTCGCAATTAGGCTAGGCAAATCTCTATTTCACTCACAATTTTATTGAATGTAAAAATATGTACGTCCTTTACTATATACGTATCAGTTGTACGTGTATATAGTTTCCTGTATTAATTGTGCATTTATTTATTGGCACATAATTATGAAATTATTATACTATTAGGGTCAGTAGCTTCTCCATGATTCCTTAGACTCAGACACAGAATTGTGTTTCGCCGATTTCTTAACAACAAGCAATTTCTTAAAAGATGCGCGTTATCAAGTAAGACGCTGCGCGGTATCCGACTTAAAGGCTATTATTATTCAAAGTGAACGACGAATACGAGAAGGATTGGTATCGGCCAATAATTGCTCTGCCTTTCTATGCCAGTCTCGTAGATATGCGCAATGAAGAAAAACTAATTATCGGCGGCGAAATAATACAAATCGTAAGAGAGATACTGTTTCGACATGGATCGACAAGAAACAAAGTACTTTAAAGGTTATGTCATTACGTATTTTGTTCTATCTCGTAGACACGCCTAATGTAACGTCCGTGAACATGGTCCGCAGGTTTCCTATTCACCTGCGTCGCTTCAAATGTAGACGGCCTGATACTTCAACATTTTGCCTTTAATATTCACAAACTATCTGAAATAAGCTGCAAGATTTCAATGGTGAGCCCGTAAGCTTCCTTTGTAACATCTTCAAAACTTATCTGCATGGAGGCATACTTTGGAATTTTTTACTTCATAAACGGAATCGGAGTTTCATGAACTGAATTTAATAAAATACTATCTGTATTAGTTTGTAGGACAGTTTTTGGGATATTGGACGTTTCCGGGAATGTGACTCGACAGTTTCTGTGCTATCTTCTGTAGGCTATGCTAGAAGAACTGTACGAACCTGGTCAAAGCAGGCGGTCGAACTTGCCACATAGTTCCTATGCCAGTAGACATGATTTCACATTATGGGGGGTAGGCATAGTCTGATCAGATGGAAAGGTCGTTATATCCATTTCTATGCTGAGATGTTGGCCTAGTAGTTCGACATTGACTTTATGTAGTAAGGTGAACCCTTTAATGTAAGCAGGAGTAAAATGAATCCTCTAATGTAAGTAGGCCAATTACGTTCAAATCTCATCTCAATCGGCCACAACGCGTAGATTACCCCAAAGGAGTCCATATCCAATCAAATTTAATTACTATATCAAAAGGTATCAAAAGTTTTATCAAAAGCTTGGCTGAGGCTCTAATGGTGGCAATGCTCTGAATAGAATAACATCGTGCGTAGATCTGAAAGTGTTTTTTCAGATTACTGATATATGCAAAATAAAGATTTTCATGCGTTTAAGGCAAGCGTACACTTCCCTGGTCTACTATGCACATTGCATATTGCAAATGTTGAGGTGTCATTTCATTTGGGGCTTCGCTGCACAAAAATGGACGCGTTACAGGTTGGAGAACACACATTCTGATAGAAAAGGCTCCCGAAACTGCCAACAAAGAGAGTGTTTTTGCACGTGAAGGGACTTGAGTGTAAAGCTTGAAAGACATTACTAATATACCTACGGAAAAGTAGAGCAGTATTCTACTGTGTATTGCCCTATTTTGATGTAAAGTCGACTTTTGTTGCGATGGGTTATGTTGTTCTAAAGATTTAGAAAAACAAATACCATGCCGATTTCACTCTAGTTTCCAATAGCATTAACACATTTCATGAGGTTTAACCAAAACTTCAGTTTTGAAGTTCTGGTTAAACCTCTTTTGCTCACAATACACATGAGGTTCTTTAAAGGTCTGGAAGGTCAAATTAAACATTTGGGACATCTCGCACGAATCTTCTGTGGCCTTCTTAGATTACCACCGAATTCATTCGCCATATTTCGTATATAATAAATTAGAAGCAACTTAAGACTGAATAGAATTAATTATGAACGAGGGCGTAGCGCGTGTGTGTGCGCGTATGTGCGAGTGCGGATGCGCGTTTGTGAAGTGCGGATGCGCGTGTGTGCGAGTGCGGATGCGCGTTTGCGCGAGTGCGGATGCGCGGTTGCGCGAGTGCGGATGCGCGTTTGTGCGAGTGTGGATGCGCGTTTGTGCGAGTGTGGATGCGCGTTTGTGCGAGTGTGGATGCGCGTTTGTGCGAGTGTGGATGCGCGTTTGTGCGAGTGTGCGTATATGAGTGCGCGAGTGTGCGTATATGAGTGCGCGAGTGTGCGTATATGAGTGCGCGAGTGTGCGTATATGAGTGCACGAGCGTGCGTATATGAGTGCGCGAGTGTGCGTTTATCAGTGCGCGAGTCCGCGAGTAGGCGTGTATGAGTGCGCGAGTCCGGGAGTGGTCATGTATCAGTGCGCGAGTGTGCGTGTTTGCGTGTATGAATGAGTGTGCGTGTTTGCGTGTATGAATGAGTGTGCGTGTTTGCGTGTATGAATGAGTGTGCGTGTTTGCGTGTATGAATGAGTGTGCGTGTTTGCGTGTATGAATGAGTGTGCGTGTTTGCGTGTATGAATGAGTGTGCGTGTTTGCGTGTATGAATGAGTGTGCGTGTTTGCGTGTATGAATGAGTGTGCGTGTTTGCGTGTATGAATGAGTGTGCGTGTTTGCGTGTATGAATGAGTGTGCGTGTTTGCGTGTATGAATGAGTGTGCGTGTTTGCGTGTATGAATGAGTGTGCGTGTTTGCGTGTATGAATGAGTGTGCGTGTTTGCGTGTATGAATGAGTGTGCGTGTTTGCGTGTATGAATGAGTGTGCGAGTGTGAATGAGTGTGCGAGTGTGAATGAGTGTGAATAAGTGCGTCTGAGTGTGCGAGTGTGAATAAGTGCGTCTGAGTGTCCGAGTGTGAATAAGTGCGTCTGAGTGTCCGAGTGTGAATAAGTGCGTCTGAGTGTCCGAGTGTGAATAAATGCGTCTGAGTGTCCGAGTGTGAATAAGTGCGTCTGAGTGTCCGAGCGGGTTGTGCGTGCGTGTGTGTGTGCGTGCATGCGTGTGTCTGCGCGCGAGCGTGTGTGTGTGTGTCTGTGCGCGAGCGTGTGTGTGTGTGTGTCTGTCGCGAGCGTGTGTGTGTGTGTCTGTGCGCGAGTGTGTGTGTGTGTCTGTGCGCGAGCTGTGTGTCTGTGCGCGAGCTGTGTGTCTGTGCGCGAGCGTGTGTGTGTGTGTCTGTGCGCGAGCGTGTGTGTGTGTGTCTGTGCGCGAGCGTGTGTGTGTGTGTGTGTGTGCGCGAGCGTGTGTGTGTGTGTGTCTGTGCGCGAGCGTGTGTGTGTGTGTGTGTGTGCGCGAGCGTGTGTGTACGTCTATGAATGTGCGAGTGAGTGTGCGTGTATGAATGTGCGAGTGTACGCGAGTGAGTGTGCGAGTGTGCGCGTGTGCGTGTGAGCGTGTGAGTATGAGTGCGTCTATGTGCGCGTGTACGTGGGTGCGTACACGCACTCACAGACGCACACGCACTGATTAAACTATGTTTCAACAGCAGTCAACCGACATTCGAATAAGCTGTCACGTCGCCACATTGAAGTACGTACGAAGGTATTAGCTAGGGTTTTATGGAGAAGAAGAACTCTACAGAAGACCCGCGTTGACTAGCGAGTTCGCAGGTTTTTTCACCTATTATCGCTTTATTAGCAATGGATACGGCCACCTTACCGATTTGTCATTTCATAAATCGAACTTCGAAAGGCGACCCATAGTACCACATACATAGACAACTATACTTTCGTCGCTGCCTAGCGGTCTGTCGGGCATCTCCTGCGACATTTCCACTAACGTTAGCACTACTGGCTTTTGATTCGCATCCAGATTAATCATCCTCCCGGCGCTTTGGTTTACGTCCACTAATTTTATTGCCGTTTGGGGTTGTTACGTGCTGGCAGCCAGTGACCTTTCGGTTCTTGTCGGGGAACATACCTGTTGGTCTGTTTCGTTGGGTACTGAGCTGATAGTGCATCGGTTCGGTTTGAACCAGCTTCACTTGCTGAGGAATCTTGCACTTCACTCCTCTCACATGCTTTGCTCCTCTCAGGTAAATTGTCATTATTATCGTCAAGAGATGGTGAATGCACAGGCTCACTTCCTTCGTGACGACTTCGTCGTTGACGCTCGACGTTCTGACGGTGCGTGCCGTAGTAAACGACAGGCCTAATGATTGGGTCTTCATGCAGTACGTCTGCGCCGCTGTCTGCGTCGTATATTCGCAGTAGCCGATCCATTATAGGTCGCTTGCGCCTCAAACAAGATATAGGGACAATGCCAAGGACTCGAGAAATGCCCCACTCGTTTAGTGAGCTTTATCAGCGTTTGATAATAACGGTAGAACACCATGACGACATATATGTTAGGATTTAAAGTACACAAACTGCAACAGAGTGTTGCCAAATCGGTTCTATAAGATTTTTTTCGTTTCTATTATTTTCTTATTTTATTTTCCTCTATTTTCATACGTGCATTTTTAGGAAGCGATGTCTCCTTTTGGCTCGTTATACAGAATTCTAGCAAGCTTTTTAATTATGTTAAGCATGGGCTGGCAAAACATCTACACCTTAAACTGATTAATTCTAGGTATTTAAACATTTTCATTATATTTTTACGTGGGTCATTGGATTCTCAAAAGAAATAACGATAAAAACATTGTACTCACTGGTGTAATGTTTCATTCGTAAAATCCTTTGTGGGAAGTCCATTAACCGTTAGTAGGATATCGCCGGAATATACTCCCGCCTTTGAAGCCCAGGGTGCACCTGTTTCCAGTAGGAGGTGCACCGGGACAAAGCATTCGTGCTTGCTGTCAAAATACGACCGCTCCAAGGTGACCAGCGGGCTACATGGCCCACCGCCAGCACTTCACCCCCCAAAAAACGTTAGTGGTTGTCGTTTTAGTTATACCAAAACGAGTGACAGGAGCCCTTTACCACAACTAAATAACGACTTGGCAAAAAGCTTTACGAGGAAATCAATTGCTCCATTGAATTGAATTGAGTAAATCCAAATAAAAATCTTAAGTAATGTTGGTATTAAGTGTTTCACGGCTATTATTATCGGTTATTTAACAACATATTCTATTTTAACCATTCAAGCTTGCAAGGAAAGCCAGGCATATCCCTAATAAGGTACGTGTGCGTTTAATCTAAAAAAAGGCCCAAAGTCACCTACAAATTTTTTCTAGACGGAATGTTAACACTGATTTTCTTGAAATAGTTGAGTATCATCCGGAAGTTAATCCAGCTCTGGAATAACCTGAAGGCACCTGAGGCAAGTACGGTAAAAATGGTTTCATCAGGTACAGGCCTTTGCTGAATATTTGCCAGCATTGTCGCTACGGCCGAAGGCGTCTGGTCGATAATGGTCATACCGTTTACAGCAAGCACGATATCGCCCTCCAATAAGCCAAATTTCTGTTAAAGGATAGTTTTGGATGCACGCGCCATGAAGCGTAGAGCAACAGATTGTTAGAGAAGTTGAGATTTCAGTAGAGAAACTTCTGCTCAAATCCTTTTATTAGGTTAACTGGAAAATGCATGTTTAACGATATTTCAGCAAAAGCTTAAGTCAATCTAAATGTTACTTTCTGGTTTTCCTTTTGAGATTTATAATTCCTAGTTAAGTAAAAAGAATTTGTGATATTAGCCCTTATTAAACCTGGCGTGGTAAAAATTAAATCTAATGTTTATATGATCCACATGTGGCATGCGATAACACTCATGCTGTATATAGCCAACTTATTTTTTCGAAATTAAACCGGACTCCTTGAATGTCAAAAGTCCCGGCTTAAATAGGACCGCCATGCAAGCGAATGAGAACGCCGTTTTTCCAAGAAATGTATTTATTTAGTGAAGATATCTATAATATTTTTTCTTTTTTTATAAAAGACTCACTGCGGTACAGTATTATGAGGGTTATATCTTTTATGGTGGTACATCAACCTTTTTTTTTACCTTCTACTACATGTAAAACAAACGTAAAAAACTTTCTACATTTGTATATACATATTATAACTACTAATTATAAATGACAAGACCACAACTGCATAACCGTATATTTAGGGAAATACAGCAACAAAAATGTTAGTTTATTTTTAGAGTTGTGCGTCAATGAAATAGAATTTGATAATAATGCGCCTGTCCTGACTTTTTTACGTTAGCCTAGATGTAACGATAAAGACCGTTGATAAGATGAAGTTCCTCATAAACTATAGGTTTTAAAATAAAATCAAAGAGTGCCTCATACGTACAGTTGCGGAATCATCAATTCGGGTGACTACGTAAAAAGCCTGGCCGGATTCACTTGCTGTAGCCTTCAGGCGGAATCCTAGAGGACCGATCTGCGTACGAAGTAGCACAATATCGAGACGTTCCGCTTCCAGCTGCTCGAGAAAGCTTGTCCTGTTGAACTCTAATACCTGGTTAGGAGCGTTGCATGTAATTTTTCGAATTAGTTTTCCATAACGTATGAGTTCGGGAGCTGCCTTCTTGCTGCAGATTTCTCGCATCCGGTTTGACATAAAAGTGTGCAGGGGTGTCGCTCGGCCCACCAAATCTATTAATAAACGCATAAGTAACGATATTTTGTACGTAATATGTAATACCGTGTACTATTCATCGGGCTGATTGCTGACTATATATACTATACGTATGTGCAAGCCTCTTTGTAACACGGTAGTATTTGTACAATTTGACTAGCGCTACTTCTCACTAGCGAATGACTATTTTTGGTTCAACCATTAACAGTATGCTTAGAAATATAGATTCGTTCACGCTACCTTTTAGTTCAGAGATTTTTATTAGATGTTTTTTTTTTGCGGGTTCGTTATTCTTGTTCTGAGGGGCAGCCTTTCCAGAATGGATTTTGTCTTTGTTTACATTAACTTTTCCTCCTCTATCCTTTTTTTTTCTTCCTTTTTGAATACATTTTGGACGCCCGCCTCTAACTATGGTCGAACGTGAACGCATGATACCTGGAACGGTAGTTTTATTTTGAACAGTCGCGTCAGTTGCCTGGACTTTTTTCGTAGCTAAAGCTTCTCGAATCTTATCTCCTTTAGGCATAGTAGCTTCTTTTTCAGAGTATACATAAGCTGTTTGCTTCTTAGGGGGTTCGCTCATTGTGTGTTTAAGATGCCTCTGAAATAACCGTTCCACGGCCTCTTCTAGAAGGTATGGACCCCCACCTCGAACGTAATCGGGCGGCTCTGTCACTGTTTCCATTACAGACAAGTCCGCAAATGTTTCTTTCAATTCTTCTTTAGGCGTGTAAAATGCTTCTTCTAGGTTTACACACGATAGGAAGGGGTGATGAAGTAATTCCTGCAAGCATATAAAGCGTTTTTGAACGTGAATGGACATACTTCCATTCAACTGAAAAATCAAACTGACACAAAATTAAGTGCAGTAGATTGCGCTAACTGCAGAGAACACCGTCATTTTCTTTAGTGAACCAGTATTATGCAATTGTCCTGTTTTCATCAGTATTGAGCAGATCAAATTAGTAGAAGGACGAGGTGATTGTAAGATATCTGGCGCTGAAGTTTAGGCTCTGTCATGGACCTACTATCTAACAAAAATTATAGGAATTGCTCTCGTTTTGCATCGGTCAGGCAAAGATTAGATGATCATTTACAGTGTTAAGCATCCAACAAGGATGCATTTATTACATGCATCTCATAACATTGTTAAAACTAGCGTTGAAAATGCAATAACAAATTATGAGCACACCGAACTATACAGCATCACATCCCACCTCGTATCCCTGTAATCCCGATCCAAGTCGTTCTGTTGGCTTCTTTTTGAGCAATTGCCGTACAATGTCAATAGCAGGACGGACGCGCCCAGCGCGTGCCGGCTTAAACTCAGGAAACACAACGTCATTGATACAAATCGCCTGTCGAAGCTTGACCGTATTGTTCGCATGGAACGGAACTCGACCGATTAATAGCTTATAAAGTGTAATCCCCATTGACCACCAATCCATAGCTCGGCCATAGGCTTTCCAACGAATGACCTCAGGGGCCATATACGGCAACGTGCCTGCTTTCTCTTTGTCATTCATCTCGGCGGCCGTTCGTTTAAAGAACAACGGTATCTTACGTGCTGGGTAATGCGCCAAACAGATCTAAATCACTCAAAGACGTATAGACAACATATATGTCAAGCACATCTTGGGCTTTTTTTTACCTTATAGATAGAAATAGAGCACCTTCTGATAACCTGCAATTCCCTTCCTCTGCTCATTACTAGACGTGACGACTACTTGCCCAGTATTTTCAATTTGTCTCGAAAACGGTGACATTCAGGACGAACTCCACATTTTTTACTGGTAGTGTTATCACTCAGCTGTTACCATTTTCAAGGGACTAGCACTGATTTCACAACTCTCCAAGGAGTAATCGCCTCCGACTCGATAGATCTCCTAAATTTGAGCCAAAAAAGCTTTCATGCATACGTTTTTCGCTGGAAAAACTTCCCGGAAATTAATCCCTTCATACTATGCTTCTAAGCCGATCGTCAATGTAATATATTAAAGGAAGTAGAGTTGGTCACTTCATATTCTGGGTCTCGCTGCTCACATCTCCTGGCGTAATTGGCACTCGTGAGCCTATTAGTAAATTATTGGTTCAATACAATACTACCTCAAGCTCAGAAGGTCAGATATAATTTGATGCAATTATATTCTAGAGTGCACTGAGCATAAGTGGCTGCACAATTTCCAGAATCTGCTTTTAGTTATTGCACGCACTAACGATATGTCCAAGCTACGCCGAGCATTTACAAATCCTGTAAAACTACACATGACTTGCTAATGCTACAACGCCATGAGCAAAATACTGAGGACAAGTGGTACCTTGTTGGTATCGAAGTCAATTAGCTTTATGCGTCCGTCCGGCGACACGAGGGTATTACTTCCCTTAATATCACGATGCATAATGCCATTGTAATGCATATGAATTAAACCGGCTACCATTTGTGCAAATACTAGACGACACTCTTCCACATGCAAGTTTCGCGTAGATTCGACCACTACCTCCATTTGAAAGACACATTAGACACACAAATAGAATAAGGGATTTTGATATACTATATATATTTATGCAGTATCATCTGCCCAGCTAACATCAACTTTAGCAGCCTAGGAAACCCTTGTGTTACGGAAGAATCATTCAGTTAAAACATAATAACCTCTTAAATGGCCAGTAAAATATACCCTGCTAAACGTGTCTCCCAAATAGCACCCACTGTTAGCGATAAGTCTGTCTTTTTTCATTGAACCATCCGTGCCCGTTCTATTAGTCGGTCGTAATGATGTACGACGGGATGTTGTGAAATAGGGATAATCGTTTATGTTATCTTCGGTCAGTGCGTAAGGTAGCCAGTGTTACTTTTTGTGCATAGCTCATTGACAACTATTAACCGTAAACAACTAATTTTTTTCCTCTGCAATTTACACACTGTCTTTCAGCTGGGTCGAACTGGGGTGGTCGTCCACAGCAAAGTTCATTCCCAGCCATTTGAGACATCTCAAACCAGCTTTTAACACTGCTAAACATTGGTGTGCAAGAGCTTCCTTTTATACAGAAGTTATCCTTGCACACCGCACAGATGTCTTTACCGTTTGAGACGGGTGCCAAAAAATGAAAGGGCGGCGTTTGAATTTCACTTGCAGCATTAAGTGCACAGGAGGGGACTGAGGAGGGAGTCAAGCATTTGAAAAATGAGCCTGCACTTTTATTGGATTAGTCTGCAATACTTCCCTAGCTCAGGAATTTTTTATGTATAACTGTTATTATTATATTATTGTTATTATAGTATTATAGAATAATTATTACTATTATTATTTAACAATATATATAATAACTACAGTTATATATTATAATATAATATTATAATCTTCCAACGCCTTAAAAAGCAGAGAATCACTGCACGCAGCTGTCACTTTGCCAAGCTGTAGTTCGAATCACGACAATAACAATAACGGATACTAACCTCTTTGCAGATCTGATCCTTTGAAGAACTCCGTGATACAAACGGACGCATTTTCCACGCTGAATATTGCGTATATCGTAATCAGACACGGATGATCGATTATTGATGCGACAAGTCGGTCTGCGATGACGTGTTCAGTGGCCTTGAAACACTCTACAGGCACAATTTTCACCGTACATTTCATATTTGCTGCAATACACAATAACAATGCTCGACTAGGAACGTTATTCCAGTAATCTTGCCGCACTTAATGCCGCAAAATTAGCTATATTGATCTCAGTTGGTACACCTTACCTGGCACATATCGAGCTCTGTATACTACGCCAAACGACCCGGCCCCGAGAAACCCCTCCGTCTGAAAATGAGATCCGGGCAAATTTTCAAAAAGCGATCCGTCGTAATCAGTATGGGAATTTCTTGCTTTGCCATGGTTTTAGCATTTTTAAAATTCACGGAGAAATTGCCGGTTTCACTAAGCCTGTGCATTTAAACGCTCGCGCATTGTTTTTCCATTGTGCCTGAGAAACTGTTGCTATCATAAGGGCCACGCCAGCTTTAAAACCCTTAGGTGATAGGTTGTTGCATTGCAACAGGTGGTTGCAAATTGCAACCTTTAATTAATTATAAGCTCTTCATAAGTATTTAGCAGCCTATTGAACTATTGTACCTCTAATTGGTCCACGGTGGGTATTGAAACTATGGGTATATTGTCCGTCTTATTGATACTTCGACCCAAGGCTTCATCTCCTATACGGATATAGTCACACGGTTCCACGCAAGCCAGCTTCGAGAGTTGAGCTCCAATTTCAGCGAAGTACAACTGTTTACGCAAATCACCGTCGAGTATGTGAAGTCAAAAACACCTTCATTGAGTCGAAAACGGGACAATCAAATACAGAAAATAAATCCTACCCGACAAAAACTGACAAAAATTACCGTATAAGTATCATGATAAAACTCATGAGACTCAACCACTAATTCGTGCAAGATGATTTAGTAGCAGTTGAAAAAGTTTCATCACCATAGCACATAGTAGTCTATCCTATTTATTCAGCTCTCTTTCAATAATCATGTTAGGTACTGAAGCGCATGACTTGTTACTTTATCGGTACTATTGTCCAGAATGGCTGTCAACGTCACGGTCGCAATAACAACTTTTCTCAGTAAATGTTTATTTATCTGAATTATTACATCCGAAAAATAATTACACTGATCAGTATTAGCATGACACATCTACCTCTTATTAATTAAGACAGTATTTTTGTCTTTTCCGTACTTTTCTGACAGATTAGAAATAGTTACTGACAGACATCCGTTGAATATGTGATCCGAAGAGTTCAGCCACTTGGTAGTTCATCTTGTCATACAAACAGATGTCCTGAAGTTCGAACATTGATATGAACATGTCCTGCAGGTCAAAATGCATTAACTGTTTTCGAGCCAATTTTTCGTGTATGTCCTGTACCCAGAAGATAAGCTGTTGTATACAGACGTGCATGAGAGGCTCTCGGTTGACATCCAGAGCCACATATTTCGCGTACCAACTTTCGATCAGAGTAGCGCACACGTTGACGATTCTTGGAAAGACGGCGGTAACGCGACCGCAGGCGCAAGCTATTCGCGAAATCGCAGCCTTTGAAATGTTAGGCGACGTTTTCCTCTGAATCAAATCGGCAATTTCTTCGCTGCAAATCTCAAATGAGACCACATACGCAGAAAAATAATTGCAAATATAAAAACGACCTGATGCTAAATAAATCGACATCCACAATGGAATTTTTTCTTGTTACTGATTTTAACCACCGTGATCGTGAAACACCGTGAAACAATAGTGGAGGTGTTTGGGGCCACAGGCAGACCCAGCTCGTTTAATAGCTAGAGTCTAGCCGCTGGGAGCTATATTTAACGGCAGTGCCGAATGCAAACTGGAAACATTTACTTAGCTACTAATATGCCTTCTGGTTCTACGTACCGTTAGCGTAGTGGTTTTTGCCAAAACGTCGATGAACCTTACGCAATATCATAGATGACCACATTCATATTATCTTAGATTAATAAAACAGAATTGTCGCTTGTACTGCAGTGCTCACAAGTTCAATCTAAATACTAAGGGCGACAGCGTGTTTTCCACTGCGCAAATCCTGCATCTTCAAAGTCACTCCTCACTATTGTCGTCACTACATTCAGTGCCACTCTAACTCACGCCTACGCTATAGTAAAATCGGCTGTTTTTTCCCCAATAGGCTACAGCGTATAAAGGCGAAGATAATTGTCTTTGGTTTTTTTGTGAAATCTAACTCACTCTATGTCGGAGTCACCATCCGGAATCCAAGAGTCTGAAGCCATACCTGAGGTTTTCACTGTCACTAGATCGAATTCATTTTTGGAATTAGGGCAATAACTCATATAGAAACAAATCCGGACGCCGAACAATGGCTACAACACGCCGCCCATCGTTGTTTCTAGCATCCAACTAATGTTTACTATTCAACAGTTAGGTGATTCAATCCTATCACGAAACTCACAGCATTGTTTTTGCCGGTCGGCGATCATAACAGCCTGTACAAAGAAAGGTCCGAACGAGACGTTGAGTACTTCAAATGATAATAAAGTCGGAAGTGGAGCAGTTAATGTCCCCAGTGAAGCAGTAGAATGCATTAACATATGTTCCCTAAGAAATCATGTTGACGTATAACAATACAATCGTATGATGAGTCGTCGCTTAGGTATACAAATGTGTAGACTTTCATGTGTAATATTACTGATGCGTATTACTGCTTCAAATAGCAACTGGCGTCCCCTTTTAATAATACGAAACGAACCGTATGCCTGGGTACGGCCGATTTCATACCTAGACAAGTTTATCTTATTCTTGCTTGGTTCGATGTTTCCCAAATTTAGATGGAAGGTTCGGGAAAATGTTCATTAGATGTGGCCAGAATCTCTATGAACAAAGCACTTCGTCAAAAAATCATTTTTTCAAATATCTGAGTGAAGGTTACTATATAGCTACATATAAATCGAATCGACACTTAAGTCTTCAATGGTAATGAGTAACTAAGCTGTCTTATAAGGATGAATATACTTCTTTAACGTGTGCTACTAAGTTTTTGTGCAGTCGCGTGCAGTCTTACGGAAAACTGTATCATCAGACAGTCGGAAATGCAAAAAACGTTTATGTGAGCCTCAAACTTAAGATATGCATTTGATAGTAAGCGAAGTTGTTTAAACGCAGCTTCATAACAAATCATAATTTAGCCGAATCAACAATAACTTCACCTTATCAAAATTATATCTGAAATGTCGGCGAGACAAGTTACTGACTGAATAATGATTCGTCAGATATTTTTTTTTAAATTATTCGTAGCATTTTTTTAATCATTTTTTTTTATCAACAAATCCTCCAGAGTTACCTCTTTTAGCATCAAGGACTTTTCCTCACTAGGAGTGTAATTGGGATGTCTTGCTAAACTTATCTAGGTTTTTTTTAACATACCTATAAAACGGCATGGCAATCATAAAAGCAGCTATTAATGTCGATAACTATATAGTGATATTTTATCTTTCTTGAAAATATTTATATTTCCTTATTATTCATTTTTGCTAAAGCCGAAATTTGAATCAGCATGATAGCATATTTCTTACATACGGTTGCCATGGCAACGCATGTATAGTCTTTCGGTTTGCGAGCTAAAACACATTTAGGCAAATTTCGCTATAAACTCGGTTAGATTAGAAATACATAGTCTTTTATCTTAAAGGGAGTCTACTACATTGGCATGGACACAGTATAATTAACATTATCTTACTGGCCATAGATTATCGAGAGAAAAAACGCAAATAGGAGAGTCCAAGGCCTACAGTATAGGTGTAACAATCATACGAGCATGTAACTGTTAGCCGTTTTTTAAACTTTTCGTGTGATTTACTCGGACAGAAAAATCACGTAATTTAAAACTTTACAATTGACGTAATTGTAGCTAGTTGTATCTGAGTAAGGGTATAGAGCCTATACTACCATATTCGAAAACGCGTTAAGAGAGGGTTACATTTTAAAGAATACTAGCTGCCTCCGTGGATATTGTTCTCATACACTTTAAATTGAATAAATAAGCAAAAGCCTTGTACATTAACGAACTCATAATAACAAATTAATTTAATACTTACTTGCCCACGTTCGTTAAACCTTTGTTTCATCTCTCATCCCGTCCAGCCTAAATTTTCCACGTCTAATGTCAAAGCAGTCAAAACATCCTACTTTTTCCGGCTTATGTTGATCTAGAAAATATCTTCAAGTTATTGGTACTTCAATCAAATCCAATGAGGCCCATCTATCCCGGCCGCTTCTGTAGCTTTTGACCTTGACAAAGATAAAAAATGTGTAGCAACTTCACTTTTCTTTTTGGCATATTCCTTCAGTCTTC
The DNA here is from genome assembly GCF_002443255.2 of Varroa destructor. Lineage (NCBI taxonomy): Eukaryota > Metazoa > Arthropoda > Arachnida > Mesostigmata > Varroidae > Varroa > Varroa destructor. Next base: position 2,374,266 of record NW_019211459.1, on the reverse strand, counting down.
ACTGAAGCCGAAATTCTGTTCGTTGCATGCCAAAATTACAATAGACTTACAGAGCAGAGCCCTATTAAGTAGTTATAGAAGCATGAAATGGAAAGAAAAAACGCGCTATGACATTAAGCATCATAAGACACCTGCGGGACAACTCAGAACATTGTTGTCAGTTTTTTTATTTACCTAGAAAATAAAATTGTCTGACTTATATTACTTAAACAGGAAACAAAAACATTTGTTCCAGTTCTTTACTTGATTTTTTTCTTATACAATTTACGCTCGCTTTATTTACACAAGGGATGGGTCAATCATGATACATCAAAACATACATGTTCCATACCTGTTTCAAAACCTCTTCATACATAATTGTTATTATCATAATGTACGCTTCGGCCCCTTACGTTCCGCCCTCCAGAATGTGCCCTAGCGACGTTAGCATCCTAACCCCCTAGTGAAGTTATCCTGCATCACCGTTGTGGTAGCAGCACTGCATCTCGCAATCATCGACATTTTTTCTATTTGCCCTTTGTTTCTGTAATAATTACTACATACCGTAGGTGATGATTATTATTATTGTCGGTATGAATATAGGTTTATCTGATCATTGCCGGTATGGTCGTTTAGTTAGTTTTTCCATCGTCGCGTCGTGTCGCACGCAGTTTGTGACAAGCGGCACCGATGATTGCCCCCTGCGTAGTAAAATAAGGCGGGACGGCAAGGGAGAAATTAACATACACAAAGATACAGAGCACAAGTGTTTTTTCGTGCAACTATTAATTTTTGTCCTTTTTTAGTCATTAAAAACGCCCGTCCGTACAATATTGACATATGCCTCTTTCTTGCACCCGCATGTACGCGCATTATCATCATCAACGTCGCATCTGGCAATAGAGAACATCATCAACAAGCGTGTGTATTCTTTCCACAGACACGCATCCACGCACACCACAAATAACGAGCACATAAAACGAGTAAGCAAAAATAATATTAATAGTAGCTACGAAAAGCATATATTTATTTTTATAATATATTTAGAAGTTCTATTTATGCAGCGTCAAGTCCCGTCAGTCATCCGTTAATTTGTATTGACTTACATTACATTTTGTTTACTTATCTGATGACTGACATTATCTTATTATCATTACTATGATGATAATGTGGTAGCCGATTTTTAGAAAGCGCCTTAATGAACAGTTCAATATATCGTTGGTATATTCCGTGCTGGTTACAAATTTTTACTTCTGCCATATATCGCAGTTTTAGGTGTTATTTATTGTGTCATTTGTCTATGATAATTACTGGAAGCTACTATATAACGACGAATTAAAACAAAATATTTTCTTCTACTCAAACTACCCATCGAGTTATTTTCCATATTTTTTTCGTTTGCACACTAAGGTACTTTATAACTCATCGGGTCATATATTTTCTGCGATTATTAAAAAACTTAGAACACTCACTCAATGCCGTGGGTTGATCCTTTACTTGAGTACAACTTCTCCGACGCAGTTCGCCATGTTTGCCAAAAATTCCCCTACAGTCTCACATCTTATGCCCTAGTGTACGCACTGATTTTTGGCTTTTGAGTTATCTTAGACTGTTTTTCACTCTCAATACGTATGTAATGATTGACTATGAACGTGTGACCCATTTTGTCGGCTCATTAGGCTGAACATCCGTTATCTTTGCCGACTCTCACAGAGTAAGTTGCACATAACACCGTTCTACAGATGTAAATGATGCCTATAATTAATCAGATGCCTTGTTCAAGTTATAACGAACACATTCGTCATACTAGCGTATATATAAATATATATGAATTGATGCTAGTAAAAAGTATGTGAAATGCCCAATTGCTCGAGCATGTGTAATGTATGTTGTCGCTATCACTATTGCGTGTGTATGCCACCAGTGCTATTTTTTTTGACAAACAAAACGGCATTTCGTTGAGCTTCATTAGCAAGTAAATAATTTCGAGAAACACTACGGTGACTAGTTGACTCTATTTAAAAACTAAATTGTCGGAGTATTCAGCGCCCTACACTCCTGAAGTAAATCATATTACTTTGCGTATTGTCAATCCTGTGTCTGTGCTGGTCAGCACACATCACGTAAACGCTTGGCAAAAAATGACTTCAAACTCAAACATTACTTCGGCTTTTTCGGAAGTTTAGTGGCGGTTACATACTGGCTGTAATAAGTAACAATCTCGATACTGTCTTCTATTCTAGGCCTACGCTTCAATTGACTGTGTTCTTCGGTGACACCGCTGTGAACAAATTGGTGACTTCGCGCCATGCTTCACGCTTATGTGAGTGTGTGCGTTGTCGTGGCGTTGAGCTCTCTTAACTTAAACACACGCCGATGTGTTGGGTTTAATGATTGATTCTAGTATAAATTAATAGCTAGTCTTACTTTCACAATCGCACTGCTTTCATTTTTTGGTGTCGCCTGCTTCAGGCCATACAGAGTTATTGCTAATCCATGTCGCCTTCCGCATAAACTACCTCTCATTATACAGACTTAGTTATTGAATTGAACAGATAACTCAACTGCCAGTTGCTGTCTCTGCTTTGGCTAAAATCTGCAGAACATCGTCGTCGTAGTTCTCGAAATTTGCCATTATTTCACACACAAACAATTTCACACACAAGCAGATGTTCATACAGACTTATGCAAACCTATATAAGCAGGCAAAATTCAAAGAACTCACTAAAGAATCTCAATACTAGTAAAAATAATCAACTAAAACAAGGTACATTGTATACTCGAGCCAGCCAAAACCTCTGCATAGCTAATCCACAAAACTACGACAAAATTGCTTTTCCTTCTAGGCCAAAATTGCCCTCCCGCCTGTCACAGCTTCAGAATTTCGTTTGCACCCTCCACTCCTTCCCCCTACTTAACTATCTCGTAGTTATCCATTGCTTCCCTTAAAACGGCTGTCTTTCCGACGTTACTATTAGTGTTCCATCCACGACTACTACCACTACTAATGCTTTTGTTGTCTTCCTATACATATTGTTTTACTGTCTAGGGCAGCGGATCTTCCGATCTAGCCGCCCAGACTTCTCACATACAGATAGATATACCGATTTGCATCTGGTATACGGCTTTTACAATGTATTGTTACCACGAGCCTCTATTCAATGAGCTTCAAGAGGTCATCATCAAGACGTTTAGATCTTATCTTCTGACTCGAATGGTTTATTTTCGTTTATCGGCAGGCATAATCGCTAAGGTATAATAAATTGGGTACTTGTTCGTCATCTTTCTTACATTTGGGTAGAGGCATTAAAAGTAATTTGGCTAAGAATGCATCGCCTCTTCTATTTAGATGCGCGGCAGCCTTGTAAAAAACAATCGTGTCTTCTCTCACTCGTTCACTCTTTCGCACCCATTCATTCTATTCACTTTTAATAACCTACAAAATTCTAAGAGCTTCTAACTGATGAATCTTTTTTCCCTCAGCTTTTACTCTTCTTAGTTTTTCCCATTCATTATGGGAAACATAGACATATTCAACAGGTGTTCTCAATCCAACTCGCATAAGCCATTAATTCACATATATATATATATATATATATATATAGCTCTTGCCTGTATCATCTGCATATTTCACGTAAGTACAACTGGCGCCTCATTGGCCTATCCTCATCATTCCTCCATCATCCTTATTCCTACATTATCACCGTTTCTTAACACTTTCAGTTTCTTCACGGGCTTGCCATCAGAGTAAAGCCAATTCAAGAAGCGAGTTTCCTTGAACTCCTATTAAGGCTAACAGCGCGCAATCCGTCTAAGAAAAAAAGCTAGATGTGTCTTTTCAATCTAGCGTTTGTATAACGTCTTTTCTTCTTTAGCAGCGAGAGCTGATCACGATGTGTGGTAGAAAGCGCTGATTGGCCATTTTATCTTCCAGTTGTTGCAGATCGCGTGGCCCCGCAGAGCTACTTTTATCGTCATCACCAATCATTTTAGTGGTTACAAGTGTATCACAGTGTACGCACAAAGTGGGCTAAATGAAGCAGCACGAGAAGAGGTCGAGATAGCTCATTGCTGGCTCCGTTTTTTACATTCATTACTGAAGCTTTATGAATGCAGAGTTACGGAATCTTGCATGCATATGTTTTACATGCCGCCACACGCTGCTCACCACATATGATGCCGGTGAAGATTGCGACTTAATATCTGCAAAGATTATAGAGAAAAAGAGAAAGAACTGAGAAGATGCTATTCATACAATTAACGGAATAATACAATTCAGATTCCCAATTCCGAATCCGGCTATAAAAGAAGACCGATATGCTTACGTCTTAAGAGCAAGAAAAATCATATAAAGTAGTAAAGGAGGATAAGTATGAATATTAGGCAGAGCGCGTATGTTATACTGATTTATACTTCTTTTCAAATTAAATGGTTCTCTTTGATATATAAAGAATATTTGAATATAAAGGGTGGACCATTTAAATTTGAACAAATTTTGGAGGCTTGTGTGTTACAGCAGGCATGCGGCTATCCGCTACACTTAAAACAAAAAGAAAACCAGCTCTTATTAGAACTCGCTTAACTAAAAAAGCTTGTCTTCTCAGAAGTAGTTGTACTCTTAACTAAAGGAGACGATTCTGCATAATGATTTAATCCCATAGTAGCAAGACCAATGATCAAGAAGTGAAAAGGGTCTGTAACGCACACACCGCTTGTTAAAGCCAATGCTACTACTCTGAAATCTTTATATCCGGGTTATCCATGATTCCGGTGCAAAACTACGATTGTAACTATATATATATATATATATATACATGGCAATGCAATGTGATATACATATATAGGCTATTCTGTGTGGCTAAAATATTAAAACTTGTCCAGCTGTTTGTTATTACGGGCATGTGTTCATTTGCTATTCTTGGTACCAGAAGAAAATAAACAACACAGCAAAACGACTCACATATCAGAGCCGGACAAAGTGCGTCGCCTTCGCAATGCAAACATCAGCCAAAAATAAATATAAACATTATTTAATCTTTTCGCACCAAACAAACCCCCACCAATCTTAGGGACTTTTTTTTTTGCTTGAAAGCGATGGTCTAGGTTATTCCTACTTTGATGTGGTACCTGAAGAGCATGAAAAACATTTTCACAGGCCAAGTGCTTTTTCAGCTTATTTTTGATACCTATATTTTTGTAACGGCCGTTTTGGATATCATTTGCTAACTAAGTCGTCCAGCTAAGCTCCAACATAGTTTTTTTAAACTTTTTGCAGCTTTTTCCACCCCTTAAACCTTTTGACTGTTTTAAATCCTTGCATTTTGGGGATTTTCAGCCTGGTATCAACCCATGAATTAATTCTACTCGAATTTTTCGTATAAAATATAATTGTCACTTCAAAAAGTTCACACCGTTTAACGCGCAATTATTATCAAAAGTTATTGGCGTATTAACAAAGAAATGTTTTAAAATAATTAGGAAGTGGTTTAGATACCAAATTGAAGCTGTAGTCGCGGTGAGTGTTAGTTGCATTGAATAAACATGACCGCCAGCGATAACACTTCTAATACATGCAGAATACTTTTAAATCACATATTTTAATCTGATTTAGTTTATTGACAGCCTCGGAAAAAACTGAAGTCCGAATTTAGATGCCTTACCCTATATATATATATATATATATATATATATATATATATATATATATTATCCTAACTTCGCAGATACATTTTATTTCGTGCTATAAGGAACCAGCCGCCTGAAGCAGCAAAACTACGGCAGTACCGGAAGTAAACACGCGTTCCTACATGTATATATATATATATATATTTACATACCGTTCGAACGTCTGCACAAAAACGAAGTGCGTCAAGCACTGGCAGGAGCTCCAATAGCTCAGTATCTCGTGGATCGTTGAACCAGCTCTTTATCGGCATCGCGTTGTCAGGGAAGAGTTTGTACGCGGATGGACTATTGTCCACAATCAGGATACTGCTTGTAGAATACACAATCGATACAAGATGATATACATAGATAAACACATAGTGGATGAGAGCCTAAGATTATCACTGTAATCAGATTCTCCACAACTACAATATTAGAGTAAATACTATGATTAAAAACAATGGCGTATATTTTCAAAGAACATTATATGGGATCATAAAAGCATTGCTAGAAGGACTGTCGTTTCTAGGTAAATCTCTTGCCACTGCAGTACATAATACGATATATATGTATATGTAAAGGCTATCAGACGTTTATGATGCTGCGATATGACAATGGAAGCCATTCAATAGGTTTACTGATAAACATCGTTTCCAAAAAAGCATCATACCAAACAATTGGTGATGTCCCATTTGAGGAACCTACTTAAAACGCTCTCAAAACAGTTTGTCGTATATATATATATATATATATATATATATATATATATACAAAACATAGAAGTGATCGTTCATACATCCATAATCTATACTTATACCTGCTAAGATCCTGACTGACAGCACAGAGGTCCTTGGTGTAGCTGCCGTATTCTAAAGTACAGTGTTGACGATAGAAACGCCTCCGAAGTATATCTTTCCCGCTATCTAAGCGGTCTGCTACAGCGGTTCCATAAATTTCCATTGATGCTGTAAATACTACTAAGTCGTACCTGGAGAAAGGAGAATGGAAAAAATAACTTAATAGTTGTATATCTTGTAGTACAGATGTCGTACATCTAGTCTAGTAGCTATCCACGTTTTTAAGGTATCTAGATGACGAGTTTTGAATGGTGTAAGGAAAAAGGAAAGACAATGATAGGAGAGATGGTGAAAACGTGAAAAATAACTGCGCATGTGTGATTGCATATCTCAGCAAAGCTGCATATTTAATAAAATAATATATTAACAAACCATTTGGAAACGACTTCCAGGAAGTAGTCAACGTGAGGTCGTTTGTGAACGAAAAATCGCACCGGATGACGGTCTATCGTCACCTGTAATGTTTTGAAGGCGAGATGACAAAAGCGTTAGTCATGTATACAATAAAAAAGAAATGCAATGCAATTTTCGAAATATTAATCAATAGTAGGACGTATTTATTGCTTATTTGAATGATTCGCGTAACGAGACCGACTTTTAAATAGATTTACATTTCACATCGGGTCAGGATCTGTCTAACTTAAAATTTGTGTATCGCGTTTATGAACTCCAAAGCAATTTTGCAAATTATACAAACCAAGGAGCAGGCTCATATATATAAGGCAGAGGTATATAGTAATCGCTAGTAGAACTGAGTGATTCTTCATTTTGTTATTATCTCACTCGTTTTGTTAGTTTAATGTTTGTTTTATCAGTGAATCCGAACGACTGACTGACCTTGAGTACAAAATTTGGCGGGGTGCCCGTTGGTACTGTCTGGCGCACCATTCCATCGTGGTATGAATGAATCAAAGTTTCATCTAAATCTAGGACAAGAATTTTACGTTTCACTAAACCTGTAAGAGGCCATAGTAAATCATGTTAGAGTTAAAAAAAAGACCAGATTACTTACCTACTCGGAAGAAACATAAAAAACATGAACTGATAAGGTTCTTCACCTACAGCCAAAAAACTTGGATGGTCGTTCGTTCTTGTCTTAATTATTGTTTCGAAGACCTCAGTAAATACACATTTAATAAAGTATAGGTGAGCACATTCCTAAACCCCTGAATCGCGATTTTCAACATGTGTTAAATAATTGTGCTGTAGTTTCTATGACTAAAATAAAAAGGGCATATATATATGTCTAAATAGATCAACACTTACTTAGTCGGTGTTTGGATAACGGCGATAATGGTAGATCTCTGTACTTCACTGTTTGATGCTGTCTCATCTAAAGAAATAGAAAAATACAGTCACCAGTTAATTAGCAATCTAACTACGCACTCTTATTACGTTGAAACTTGCGTTATAGTAGTAGATATTAGTTATTACCATATTAACGGAGCAAGTGTAGGGCATAAAATTCGTCGTTAAAAGCTGACCAGTCAGTTTAACCTGTAGCCATTACTACAGAGTATAAGCATCAATTTGGGCGAAGCTTCAATGAACTCAACACAACTCGTACCATTTATGTATAATCCTGTTAGATACTAAATTTAACATTCGTTGTTGAAACAAAGAATGCAAGCTAAGGATGACTATTTTTGGTCATATATGGGTCTAGGTTTGAATCGAGCGTAAACACTCAGTTCATTTCTGGAAGGTAACCGCCTAAAGCGATGCTTTACGGCAATATCAGACATACACTCCAATCATATTTCTTAAAACGATCCAGGTTTTATATCTATATTGCCCATACAGGATGGTTCGCCTTGTAATTTGAATGTGAGCTATACCGAGGATAACGCTTTCAGTAGCCGTAAAAACCTATCGGTCGTCCATAGCGTTGTGGACCGTAGCTAGTCATTAAATGCTGATGACAACATTATTTAGTTGACAAGTGTGCCTTGACTTGAATTAAATTAAGCAGATTAATAAAATTATTGGTTGAGAAGTGATGAAGAGCTAAATTATACCCTAAAATTCTCAGTGTATATGGAGCTTTATAAATGTCACTTAGCCTACGTGTCGTAGATGTCACTATTAAGATGCTGTGAATACCACTTATAATTGAGCACCCCTACATTGATGACAATTACTTTGATGTTTGCCCATTACATACCACAGACGAGAAAACACCTGAGTGAGCGTCACCAAAACGAGCAGCTGTTAAAGAAGTGTTGCAAGCATTTTTAAGTAGGCTTAGATGTTTTTTTACATAATAGCAAACCAGCAAACCATGTGTTCGACCACGGAAACAAACTGTCTTCTGTTCAACCATGAAGCGAAGAACAGCAAAAGTAACGAGAAGCTAAGGACATTTCTAAAATACCCTATATTGGCTTTCAGCGCACTCTTATAAATAGTGAGATTATCACAGCTAACGGCAAACCAATATTTGTAATAACCGAACACTCGTAAACACATTATGCAAGGTTCACTTCGGTGGGATAAGTGTGACAGAGTTTTTATAGCAACATGTTTTTGTCCTCTGTGTTCGTTTAATACCAAAGTTACACAGCTCCTTATCTCCTAAAAACAATAATAATAATAAAGGAGTAGAAGAGTATACATGATATTAACTCTTTAACGATATTCCCTAATGTGTAGCAAATTTATATTGAACAAATTTCTAAGACACCGTCTATCAGTTTATTTTCTGCAGCATTTTTTACTATTGCCGCTTTCGCACTGTTATATATGCAATGAAACTAAAAGCAAATGTAGCGCTTTGAGATAAAGAACAACCTTATCAATGGAGCAATTTTGTGCAAAATAACAGTGCAAGAGTGTAAAACAAAATAAATGTCTTGTGTGGGACATGTTTTTTTATGAGAGTTCTCTTATCTGCCCTATTGAGTCAAAAGTTAGTCGTCATATTTTACAAGATGTTCCGTCAGGTAGCATAACGTTTCATTGAGCACACAAAGCTTGCTGGATAAAAATATGCTTAGACTGTCTGTGCAAAGACTACATCTACAGGCGTAATTAGAGCCAGATGAATGGTCTGTACTCATATAGGACACTATATCCTATCATGATGTTAGTGTTTTGCGATCACTCTTAAAATATGATCTTTACAGTGTTATTGATGTCAAACTCTTAGTTAAAATCTCAGTTAGTTACCTGGGAAAGAATTAACTTATCGCACAAAACTTGAATCGCCTTTTTTACATTTTAGTGAAACGTTCAAGCTGGCTTAGTTTTTACAGTTAGGTAACTGAATGCCACTGCGAAAGATGGTCTCACGATGCCTATAACAAAACAGATCCCGAAAAGGCAGAATAACAATGTAACCTAATGTAAATATGAAGAGCTTTTGTTTGTCAAATGATACTTCCTTGTCGCAATTATCTCTATGTGAGCCTCTATCGATGAAGCAATAACATGAATGAGATAGAGTGACCACATCGATCACACGTTTATGGCAAGAAAAAAACCTTCAATAAACTAGTCTCCGCTGAATCTTACGTCCAGTTCTAGACTGACTTTACTAAAATAATATTATTAATGAATAATATTCCGTTTATAAAATATTGTGTACATTGTATAAATATGAAACTTCAACTCTGTACGGCAAGACTCACTACAGGTAGTACTAGAACCACAGCTTCATCTGAAAGCACATAATGTACAATATTATAACACTGTATGCTCAGAAGATGGTCGAACGAGACTATTACAGAATGCAGCCAGCAAATCAATCAAAGTATCTTCAACGAAGTTGACCACTATTCAAGCCAGTGTTCTTTATCAGTCTTTTCGGGTAAGGTGTTTGTTATATTACATTATTAAGTCTTCACCCGCACGTTTGGCGCAGCATAAAACGGGAAACTTTCGGATGAAATGCCCACTTCAGATGAATCTCGGAAGATCGGATGAAATGTGAGTTAAAATGATAAAAATGAGCTAACACTATAAACACTAATAAAGAGCATCGACAGTTTTAGCATCACTGTCACTGGCTGACCCACTGGCTAGAAATGAGCCCTTGACATGAACACCTAGACACAAGACTCTTTTGATTTGTTTTGTTTCCATTATAAAGGTAAAAAAAATTTCAGTGCTCAGCTACACCTGTGATATACTACTTGTCAGTATACATCATGAATTGGTATTCACACCGCGGTAGTTTTCCTGTGTTCTCGCCCCCTTTTGTTGTTACTGCTATTGTATACATGTGTGTCTACTAAGGTCCTCAGCTTGTTGATTTCTTTGCATTAGCAGTGTCTGTCTCTGGGTAATGACAAAAATACTGCCATAATCGTACCAGTTAACCTTTATTCTTTATCTAATTCCTTGTCTCAGTTGGTCATCCTTCTTCAAAATAATTATTAATGGATAACGCCAACGGACCAGAATAGACCAAATCAGCAAGCGGTGCTGAATGAACGAAAGGCAATTGTCACAAAACTACGGGGATACCTAAATAATATCGCCGTTGATAGTTGTCACCGATAATGATATAACGAGAAACATGCAGGTGAATGAGAGAAAGAGGAATCCCAATATGAAGCCCAAAACATCAATAGGTACTACACGAAAGACGTAATAAGAGCAGCTGTCTTAGTCTTATTTCTAGGAGTACTAGTTGCAGTTCATTGCTGAATCGTTCTTGTCGTCGACGTCGTCGTTGTTTAACCCCGCCATAGGCGGCACCATCACTGCCGCCAACGTCATGATGACTACTATCTACAATAACATCGTCATCTCAAAAGTAGCGCTGGTAACCAACAGCGGCAAGCGCGACCTTCGAAACAGAACGCAGCACATCGCATCGCATCGCGTAGACTCCCGCGCTGCGGTCACAGACGGTCGAACGAAATGGGGCGAGATAGGCAAACACACAAGGTGTCGGATGAACATTGAAACAGACCACTCTGAAGAGGGCTTCCAAAGCTACTCTACACAAAGGGCCACTGGAGGGAAAGAAACTCAGGGGGATGGCATGTTGCTGTCGCTGCTGCTGTAGACAATTCTGGAAAGAAGAGCGCGAAAAGGTTACAGCGGCGGCAATCACAAAGATTTAGTTCTGGCTCACTCGCGACCGAGCAAGCAAACGCCGATAGTTGACGACAGACACTTCAGTCAGCCAGTGAGCGGAGACTCAGACAAAGCATCAGACATTAGACACAGGAAAGAACCAAAGTCTTGCAGCTATGAGAGCTATAGGACATCGAAAGATTCATGCTGGAAGCTGTTGTCGCTACCGGTTTGCTGCCGTTGTCTGCCTGGTGTGACCTTGCATTTTCACCTGCTGACTTACTAGCCCAACAGCAGCAGCGGGAGCAGCAGTAGTCACTAATGTAATTCATCAGGAGTTAGCTACTCGTCTTTTGACTGCGCTCCGCCACTCTCCCTGTATGTTTGTTTGTATCTTGCCAACAACATTCTCCTGCTAGTAGCGATGGCCAGGCAACGAAGCCTAGTAGACAGTCTGATAATTTTCTATCAAGACCTGAATGACAGATCGTAAAACAGCACGACCATGCCCAGAGCAATTCTAAAACCAACAGAACGCAGTGGCATCAAAAAGCGAAATGTGGGGGCAATTCGCTTTTCGCTTTACAAATGATGATGACAGTTACGACTCCGAAAGACTGGCACTGTGTTGCCGGTTTAAATGAAATCGATTTCACTCCAATTATTGTCATTATTGCCCGTTATTACCTCCGTTATTAGAAAACGAGTGCGCGCGAGAGAGGAACGGATGAAGATAGTAAATAGCGGCGTCATTTCACTCTATCGCCGAGCAGAAGAACGAACTGCTAACCCCGCTTTACTCCCATCGCAACTTGTCCTGTGGCACGTTTACTGTAATTGTACCTCAGTGACAGCAGCAGCAGAAATAGTAGTTTTAGCAGTAGCTACGGATGTATGTGCGTGTAGCACAGATAACATGTTTGATTACTAAACTTAGAAACACGTAACAAGGGTTGGCTTTGAAACGAAGCGTAGACCCACGGTTCATTTGGTGCTGAAGAACCAACTGTATAAGGCAGTAAGGTTTAATGGCTCAAAGTGCCGGATGTTAAACTCGAAACATTCATTTATTTGACAATAATGATTTCGATGAAAATAAAGAAGGACATCAGGGGATGTCCCAAGCTTCTAAGTAAATACCTATGCATAAGAACTATAGTTGGTGCATGGGGCGTTTTACAGTTAGCCTTTATATGAAAAAAAAAATAAAGACAGAAGTAGTGATTATATAGGACTGATAACACTAAAATGGTTGTGATAGAAATCACTGTTATAATAATCATAAAAGTCGAAGAAGCAGCCTCAAGTTCGGCTGTACCAGGAACCGTGTCTAGTCAGTAAGGAAGAGCACTGCTGCACAGGTAGGGACTCAGCTATCAACTAGGAGCCTTTCCTTTTTTTGAGCGAACTAACGTCACCGTCAAATGACGTCAATGACAACGACCGCGGTTTTCAGCCTTAGCTATTAGGGCGGCATTGTCGGTGTCGGTGAGATAAACTGATCACTTATGCCACTATCAATCTAAATGTCGTGCGTGTCGGCTATTGACATTGCTCTTGCCGTTGAATATCTGTGTTGTTGTTTCTTCTTTTTCCAGACAAACCACCACTTTCCTCCTATTGTGTATATAGATCTAGATTCGATGCACCGATTGCGTGTATAATCCTTATTCGGCCATTGTCAACTAAGTTTTGCACCGCTTCTCCAACTCACTGGGAACCAAATCAATAGTTCGGAGAGAGCCACAGATTGTACGAACAAAGAAATTGCTAATGAAATGATACCATTTTAATGGCAATGAAAAAATAAACCACGAACTGTTCAAGATGCACCCAAAGCGGCTGAACCGTACATATTTCTGAAAAAAGAATCTGCTCTTTTAAAGGTTATTACCGCCAGGAAGCTGCCGGTAGAATACACATATATAGTAGTGTTTCTTAGTATATCTCAAAACCGGTGCATAAATTCCTGCCCATATGTTCGAACACATATATATATATACTCATCCACATTTTGTACTATTTAATTTGCTAGTCTATTACTCACAGCCCGGCACTGTTTTCGTACGAGAAAGCAAAGAAAGCTCCATATCTTTGCCGTGATGAGCAGGAAACCTCGAAGGGCGATTTTAAGTCGTTTTAACATGACTGCCTAGGACCTCTAGTCAGAATTCCCGTGCTGCTGTTGAAGGTGTCGTTGAGTAAGTGATAGAATTTTTGTTGCTGGCGGTGGGTACTGACGATAGACAGCTAGGGCTCGGAGACTCAGTGACCGGCAGAACGGAGCGCCAAGAGTAATGAAAGCGCTCAAGCTCACTGTTTGCACTACTGCTATCGCTGCCGGAATGCACGTAGTTATTATTATTATTATAGGAGACAGCACTAGCGGTAGTTACAGTTGGTTTGAGCAGGACCGCCCGTAATCGATTGCTGATTGAAACAGCACCGCTTTTTGATGCTCTTTTTAGCTTCGTATAAGATACTAACAACAACCGCAATAAAAACAACAATAATAACAATAATAATATAGTACTGCTTCTACTAGTGCTATTCGACAGCATTCAGCGTTGCCGCGTTGTGTAACTATCGCACTTGCGCAGTTGCGATATCTGTACGTAATGTAGTTCGACTTTTATAGGTGTGGAGGGCAATCGCGGCGATATCACCTATGATGACAACAACGACAGGAACTCGAATCGATTAGTACTCCTGCTTCTGCTAATACTGCCGGTCTGCTTCTCGTTGTAGTAGTAATATCAATGTAGTTGCACGGACTGAAGCCCCCTGATTTCACTTAACCACTCCTGCCGGCTGAGCACTCCACAGAAACGAGTACAACAATAACAATAGCAGCAGCAGCAGCAGCAATATGACAGCGGGAGCGAGGACACTGAACAACACAGTTTGGCCACTATGCCCTCTGTTGTAGTTTCAGTTGGCTGCGACTGGCGGCGACATTCCCCGCGATGACAACAACGACGACGACGACGGCGGCGGCGGCGGCGGCAGCAGCGGCGACGACGACGACAACACCAATTCGTCAGCGGAGGTCAACACTAGCACAGATGGTCACCGGTCAGAGCGAGTCGACACCAACACTGGCAGCGTACACTCGTTCCTCAAGTAAATGAAAAAATTGACACCATCAGCGATACGCAAGGGCTGCTGGTACTACCGTCGTCTATTGTTGCTGCTGCTGCTGCTGCTGCTGCTACAGCGGGTCCCGTACACCTTACAATATTAACCGCCAATCGAATTTCACAAACAGAGCGGAGCAGCCGCTGCGTTTGGGTCAGTCGATGGTAATAATAATAAAAATAATAACAGTAATAATGACGGTTGATGGAAGATTACAACGAACAGGGACAAACTAAGGGGTATAACACATAACACGGAACAGAAGAAACTGCGGTCGTTGTCGCTAGTCGTACTGCTGCTGCTGCTGCTATTGCAGGGGTCCAGAACTCCGCACACAAAAATCGTTCGATAGAAAGCTCACGCAGTGAGTTCACACACGAATCCATCTGCCATTGACCGGAACTGCGTTACACTCTGCCTTATCACGAACAAAAACGCTAGAACGGTTCGAGTAATCTTATTATGAATCTGTTCTAACGACGATAATACTGCGATTCTGCTTCCCGCTATTTACTTAGCGAGTTTCGACTAACTCGGTCTAGCCTCTCTATAGGTGATAACTGTCCCTGTCGCTTGTACAACTGGGATTTCGCCTATAACCGAATGTTGTTGTTGTTGTTGTTGTCATAGTCCCTGTCGCTGTTGCAGTCGTCTCACTCTGCTGTTATGATCGCTGCTGCTGCTGACGACGACGACGACGATCGCAGTTGTAGTGATAATCGTCTTGTTTGTTCGCTCGTCGTGTGAGATGATAACTCGAACGATTTGTTTCTGCCAACAGCAGCAGGTGGCTGTACAGCCACCACCAGCAACAGTCCTCGCTGTCTTTCAATGTCTCAGTGAATTTGACTAAGTCTTTTTACTCATGCTGCGCTTGATGGTGCCATAGCAGTGTTTTTTTCTCTCTCTCTCTCTCTTTCTCTGGTATTATGCTGATCAACGACGACGACGATGATGAACACAGAACGAAGATGAACGAAGGCCGCAGGAGAGACTTCGCTCGGTATGTCGCATTCGCTCACCATCGATCCAAGCGGTTGCCGATGACGGCCGGAATCATCAACAGCATCAACAATCGGAATCAGTATTTCATCCAACGAATGTAGGGAACAGCGAGAGAATGTCGATACGATGCAAATAGGAAGCCCAACAGTATCAAAAGCAAGTTAAGCCAAACAACAAAGTAGCAGATTGGAAGCAGACGACCAGACCAGAACAGACGAAATCTCGTCAAATCAAAAACATCAAGATGATGTGAGGCGGGCGGTTAAGAGTTCCTGAGTGAAAAAGTTGCGCAGGGTGGATGCGTGTATCACTATGTGATATCCTAGTGGCAGAGTGTTAGATGTCTAAACGTAAAGACACGTGAGATGGTTTAAGTTCAATACCAGTTGTAAATACGCGTCAGTTTATACCGGGAGCCGACATTTAGAGTAGTGCTTAACGGTCGTTGCACCTGAGGTGAAACCCTACACGCATAAAATTGGGGGCGTTCCTAGGTGAACTACTGGATGCATGCTCTTTTTTTACGATTTTATGCGATTAGTATTCATAATTGAAATTATTTAACAATACACATGATTGGCTGTCTTACAACGAATGCCAGGAAGTACGCTGCTTGTTCTCTTATGAATACATTACGCCGTTGAATAGTATTGTTTTACGATTATGAACTTAATGAGCTACGTGCGTTATCGCTGACAGTTCAAGTATAATCTCGAATTTTGGGAACAATAGAGACAAATCAGGATGCAAACGATAATATGAACAAAAAGCACAAAAACCAAGGACCAAATCTGGACGAAGCAGTATAAACAAGCGAAGGCTGGACCCTAACAAGAAGTTTGATTGTATAGATAATGGTCCTTTTACTTCGAGAGTTTTTCGCAATTTGCGCATAAGGTTCTTTCATCCATCTACTGTGTATTATAGACAAAAAATGGACAAAATATTAAAATGTCAAATTTTTATCTAAAAAAAGAAGTTGGTTACAACTGCTGGTATCTCTATCCATCTGCTCAGCTTCATTTCCGTGATAGCGCGCTGATAACATGTTTGTCTGCAAAGATTAGGAACACCTCGCAGGTTTGAGTTGGGACGCAGAAGGACTTCGTTCTGTGCTGAGAGGCATCCCTGTCAAGCAATGCTTAACGGCTTGCGTACCGGATGTAGAGCTCGACATTAATTTACTTAGCTTCCAGTCTAGTTAATTTGGTGCATGTTCTACAGTTTGTTTTTCACGCCTGTATGGACGATTTAACCGAGATGTGCTTAATCATATCTATTTACTAATAACGAAAAGTCTGTGTCTGTCCATTTCTCAAACCCAAAGCAATTATTTTCGCGAGTAGCTAAAATTTGGCCTTGGGGAAAATGGCGGTAAAGATGGAGCCGATCGGCCAAATATTGGTCTTCAGGAGGAAAAGTTTGCTTTCGTTCATAAAGCGTAACATTCATTTGGCGACAGTAACTTCGTTCTCATGGTTCTTGTTCGGAAACAACGCTATACCAGCCTTTACAAAGCGGCCACCCGCATCGTCCGGGGTAACATATCATATATATAAATGTATATTTGTGCTCCACTTACGTTGTGCAAACAAGTGTGCTCAACGTGTGTTTACTGGCAAAACTACTAGGACTTCAGTACACTATAGAGTGGTTAGATTTTTTTGAATATCCTTGGTATTTTTTTAAACGCTGATTGACTACGCAAGCCTGGAAAAGTGATTACAGACATTAAACCAACTTGATCCATTACATATGGTAACAGAGTGCTAAAATAGGCCAGAGCATTATTTGGCCTTCGATTACTGAGCGAGTATATTAACCCTAAGCTTTTACAGCCTCATTTAACAAAAAAACATGAAAGTGTATTGTATGCTTTTGAATATCTAGTTTTAGGAAGTCGTTTGTAAAATGGCATAAGATGAATTTTAAAAATTATAAGAAATGAAAACTACATTACCTGTGTAAATAAAGAAAATTATCAGTCGCAGTATCGAGTAAGTATTCCTATAAACCTGACATACATTGTTACTAACTTAGGAAACCTAGCGCCAATAGTTCAGGAAGCTGCGAAACTGAACGAAAACTTTTTCATACGCGACGTGTACAAGGTAAAATAGGACGCGAAACACAGTCTAAACGGAAGGCGGGCCTTGGCAGAAAAATTAATTCAATATTATACATAAGCCTCATATTTTTGGTTTGATAGATTCCTAAATAATAGCGTCCTTAACGTAATTTAGGATTTCGGAACAGTTTTTTGTAAACTGCGAAGTAAGTTTCCTTCCCAAAAGTAAGGACGACAATGAGGCAATATTGTGGCGTTGCTATTTCAGTAATAAAATTCTTTTCTTAGATCCCATATAGCAGGCTCCACTATTTGTTTGGAACGTAGACCATACATAGGCTATTTGTACTTATTAGATTTGTTATTAAACACAATCCTTCCAAATAATTATCCTCATGCACAATTATAGGATCGTGTTCCATTAGGTACTGCAGCTACCTTATGTTTTAATATTAACTGTAAGGAACAACAGCTCTTTACTGATTCCATGCTGCGACGGAAATTGTCTAGTTTACGACTTCTGCAGTGAAGACCAAAAGAGTCTCGACCTGAATACTATATTGAAATAATGATCAACACTATATGGAGAGAAAAATATACTACCAAAAGCAGCAAGGAAATATATCATTAAACATTCAACAATAAAATTACAACTAACTACGACTGTGAGTGATCTCCGATATAAATATGTTCCCCAAACTGAACGTTTCAACAAATTTTGCTGTAAAAGTGTACTACTAGGCACGTCGTCATAGAAATAATAGACCCTATTAAATATTTCACTGTTGCGCATCACTATACAGTTTTTCAGTAAGTCAAGACACGCTCATGTATATATAACATTATATAATTATCAACAAGCACTACATTTCAGCGTAAGGGACTGCGCTCGTCTGTTTGAAACGTAGGACACAGCCATTATCCAACTGATAATGAACGACATTGCTG
Source organism: Varroa destructor (assembly GCF_002443255.2). Lineage (NCBI taxonomy): Eukaryota > Metazoa > Arthropoda > Arachnida > Mesostigmata > Varroidae > Varroa > Varroa destructor. Next base: position 2,355,582 of record NW_019211459.1, on the reverse strand, counting down.
CGACGTGAACTTTAACAGGCAAGTCAGCATAAATAACACTTTAAACGGATGATTGAATATTTGCTACCACTCGGCTCTTAAAAGGCTTAAAAATTAAACGAAAAAATTTAGACTATGACCCACTTCGAATAATCTGAATTGTTTTAAGTTAAATAAAAAACGTAAGTAAATAAAATTGTTGCCTGAAACAATGATACGGTATCTAAAAATAAAGCTGAAACTTCTGTGGGGCCCGATTGGTGAGCCGTGTTTAATGATGATTATGTTATTGATATGTATATAGGTTTTCATGTTAGCTAAAGGTGAAATTAGAAAAAACTAGAGTATAATAAAGTAAGCCGTAACACAAAGGTACCTGTCATATTTTTACTTTACAGCTTATACTATTTTATTGCTAAAAGTTCAGCCAAAGAGCTTATCGTCTATTGGTTTCCTAGATTAGCATTCAAGTCTCCTGATTTTACGTGAAGTACGCGATCCACCAAAATTAAGGACATCACTAAATGAAATCGTGTACCGATTACTAGCACATTCTGTACTGTGTGAGGCGTCGGAGTAGTATCATCTTTTGATGTTAAGTGCTGAAGCCCAGTATATTGGATGTGAAGCCCAGTGGGTAGTGATTTAAAGCCAGCTTTTCGGACTGTATCGTCTTTAGTTGCTATTCCATTATGGTCGCTGCAATGAAGGTTCCGATGTAACACCTGAATCATCTGCCTAGAAACATGACCTATGTGATCGTTTTCATCTTTTTCGTCGGCTCTGGGGCCAGCAGACAGACAACTAAAAAACAAAACTTCATTGCTACCGTTAAAAAAAGCCGCGGCCAGTTCAGACCAACGTTTGGTAACAGTGTGTAACAATTACATTTCGCCATCACGCGAATGGCAATGTCCTTGTGCACTGTGTTGAAAATTTGTTTTGTGTCGATGCATCGTATATCTATCGTACCACAGCAATGCTAAAGTCTAGGACAAAAAAAGCACCTTCAGCAAACACTCTAATTGTAAAACCTATTTTTGTATTTGAAAAGCCACGGCGACGAAATCTGCCTGATGCGGGGTAGTTCAATTACCGTTGTAAGCAATACACTTGTAATATTTAGAATTTATCACTGCTTCTAACTATAGCCTAGTAGCACCTAGTAAGCTTCTATAAGCATTCGTGGAATCGTTTTCACGTAATGAATGCAAAACAGTAACATGTTGGGAAAAACACTAACTCCGTTTTTGAATGCATTTATGAATTTGTGTTTATTATAACTCATACTTATAATCGCAACATTGTAATTCTATATAAATGCTTTAAAACTTTTTGATTCAGCGAGCCACTACAAGTGTGGCCTAGTAAATGCTAAAAACAGTACGAGGTATAATGTCAAGAATTACTACTGCACTATATGAGAAAATGACGAGAATCCGTTTGAGAGTTCGCAAAGTAACTTGAAAACACGTTGTCTAAATGCTTTTTTAATCTATGAAATAAATTTATTTTTTGCTTTAGCTTCTTAAGTATTTGCTGACAAAAATCTATACAATTTTTTCGTCTGAAACGAGACCATTCAATACCTCATGTTATATCTTATCCCTTATATTAACTATTAACTTTATAAAATATTGTTTAATGTATTATAGACAATGATTAGTATCATCATTATCATTATCGCCGAGTTTATTAACTGAAATACACTTAACGGATGGTGAAGTATTGATTTATGAGCAAACCACACCCTTAGAGCGACTTCGTCTATTTATTTCACGACGATGAGTCTCTAACGCGCGTTAGTGGTAGTACTGTAGTTGCAGGTGCATTAGCGGTAAGAGATTTGAACTCTTGAAGATAATTCGGATCATAATATTTTGTGACCAGGATACAACATATGCTCGAGCGTTTGAACCTTCTTGGGATCTGAACCTCTTTGCTACACCCATAACCCGAAATGTTATTAAAATAGATACTTTGACATTTTGAGCACTTTAATTATTATATTTATTATTTTCAATGCTTCCAGACTTTATTTCAGCAAGAAAATCGTCTCAACATGTACTACCCTAATAATGACGAAACCTTCGAATAAATCGCAATGAAAACCATATGCTTTATTCTGGCATTTTTTGTTTTACTTCCGTTCCTCATGTTGTTTCTGCTGCTGTAAGAATCTCGTAGAAACTCTGCTCCCCTTCCTATTTGCTATTCCTCATTGCTTGCACATAATCACACGTTAGCATGTCTCATAAACGCCTCTGTTGTCTGCGGGCCACCGGTATTGAGTTTATGGCTCGTGAAATGTCAAAACAATAATTTTTAAACCTACATATTGTATCATATCCTTTCGGATCTTACTCTTACTTTCATTTTGCCTGAAGAATACTTTTCGGCATGTTCGGACTGGCCTGCTTGCGATGTTTCAATACTGTTAATACATTCAACAATTTTACCATATTTTCTAACCGCATCTTCTTGGATTTCCTGTTTCGTACCGATGAACTCGCACAATTCCCATCGCTTTTTGCGACAGGCGAGCGTTGTTTCACCTACTGCCCATTTCTGTAATTAATGATATTTATGTTGTTCTCTTTTCCCAGCAGCTACTTGTGATTAATTCGCCTGTCTAAACGAAACTCCCAGTTGCTTTGGTTTGGCTTTAACTGTTACAAACCTCATAAATAATCAACAAAAGATAACGATTTTGACAAGTATTTTATATATAAATGTAATTCCTTCATCAAAGAATGCATAATAAAAGATAAATTTAGTTTTTGACGCATGCTAACGTGACAGAGCTACTAAGATTATTATGAGATGATTAAAACTTTTCTTTTGCTTCATGTAAACTTGAACAATCACCAAAAACGTCAAGTATGAAATAAATCATGATTACATATTTCAGCATTTGCTTTATTTAATCTTTTCACAGAAAAACGAGATAATGGCGAGAAAAACTTGGATATTGTTGCACAATCAGTCACTTTGTCTTACCACATACATCCTCTTTCCTTTCTTCTCTCAGATTCTGCCATATGTTTCTTCGAAAAGAGGGGGTGTCTATATTGTTTTATGATATTTTTGCCAGTGCTGTTTGTGTTGATACTGCAAAAACACGCCTGCGTCTCGTATGAAAATGACCATTTCTATATTTTGTTACGTTGTTCAAGCACGTCACAACCAAAGGGGAGGTTTGCAAAATGAAGGGAAAAGTAGTGTTGACCCCGTCCAATTTGACTCGTCGTTTATGTGGATACAGTATTTCGTAAGATTATAATTTTCATTACAATCGGAAGTTATTTCTGCGAATGCTTCGTAGCGGTAGAAAGAATGCGAATGTTTTTCTCTGTAGACTACTGCTAATCAGTTTCTTGTATATTAACGTTGACTGCAATCGAGGTAATTCACGTCCGTAACTCCCTCCGTTTATTTCCTTTTGTTTTTTATTTGGGCTGACAGTTAACCGGGCCTTGCGTTATGTATGGGTTATTGCATATTGCCTATTGGATATACTCTGTTTGATGAAAATCAACTAATCCTTCTGTTTTTTCCATACAACATTAACATTTGTTTTGCTTTGAACTGGATAACAGGATACGCCGCACCACAGTTCTACCCATATCAAACGGCACTCATCGTCATGATTTTCAGTTCATATTCTCTTCTTAGATACGCTCTTGATGCTAGATTTTGTTTACCCTATAGACAATAATTTGAATTTTCGTTTAGTAATAGCATAACAGGCTGTTATAGGTACGCAAACATTTTTCTGTCGTTCTTAGTCGCAGGCTGCTCGTTTGGACAACTACCACTCCGCCCCATATCTTTGCATTAAAGCCAATTCACCAAATCAATTTCAAGCGCACTGTAGAAATAGCAGCAGCTTTATGTGCATCAAGTTGAAATCAGATGTTGCTGGTTAGATGCAACGCAGACGCAGAGACAGAGGCAATATCTATGACGGAACGATCTAGACAGAAGTTAAGGCGCATCACTGGTATTGCCTGCACAGGATTATATTTGAGCGGGTACTACCTATTGTTCCTCAGTAATGAAATTATTGGTTATAATTAGAGCACTTGCCCAAAATATGACGACATAACAGTTGCGATTTTTTGATGCAAATTCTAACTTGGGACAGAGTGGTGGTGGAGAGAAGAGTGGATTGTTGCGGTTGTTAATATTTTTACTGCGGGTCCTGTTACGCCTGAACATCGACGAGTTCAGGAGGCATCGTCGCCTTTGGGTGTTTCGACTCGAAATGTTGCTTGTAGGTCTTCGGGTCCGGCATCTGAGATTTGCAGACTGAGCACGTGTGCACGAGCGCCTTCATCGCAGCTGCTTTTTGGTCAGTACCGCCCTTTCGCATCTGCTCCAGCTTCTTTGCGTTTTTTTGCTGCGACTGAATCTTCTGCTGACCGCGAGCCATTATTCTCGTTGTTGACGCTGAAGTCGCAGTAAGATTATTAGGTGAAATGCTATCTAAAACGCAAAATTACTCGTTCTACAACACTGCACAACACAAACAGGTCGAACACTCCGTTGAAATATGGTAACGACGAAAACGTGAGAAGTTCGATTCGGAAAGTACTCTGGAAATTAACTTTCCTCTATAGTTTTTCTCTGCGTTGCAAAAAAAGTGATGTCTCTAACAGTAGTTCCAACAGATTTCTCCAGAAAAGTTCGACCGCCAAAAGCTAAGCAAGTCACTTCAACTGCTACGAACTGATTACTTTTCAATTGTTGATGACGATGACGTCGATTTGGCTGCTATGCCGCTGCCGGTAGGTTACTTCTGCTACTGCTGGCTGCCCCGATGATGTAAAAGTGCCCCTGGCCGTTTACACTACTGCAGCTGCTGGCCGGTGACTATGCCGTCCACCGCCGCGACAGCTACGGCTACTTCCAGTAGCACCAAACAACAATGCCAACAAGGGCGCTATCAAATGAAACTCTCGAGCTGGCGACGGCAAATCGACGTCGTTCTCCTTTGTAGTCGATACTTGACCGGCACGAGAGGAACGGAACGTCTATCTTCGTTCAACGATTCGTTCGTTATTGAGCAGCTTAGCTGTTCGACTGGTGCTGCTGCCGCCGCCGCTGCTGCTGCTGCTGTGTCGTCGATCAGAAGTAGTAGAAGAGTGAAAGCAGGAGCGGTGGCAATGGCACCGCTGTGCTTGTTACGTTCACTTAGCCATTTGGTGCCTCTCGCCGTGTGTAAATAAATCCGTAACGGACAGCAGAAGTAACTGTATAGGCAAGAAGCAGAAGAAGCAGTGCAACAGCGAGGTCTCTGCTGCTACCGTCGGATAGAGACCTTTTCTTGCAACTTTGTTCGCCTCCTTCGTTCGTTCGCGAATCCCTCACTCACTCACTTAGCTGTCGCCTGCTTCGGCTGCTGCTTTCTGCTCTAGTGCCCGCAGCGCAACTGTTGCCAGCGATTCTCAACGACGCCGCTTAGCCGCAGCAGACGGAAAACGAGTGGTCAAACAATTTCCTATGAGGACTGACTGTTGTTGGCGCTGTTAACCTCGTGTGTAGCGGCTGCTGCACAGCTGCGTTAAAGCAGCAGCGGCGACAGCGGCGGCTGTTCTGATGATCAACCTAGACAGGGAAAGAACCGGTAGTGGAAGCGCGGGCTATTCAAATGACGAGAATGTGAGCATTTCGCTAAGAAAATACGACCTTCCTTTAGATGAATTGTGTATTTCGTGATATAAGCCTAGTAACCTCTGATTTTTCTTAACTAGAGACAGGAAACCAGATAAATAAAGGAAGAAATATCATCGTTCCTCAATCAATGCTTGAACTGGTTTATTAAAAGAAGAACGTAAAAGATAGAAGGAAGTTTATACCGGACAAATGAACGCTCTAAATATGAGCGATTGGTCTCTTTGCTTAAACTGACCTAAATTTACGCAGGCGTCTTGTACCTACATTAACAGGAAGGTGGTAATATAATATGATAAAGAATTGACAAATAAATATGCATAATTTTGTATTTTGAAATTTTAAATTTAAAAAACGAATTGGATTGTTGACATTAAACCCAGAAAATAGCTGCATCAATATTCTATAAAAAACAATGAGACAACTGTCGCACACAAAATGAATAGTTGCCGTTACGCAAGTACTTGTAAAAAATATCTCGAAACGAAGCCCTTCAGCCAAACTACATGGCCGCATAATCATACCCACACATGAACCGAACACGAAGCCCATTTCATCGCATGGATTATATTTTAGTTACTATTATATCGACCCGTGAGCTATCGCATACAGCAACTGCCCATTCGACTGTATATTACCAATTTATAGAAATAAAAGGATAGAAAAATGCATTGCTTTATCTAATCGAGTATATATATACATATAAGATTATTCATATGTTTCATGTGTACCGTTCCTTTTTTGCGTTAGACATAGTATATTTAATCTGCCGAAATCTGAAGTTTTCCCAGAACAGCTGGGTTTAGGTTGGGACTGTCTACATTTGTGTATGTTCCGCCGTCGCTCGCCATTGTGTTTACAAACATAGCAGAACAACCGAGTGAAAACTAAAGGGAATGCGCGTGTTCTACAAACGGCGATGACGGGTTTGATGGGACAGATGACTACCAAACGCATTGCGCTTAAAACATTTGAAAAAAAGTGATTTGGGATTATTCGTGTTTTATTTATGAAGCAATGTTACATTGTGTTGAGCTGTGAGTATGACGTTATGGGCTGATTATATCCCGATATAGTCACGCAATACTGAAATTAATGAAGCTCAAGGAACATATTTATTTAGTTTTGTGGCTTAGCCGGTAAGTGCGAGAAATATACTACTTTTATTTAAACAATTAATAATAGAAGTATTGGACTAAAAACTCAAAAAATTTTAGTGCCATTCCATAGATTTACGACGGCTCACGCACAATTAGCATTGTAAGCCCGATAAGGCGAAGAAAAAACCGTGGCCGTTTGAGCTATCAGTTGAAACTGCAATTACTAGCTTAAAGTGTTAAAGCCTAATTGGCTTAACCCGGCATCTTGTTAGCATGCTGCTACATTGTTCACTGTAAACTTCCTACGTATTTCTATAATACAAATAATTTGTGGTAAACTTGCAGATAATTAACACATTACGCCCAAAGGAGCCGGTCCCATGCACTCGTCCGGTTTCGTTCATCAACGAAACAGATAGTTTTGTGCTCTGCGTGTCGTGTTTGCTTGTGCTTCTAATGGAGCCGGGCCCATCGTACGCAACTGAAGTAGGCAGCGTCCCTGACCCAAAGCAGGAGCAAATACTTTCTAATCTCGTTTTAATTAAGCATCCTTGCCTTGTTCGAGATGGGTCCGAGAAACGAGCTATTGCGATGCTTGGAGGAATAGCCCAGGTAGAACATACGTTTAACGTTGGAAACATGCGGATGCAACTTAACTTCCGCACAGGTATGAGTACAAATTTTCACAACATACTTAGACATTAGTTTAATATAGCATACATTTTGGAGAAGGCTTGTTGGAATTGTTTTATTGGCGTGTGACATGAAAAGTGTTAGCCAAGTTGTTTAATATCACGACAGATGCAGAAATTATATAATCCTGCCCGTATTTTAGTTTCTGAAAAAAAAAATCGACAAGGTTCGCGTTTTTCCTTGGGATCGATGCGATATACGAGGTCATGGAGTCTCGAAGCAAGCGGCAAACTTGTTTGCTTTGACCCTTAAAAATGACCGAAGTGGCCAGCCGAGAAATACGAATTGCTTGTCACGGAAACAAACAGTTTGTACAGAGGCATATCAAGGAGCGGATAGCGATATAGAGATGTTGCAGTCAACTCAAGAAACGATTGATAACGGCTTTACTGATAACTGGTTTGACAACCAGGGGTGATTTGAGGTAGTGAAGTGAGATCAACGAACATGTGGGTATCATTAGGCAAGTAAAACGAGAGCTGAACTTTTCCGGAACACACTGACTTCGAGTACAATTGTCGACAACACACTCTAGCTTCTGGTGAAATCGCTGTTTTCGGATCAGCGACTACTTGTGAGTGACGAGTTGACAAGTAGTTTTTTGAAACTTGCAGTAGTCGCAGAAAGCAATGCAATTGTATCGTAGTTAAAATATTTTCTAGGACACCAGCTAGACGGCCAAACGCAAATACGGTGTAGCCGACTTAGTGCACGTCTACGGTATAATAACGTATAATAAATAATATAATATAATATGCAATAAGCTATAAAACCAGGTTTCGAGCACTACGAAATGGACGAAGTACTACTGCTTTTTTTTTCGAATTGTTCTATATACTACAATTTTTGTAGAAGGTGACAGTTGTTCGAAAGGTATCTTCGGAACTCATCGCGACATCATTGGCATATGGGCGGTCGTGCGTCGCTATCGGAATCGTCGCACCGGACAGGTGGGAAAAATGAAGACTTTTAATTCTGTTTTGTATATCTCAATGTCAAAGTCCCGTCGGCGGTGTAGTAGAACTGCTGTTAGCCATGGAATATAGATGATCGAGGTAAATTTATCATAATAGAGGGTACTATCTTCTTCAAAGGTGATTTGCCACAGTGAGCCGCTGGGTGTGGTCCGACACGTTTATGAGTTCGATGGAATGGCCGATTTTCAGTACCTGCCTGCGATCCTTGTTAGCCAAAGAGCTGTACTTAGTAAGGAAGGGACGTCTGCCACAATGAGTGCGAAAAGCGAATTAAGTCTCGGCCTTGTTCGTAAAGAAAAGGTGCTACAAAGATATTTAGTGAATGAGGGAGCTTGATAATAAGGCCCTTCGTTTTAGGAAGTAATAATCTAAAGTAAAAAATGTATAGGTATACACTAAACTAAAATAACTATAAAGTCCAATGATTATTGTTATAGTATGCACTATTTTTTTTAGCATTTAGGAACAACCAGGGATGCAGTCTTCAGGAAATTGCCTCCGAACTTAAATCAAAAAACTAATTGTGTATATGAATCGGTATAGTTATATTACGCTAGTGAGGAGTATCAACCAATGTAAGGATTTTTTAATTTTTTATTGAATTATTGCTATGCATGTTTTAGGTGGACTCGTCATCCAATACACAGGCCATCGCCCTGGAAAAGCCAAAGGACAACTTAAGGGAACTGCCCGACTTAAGTTCATCTGGTAACAATGAAACGCAGACCAGTTCTAACGAGGGCAGTACTAGACCATTTGTTAGTGAGAGAAAGCATATCACTGACATGGGAAACGGTATCGGAAGGGATATACGAAATGAGCTGGTGGAAATTAACATAACTGGTCTCGAATTTGATAGCTTCGTCAAATCCAATTCTGTTCCCCTGTTTATCGTGCCGCAGGTTTGTTTGTTGCTGTTTCAAAACTTTGGCTTATTTAAGTTCGTGAAATCTTTAAAAGGTATTTTTTTTACACGCTAGAGTGATTTTTTGTTTCATATTTAGCGTGTGCCTTGAAATCACTTTTGCCTATTTTTGTGTGTATGATGCTGGCTGTATGTTAGGTGTTTACTCGAATGGATTTACCTTATACGGGCGTGTATAGACACGTGACAGGAACTCGGCTTCACCGCAAGGATGAGGCTGGACTGCCTGTTTTGCGTAAGCAACGGACGAATTATGCCACCATTGTGAGGCTGCTTGCGCCTCCATTCGGCGATAAAGTTCCCCAGCAGGCATTGCCAGAGGTTTATACTTTTTCATTATTTCTTTCTATTTACTTATTAAGTCATCTAAATATATGTACGTGTACTTATAAGGACAAGGACCTGAAATGACGGATTTGCAATACCATATTATTAACTGGTATATGTTTTTATATGGCTTGAACCGTAGTCTAACGTTTAAGTTGGCCTATCTCGATAAATATATAGTATTTATCGGCTAGACACATATATTTGTCACATAATTCTATTGGCTATTTAGGCTATTGCCTAACTGAAGGTAAATCACGTCGTGTCGATATAATTGGTAATATACTCGATTTAGGCCATTGAATTGTTCGAGCTGGTAGACGAACATTTACGTGCTCGAGTTGCGGAGGCCTTTCAACGTCGTCCTGTTTGGACTAAAAGCGCCTTGTCACATGAACTCGACATTGATCGAGTTCACCTGAAGACGGTTATTGTGGGACTTGCGTATTGTGTTAACCAAGGACCATTTCGTCTTTGCTGGGTAAGCTCTTGTAAATTTATTTTAGAATATGTCGGTTAATTTGATTAATTTTTGATGGGCTATTTCTGTCCGAGCCAATGAGTTTTAAAGTCTGAGATACTCCTGCTTTGCATTTAGATTCCAACAGGCAAAATCCACTGCAATTATGTTATCCAGTATTAATCAGCGACACCTTTTCCGACAGAAATCGCCGAAATCCTTAATGAGGACACACGTGTCTAATTATGTCTGAATTTGTATTTTATAGGTTCGGTACGGTTTCGATCCACGTACTGATCCGTCTGCGAAGCCGTTCCAAACCTTGGATTGTAGAGTGAAAGTATCGACGAATGTTCGTTCTGAGAGAACCGTGCATTTTACCGCGGAAGCTGATCCAACCACGGCTCAAGGAGGAAGCAGTTGGGATGCACCGGCTGTTCGCGGTGGACACGTTGTCCCAGTGCAGATAGCCCCATCAGGTTATCGACATAAACGGCATCGTAAAGAGGACATTGACGCTCGTGAAGTTCGTGAACGGAATACTCGAATGCTTCGTTGTAAATATATTCCGGGCCGTCTCCCACATTCAAGACAGCTTCTCTACCACTTATGTGATATCGGACTTAACAGTGTACAGGAACTCGTACACAGGTAGGTGCGACAAGTCCTATCATGCGCGTTTAGGAGCAAATGCAAGCTATTGTTTTTCAAAACATACATATTTACTGAATTCAAAGGATGATTCTGTTCATTGATTAAAACTTCTGATATTCAATTTAAACTATCGAAGTACAGAGTATGCTATAATCTACCAATGATTAATATTTAAAGTTGAGTGCATTCGAACTAAAACTAATTAGAAGAATAATTAACTTGTTTTTGTGTGCCCCTATTTTCGTTAGGAATGACGGACAAGAAGTTTGGTCCGACCAGGATGGTTGGTGCCTTTCAGGAACAACAAGACATATTCGGTATGTTCTTTTGTGGCGCTAACTAAGTAACGTGTTACTTCAGAGAAACTATGGCATAGGAGATATACTTGTGGCATAGAAGATACTTTAAAATATTTTTTATATATAGAGCTAGCATATACTTGTCGACTGTTGGCTATAATAAACCATTATGTGTAGTGCAGTGGTGTAGCTCTGTCTAAAAAGTGTATCTCTTTTTTTTTGAATACACATAGTGTAATATACTTCTCGCTTATTTCTTCGTTATCATTGATACTGTAGAGACTATTTAGCCGCCGATATGAAGCAAACAGTGGAACGTCAACGGGCAGAGAAATCCCAAGACGAGGATGATGATGCTTTGTTCGCTCTCGAAGACTCACAGAAAGCAAGCTGTTCTCTGGAGCATGGCGAATATGGGAACGAAGGAGAAGACTTTCAAGAAGAAATGGAAGACGACGACGATATGGAAGGATTTTTCGAAACGAGCTGATTGTTGGACGTCCGAGCTATCTTATTGAAGTGGTTATTGATTTACCGCAAAAAGACTAATTGTAAAATCGGGGCGTTGATCGCCTTAGAATATTCTGAATCTATATTTGCTACAGATGATAGGGCTATTAAGAATAATATACAGACATTAAATGTGGACTGCGGTGGAGCATTGTTTTGTTGTTGTGTCACAAAATTGGTTAATTTTGCGACCGGTTAATTTAATTAGCTGTTGGGAATAAAATATGAGCTATGTGAAGCAAAAGGTGAGACGAGAACAGAACAGGATGTATAGCTGTTTGAATAGATTTTCTCCTTATGCATAAGGTAGGTGTTTATATATATATATATATATATATATATGTGAACTTATATGTAGTTTATCTATACACTAAATGCATTTCGTCAGTCTAAATTAAATTCTGGATACGATTTTTTTGCATTTGGACCAACATGGTATAAATAATAAAAATAATAATCATCATAATTGTTAGAAAAAAAGTTTAAATGACACCAAATAATTCAGTGACTGGCTGTTATAAAACCTTATGCTATTTAATGAATAGTCGGTATTTTGGATGAAGTCATGATAAAGATATTTCGCACTTTATTTCTCGCTGTAATGTGTTCATACGATTCTGTAATGCATATTGTTGTTATTGATAATTTTTGTTAAAATGCTTGCTGGCTTTAATGGCCATACAAATTGTCCTGTGATATACGCCATCTACTCACATATATACTACATTTTAATGCATGTATTGCATCGTTTTTCTCCATCTCTTTTATCATTGAAGGTGTGCAATTCTTAAATAGTGCATCGTGGGTAATTACCTCATAGCAGTACATGAATATCCTGACGCCATCCTAAAAATTTATTATTACTAGAATTTATTTAGACTGTTCAGCTTACACATTTGAGCGAAACACGCGAAAAAAACGGTGCACAGACGAGCAATTTCAAGGTGATGTATACAGTTCGTTCTGTATGACGAATCCTTTGAATCAAACTCTACTCTAAATGGTAGTCGAACTTTTTTTAGCAACGTAAGTAGTATTTGACTACGAGACAAATTGTTCGTCATTCCTATCTCCTGCTTATTTTTTGAAATCTCGTTCTCCCCTCGCTCTCTCTCTCTCTCTCTCTCTCTCTCTCTCTCTCTCGCTCTCTTTAGATACATATAATGCTAAGTCTATGTATATGGATTTAGCATTAGATTTAACCCGTTGACACGAGTAGACCAGTTTAAAGTTCATATCAGCCTCCGCTAGCTTACCAGTGAAACATACCGTTGTTTCGCCTTCCCCATGCTTTTAGCTGGCATACAAGTTGTTTCAAGCATTTTATTCAATTTCTTCGGACTAACGTAGATTCATGTCACTGACTGACCTATATGGATTAGCCATTTGTTTGACACAGTGACGCGGATGTGCGTAGCCAAAACAAGTGATCATCATTTTTCATGTTTCAAATATAGGTATTAATGTCAGTCATTTTCAGTTTCAGCCGTAGTCTTCGTTATATATGTGTGTCACGAATATATCACGGATACAATGTTCCACATCATGACCGTAGAACTGAATGCTATTTAATCATTATATTATGTAAGACGCGCCCGTATAAACGGATGATTAAAATAGCTGACGGATTGTTGATTGTTGGCGAAATGGAGCGGATTAGCTTTTGACGATGGACGGTACTATGGCGCCTCCTTCGGACTATCCCTTCGATTTTTATTCTAGCGGAAACAAAAAAGCCCCAAAAGAATCTTCATCATTAATCACTATCGGTCATTTTAAGTAGTTCACAAATTATAGCCATCACATCAGCTTAAACTGCAATTATATGGATGATGTGCTTCTTATCCGAAGAGTACTTAATCCACACTTATGTAAGCAAACACACAAGTTAGGCATCCCCTTCTCCTGCCAAATATTGACTTGCTGCACCCACAGTACGCAACAATGTGTGCATATTTAGTTAACATAGCGGCAGTTTTTAATAATTGAATGAATTAACTAACGTGAAATGCTGGATAAATAAGATAAGTATTACTGATAGAGATTGCCGCGATGAAGTTTATCGTGTGGCACTAGTTCTTCAAATAGCAATCGAACTTTCTGCTTAATAAACAGCTTCACATTATATGAATGCTACCATTGCTCCATGCTTCATGTCATCTAATTTTATCATTTTTATTTACAGAATTGACACAGCAGCCATCTTCAGTATCGACTTTATTATTGGGTCGTTGTCGACGACGATAAATCCACTATTGTTCTTATCTATACTAAATTGTGTCACGCCGTGTCGTCAGCTACATGAAGTGATCATTGCACATACAAATCATAACATTATCTTGTTATCTATTACTGCCCTTCTTGTCTGGATTCTGGCATGTAATTAGAGGATCCATTATTTTTTGACTAAAACTTAGTGGTATTATCATCAGTTGGGTAGTATAAAATGTTCCCTATGTTGGCACCGTGCACTATTAATGGTAAAATTGATAGATGGCATTGCTCGTTTCCTTTATCTTTCGATACAATTTTAATTCGCAAGTAATTTACACTTACTGTTGCTGTTGCGCTTTCACAGTTTATTTTGGTGTTAATTGTTATATTATTCTTTCATGAAATCACAAAGCATGGACGTGACGGTTCGTGAAGCAAGTTATTACTTCAGCATCTGCTACAGTGAACTATGGACGGCTATGTACATACATAGCTATTAATGAGTTCCCAGTGATATTCCCCTCCATGATCATACCTGTTATAGTTCTGATTATTATTCTACTATATATATATATATATATATATATGAATATATGGCTTCCGCTGACGAAGGATAGGAAGCCCCTCGAAGGTTACTGCGGAATGGTGAACTGTTGTTGATGAACATCATAAATAATAATTACGACTTGTTGTAGCATCATATAGTGTTTACAAATCACACTAGGTGCGATTTTTACTTAGAGTATAATGAAAACCGATCATTGATATTAAACAGATCGTACTCTGTTAAACATTTCAGGAAAATGGGTAACAAACAAGTCGACTCTCTAGTTAGAAACCATTAAAGTATGGAAGTCGCCAATAACCTATAGATTCTTAAGTGCGTTCGCCCGGCGACGGAAGCGTTGGTAAAAACTTAGAACGTTTTTTTGGAAGACATTCACTGTCATCATCAAAGTGTCATTGCAGATACTGTTGTTTAAGATATTGAATGCTTCTTTGTTTTTGCTTGGTCATAGTCACTTGAGTTATTATGTCCTTGCTCGTCTATATCGCACCTGAATAAATGCTCAGTAACAAAGATCAGCTTGTTTCTGAAGGATATTTAATGCGTTCATATACGCTTTTGTCGAAGCTTTGTAGTCTAAATATAGGCTCTCTTACTGTAAGCCGGTCATGCAGTGCAAGCGTCAAAACATGCCAAAGAGCCTATCTTCATTATCAATTCGAAGCGGTGTCAATTTCGTTATCGCGTGACGTAAATGCTATTACATGTGATGACGTACGTTATCGTGAAGATCGTTTTTAATAGTTAAATATAATAGTAATCATAATTATTAGTATATCACCGGTACATATTGCATACTATTGACAATGAAGTATCAGTCATTTCCAGTTGTTCCCCTTGTTTGTACATAAACCTTATGGTAAATGGCCTCAAATCTGGGCAGAAATAGTATATCAAAAGAATTAAATTATATATAGTGGCCAGTGTATACGTATGCATGTGTGTGGCGTCTAATGAGATGGACGTTACTGATCTCCTTTGAGCTGATGGGTCGAAAGGGACACAGGACTTTACAAGTGATATAAATGATCTAGAGTACATATATATTTTACTTGAATGGAGAATATTCAGCTATGCTGCTACTGAGTTCGTCAACGGGATTTCGTTGACTCCTATACATATATGTATAGGTATCTATGGCTGTGTGTGTATGAGTGTGCAACTAGCATTAACTGATATAAGCAAATTGGCTAATTTCATCTTGGAGTTATTTTTAAACAAAATTTTTATGAATGGACGTTAGAGATGGTACTTCAGTGCTTACTAATACTACATGTATTTTTTTTATATATTATATTCAATGTTGAATATTATGTTAGTCTGACTGACTCACTGACACACCCCCATCACACAGCCTATCGTGAACACAAAACGGTGAAGGCATAGAGCCTCATGTTATAATAATTACACCTATTATTATCATTATAGTAATTCTTTAGTCGTATTAGAATTGGGTCCTTTTCAAATAAATTAACAAGTATTAGTTATTGTAAGTAAGTATTCATAGCACGACGATGCCAATTGAATATTATTACTAAGGTCATATTGTAACACCCGTTTTATTTATTGGTAAAGGCAACTTTTCTTCCACCTTTAACACGATCAGATTTATTTTGCAATTTAATTACTTCGGAAGGCTACTTCCATTGTAATGTCGATAAGAATGAATTTTTTTTCAGCCTGTTAAGAAGTACTCACTTCTTGAACATTTGGATAAGGGACGGCTCTGAACGTAAAGGACGACGTTTACTTGGAGCTATGTGGAATTCATTATAAGTTGTAAACCTACAGCCTTGTGGGTTGAGCAGAGTCTTTTTCTGACCGTTCGATTACGTCCTTCGAGTCCTTAGCCTCCTTAGGAGAAAGCTCAGGAGCCCTTGTAACGAGTCCACTTTCACGTTCGAGCAGACTGTAATGGCAATAAACACAAAACGTTGTAACGTAATTTTACAAGTTAATCGTAATAACTAACAACAATCAGTACTTACCATAAAATTAGGATCTCATTATATTTTAAAGATACCGACCCGTAAAAATTACAGTCTAGCATTATTTACGGTACTTTATTCGGCCGAATAATAAACCAAGAAGATTTTGGTATTTTTCATAAAAGTCAAGCAAGTACATAACGCACGATGTTCGAAGTATTGTATATACGCTTGGAAAATACAAGTAAAATTGTTGGTTAGTCAACAGTCAATACAACGAAAAATAACTTGCTTATGAGTGTGAGTTTACCTATCTGTTTTTGGACTTCACAGACAGTTTTCTGTAAATACTGTAGCAATGAGAATTCAAGTATGAAAAAAGCCAATACCTTTTGAGCATACTCTTCTTCTCATCATGAAGTGCTTTCAGTTCACTCTGCAGTACATCAATCCGCTCTCCTAGGCGAGCAACCTCCATTCGGTGTTGCTCCCTGAAATAGTGTTATTTGTAGACAACGCATTATACCGAATTCAATTTTTGAAACTATTTCACAGCTTCGTGGACGGCTTCAAAGATTTTTGCTTTGTGAAGATTTAATTAGACCAATAATAACTATGAGTCCCGTTTATTTCGCGCAATAGCAGAAGGTGTGAAAGGGCAACTTAATGTAAACGAGGTATGTATGTAAGAGAATATGTATATCATCCTATATGGCTTGTAATACACATGCATCTATATTGAACGAATTTCTGCTCAACAGATACTTTTTTGCCATCTCCAAACTGAGCGGAGTGAGCTACCACTTTCTAAGAAAATTATTGCAATGATGCGGCTTATATAAACGCGCTAGCCTGGAATAGCGATCTCTCTTGCTCCGCGGCTATTTTAATGCGGTACTATCAGTGGCCACTAAAAATATGCGTCTATAAAGGTATAGATGAATTTTTTTCTTTTGTTACCGCCCAGACAACGGTTGTCTCCGACGGAAGCATAAGCATTTTTCGGTCCTCTCAAGCCGAGAAACGCCTACTTGCACAGGCGACCACGCACTTCAAATGTCTCGTGGTGAGGAGCAGTCCACACAAAAAGAACGTCTGTTTTGGACAAACTGTATAGCGGTTTTGCGACCTTGCCAAAGTCCCATACGGACCAACAGTAATAAGATATTTGCCTTAGGAAGCCCTGTAACTGACGAATAGTAGGGGGTGCCGCTAAGGCATTTACTGTTGCAATTTTTCTTTGGTAAGGGGAGATTGTACGCGGGATCTTGAGATCGACGTGTACAATTTCCTGAATAGCGACGAACTTTTCGATATTTTAAGGTGTTGACTAGCGGGCCTAAAAACAGGACCTTCTTATTTCCCGGAAATAATGCAAGTCCTCTTGGAACCTATAAGATAATACGAAGGTGTAATCGAGATAAACCAAGGCCACCTCTTAACTACTACCAGGCTGATAAGTTGTTCAAACATCGCCAGAGCTTTGGCTAACCCGAAAGGCACCCGCTTGAATTAATATAGGTTGCCTACGGTACTGAATACGGTATTTCCCTTGTCACTGGGTGCCATATAAATGTTTATAGTAACTCGTCAGGTTCGAAGTTGAAAACACCTGGGCCGCTCCTAATACCTTTAGAGCATCGTCGACCGGTAGAAATGGGAGTGTGTCTCTTTTTGGAATCGCCTTCAACTTCTAGTAAACCACATAGAAGCCAATTGAGCATTTCCTTTTTTTCACCAGGGTGATCAGATAAGTCCACGAACCAGACGGGACTCCGATGACGCCATCATCTAAGATTTGTCGTGCCTTTTCCTTTGCGAAGCGAACTCTTTGCGCTAAGGAGACTCAACCTGAGTGCTTGTGCACGAGAAGGTAATCACCGGTGAGTACGGTATGACTAACGAGGTGCATTACGAATAGTTCTTTATTGATTAGAGGTACTCCCGATATATAATTCTCGATGGACGAAAGAACGTATCGGGGACTTCCGATAAGGCGAGTGATAAACACTCCTGAGCACGGCCTAATCTGATGCCCGGTTTAAAAAAAACTGTCTATCGTCCGCGGTCGGTGCCTAAAATTTTACATGCTCCATCTGGGTCAGAAATCACTATGGTATACGGCGTCACAAAAGTACTCATTGGAGATGCATGCATCCACCTGCATCGTGGATCTCGGTAATCTGACGGCCACGACTACTCACTTTGAAAAGTTTGGAGGTATCAACTGGCCTTACTTAATGAAGGCTTGGTAAAAACGGCTCGCTACACACCTTGACTCACCATCTGGTTTATTTTTTCCAGAATTATTGCTTTAAAACTAGCGACTGAAAATAGAATCGTCGGCCAAGTTGTCTATGACTTCTAACACCTTCAACCCGTTTCCTTCGGCCTTGAGCTTTACTTTCCCCGCGATAGCTATTGCTGGTGACGGCCCGTTGGCAGCTGGAAACAAACGCCATTGCATCGGTGTGTTTTAGAAACCTGGCTGAAACGGCACTTATTTTCGTGTCGATGTCCGGCGCAGCCTGTACTTGTTCCGCGTCTTTTAATTCGACGTCGATTTCAAGCTCTAAAAACGGGGCAGCCCCTATGAATCGAACGGCGGAGGTCCGCGCTGGCATGACCAGGGGGCCAGGCTGAGCAAATGTAGCTTCCCTGATATCGGCATCGCCACTTTACGGTCCTCCAACGTATAAGGCCGAAAGGCCTGAAGCACTGAGGTTTGTAAGGGGAGTCTACTTTTTTTAATATCGGACAGGAATATTGCATACTTCCAATCGGGCTCCAGTTCGTCTTTGAAAGCCCGCCTGACCCTACTGGCCCCCTAAACATCGATGCTCAGTCCTTGTCTACTCGAAAAGCTCATCCACTGGGGTGCGTTCCTCTGGAGGAAACTGCTCGTGCAACTTCTGTTTTGAAAACATGCCAGTTGTTCGCCTATATAAATATATGGAAACTGCAAGATTATTTAGGTACATGTTTCAGTAGGATGAGGACATGCACGATTTTTGCTCGATAGTTAATAGAATGCCCTGGTCAGACATTTAGCGCAACATTACCAGTGGTAAGGAAATATTTTACGAGGACAAAAATGCTTCCATTTCGCCGTGCTAAGCCGCGTATTTGTTTATTAGCAAAACCCAGTAAATATGCCCATTTCGGGTGATTAGCATTTTCTATAATAATAATAAACGTATCTACCGGAGGGCGTGCATTCGCTCCTGGTGCTTAATCTTCTTATCCTGATAACGAACAGTGAGGGCTTCGAATTTTTGGCTAGTTTGATAGAGTTGGTCCTGTAACGATACAACCTCCTTGTGCAGCTTCTTGCAGTGCTCCATCAGACCTGCATCCTGTGCTGACAGCCAACGGTTATCTAATGTCTGCATGAATGACTGTTTCACAGGTGATTCAGGTTGAGACCTCGATCCTGCTCCGCATCCAGGGACTATAGCGTTTGTGGCCAGAAGCCCACCTGTTTCTGAAAAATTATGAGAATGTTACACCGAACAAATTGAACTCATCGACTTGTTTTTGTGAAAGTTATGTCCTCTGAAGTAGCACGTCTGCTCTGTTTTTATGCTATGTGTTTAAGAAATGCCTCATGATGCACTTAAGTTTTGCCTGACAGAATTTCATTATGGTTTCATACAAACACTGCACTGACTTAAAGAATACTTGCTTAACAATAGTAATATTTCCAAGTTCATCTTGTCAGTTTTCAATTGCTGTTTCGATAAAGATATATTTAGTTGCTGCATGTGTCACCTGTTCTCACATAAGGCAGACACAGACGCAATTTAAAGTCATAGCTTAATGCTGCTAACGGTATCATTCGGCAGCGTTCTATTATGAATGAAAACATATATGACAGGTAGTTCCTATTAGCCCATTACTTAAATCGCGCTTTCGATCGAGACTTGAGATCATTTTTTGACAAAGAAACTCGTTAAAACAGCTAGTACTCAAAAAAATTTTGAATTAAAACACATTTTGCTGAAAATTGTGCATCAAAAAGCTTCCTGATTTAGTCTCTCAGAGCATATGCAAGATCCAAATGCATTAATTACGCCCCGAAAATAAATAGCACCGAATGGTAACGATCGGGTAATTCGCGACTATATTTTGAAGCAATTGTTAATATGGGTTTAGGTGTCTTGTTGAATAAAACCTTTGTTTATTCATACTCGAATGCAGATGTGTTCTCAAAGCAATTAAACGCTTAACGTTTTAAAATATACATTTGGTAAAACCGCATCCAAGTACAGAATAATACGTAAATGAACAGACTGAAAAATAAATTCTCAGGCGTCCAAATTTGTTTCTAAGTAATGGTTTGGTTAACCGTAAAGCTTCAAGATAACACGCAGCAAGTACTAGAAATAAGTACGGCACAAGCTAGCTTCATTTATAAAGGATAAATAACACAACATCAACTCTACCGAGATACGTAAGTTCAGTATGCATGTACATGTCTTATAAAGTTAAATCACTTCGAAACAGTCAAAAGCATTTCAAAAGTTAAAAAGTTTCATAAAAATATACCAGGTTTTATGCAACAGCGAGGCAGTAATTTAATCCATCGTTACGATTAATTTGATTGTTGAACTAAACTAGATCGATTCCAATGCTGCTACGTAAATAAATGCTATTTTAGACAGTAAAGGTCAACTTCGCTAAAACGTTATGGTCTTAATGAATGAATAGTAACAACATACTTTTGTATACAATAGTGTGTTATTCTTTACAAGTAAGAGCTTATGTCTATCAAGTTTATTATGGAAGATCGTGATACCATCAAATGTATAAAAAGAACAAATAAGAGTAAATATTACCGTTTGATATATTTGATCATTCATGCTATATGATGTGTCTAAAATAATAAAATTATCTTTATGCTGTAGAATAGTAAAACATAAAAAAAAGAAAGGTTCTGCATCATTTTAAGCAGTACGATTTAGTGCAGATAGTTATTGTGAGTAAACAGATCTTGGAAATCCAACATTTGTCGCTTGAAAATAGATGTTGCATGCTAGGTTTCTCTCAAATGAATTTTCTCGGTTTTTATGATTACATGTGATGGTTAAGCTCGTTACAAAAGTAGAGATTTGGCTAAAATTGAATCAGATTTCATCGTAAAAATCCAATCAGCGATTTTTAAAAAAGTGCCGCCCGGTTACATTATGTAATAGGCAAATGCGCTAGGGATGCAACGTAAAGTGCGATACATGGGTGAGGACAATGTTATGGCTCTTAACCAAAGAGACTCATCCTGTGAATTGGCTCGAAGTATTACAGATAGTCGATGTTTCAGCTGAGGGAAAACTTTCGCCGACGTATCAACAGCTTTTCCACGTTATTTTCACTTACTTTTTTCCGTTATTATTTTCTCTTAGAATACAGTATACGTTTACGGAACGTACGGTTCACTTCAGCGACGTGCTGATTTCGTTTGCAGATGTTATTAAGCATTTTTTAGTTGGCCTGCACCAAGCCAGTTCCCTTCTAAGAACATTCAGATGGTCGCCCTTAATCGGCTTATTGATCGAAAGTTTGCAATGCATATTTAGGTGTATGGTCGATACACTTGACATCGAATCCTTATCACTACGATTTATCTTAAGATTTTCACTAAGAAGAATTTTACTTCATCAACCCGGGAGTGATTCAATTGCAGCTAACCACCTCTACGGGTTAATGTTTAAACGATTACCAACGGCAACAAAACGGTTTATCTTGTATAATTCGTACCAAATCGTACCATAATTATTCAAACCTTAGCTCTGTAACATCCTGCGTTCACTGAAGCGTAGGTCAGGTGAGCAAAAGCTAGCCTAAACACGGCTCATTGTACTCTATTCCGAATCCCATTTGATTTGACGGCTTGTCCGAGTTTGACTATCTAATCTTCCCCACAAAGCATTTTGCTTACGAGAACTGATCCCACCCTGCCCTATTCTACTGCGCTCACATTAGATAATAATGGTGTACAATAGGAACCAAATCCGGTAATGTCGTTAAGCGTCGCTTCAGACGGCTAACTTCTTCTAACACGAAACGAAGAGGAAATAAGTCTTACGTTCGACTTTGAATCTAAAATACTTTTCTAAATGTCTCTAGGTGGAGTAGGCCCACGCCTTACCACTTACGGGGACTTGAGAGTGGAACTGCATTCAACCAATTAGATCGCTTTTAACGATCGCTCCGTAAGGCAGCTTATTAAACAGCGTCCAATTCGATATTGGAGAGGCTAGACTATTAACCGCACGGTGAAAATATAAGAACTACATTTGCAGCCTTTTGGTGAGTTGAAAACTACTTCTTTTGAATCAGATATCTGTAACCTGACTGCCCATATTTAGTACTGTTGCAAAATTGCATTGTTTCAACAAAACACTTCATGGACAGAGCGTCAATAAGGCAAAATGTATCCATGCTATCATCAGCGATGCTCTGTGATCGCCCACCATCCCATAAGGCGTTACAGAGCGGTAAATAGTCGTGCGTTGAATTGGGATATACCATAGGAAGCTGTTTGTTTAAGTAGGTTTCATCCTGTCACAATCAGCCAAATGCTTTTCGCGTGGAATATATTTAGTTCACAGCAACTTACTGCAATATAAGGGTACGCCCACATGACCGCCTGCAGTCTTCGACAATGAACTGCGAGCACAATTCAAAGCGGAACTGGTACAATAATATTAGAATGTGGCAAGATTGTTTTTCGCCCCGTAAGAAGCATAACAAATGACATTCAAGTAGCATTTTCCTCGTAGACAGAAGGTAATAAACAAATAAATAGGAAATGCACTTCGCGTTCAGAGAAGAATTATTGTAAATCGGTAAGTAAGCAACGTTTCTAGTCGAAGACGAATTGTTGCTAGCGGTTGATGCTGGCCTGAGATGTAAGTCGTCCACCTGTGCTTCGAGGATGAAATGGCGCGGGTTGACCTGGTCGATTTGTACGTCGTGAGGGCAGCTTTTCCATGCAGGGGGTATCCACTCGGGATTATGAACAGTCAAGCAGATCTATTTCGAGCATAGTCCAACGAGTACGTGCAACTAGTACAACACGCAGTTATTGCAGTTTCAAACAAGCAGCATTGTTGTTCGTACAATCAGGATTTACGTTGTAAGCCCGAGTGCTGTCACACTTATTATAACAACATGAATAGACGATAAAACCATCGACAACAGATAGGTAGCTTCATAAAATCGCACGTGTTCGCATAGAATCGGCCTATCTACGTGCAAGAACACCTCTGCGGTAAAGCTATTCTTCAATTCCGCGCCGTGTGCAGTTCGTCGATTAGTTAGTCTATCAGGTTGTGTCCATAATTTTTCCGCAGAAGCTATACGTGCGCCGCCACAAAATAGAGAAAAATCATTCATAGAAAATGCTATCTAAACCTAAAAGGGGGTTTTAGCATTAATGCCTGTCTAGATAAATGCTCTGCCATATATGGTGGTGCTCTTTAGAGACCACTGAATTTACACCTTTCGAGACAATCGTATCGTGATATGATGACAACGTCCCCCCTGTCACTCCCTTCTGATGTAAACTATAAAAACCTATGATATAATGTTGCAAGCAATCCTGAAGCACAACTTAAGATATGCAATGCGAACGTGCACGACAGGCGTAGTCCACAACTAATTATCTATTTTCTGCTCGCATTACAATCCAGCTGCTTTTGTTGATTTTGTGCTGCCAACAATAAGGGTGGTACATTTTAGAGATGCGAATGAGTTCACGATTGCTAATACACAAACAGCCACGGTGGAGCATTCGAGGTAGCAAGTACAAAGTAACTCAGTGACTCAGTCTATCATATATACCAGATATGTTTTAGCTTGTCGAGGCTGCTTCCGGCTCTTGACAGGTTTAGGACATTGGCACGGGGCCCTGAGGTCCTCGGCTGCGTAGTTTTGTATCCTTCACATGTCTTTTTCCGGCTAGCATTAATAGCATCTTTTGTTTTATGGGAAACACGTTTGCTTTCTTGTCAGTTTGCGACAACTTGAAGATAACTAGCTTATTATTAGCACAGCCTACTTGGATAAGCGAAAAAGTGTACCGCCTCACCTGTGATTTCATATCCTCAGTACAGGGATAATTGTTATAGGTTAACAGATCAATCACCATATCCATTAAGCTTGTTCCCCATTTCTGAGTCATTACGATGCTGTCTCGTCCTGTACAGAAAGCCGTTGTGTTTTCCTATTTGTCTACAACACTCGAATGAACAATTCGGATATATTTAAGGTCGTGTTACTCACTGTCATTGGCCTGAGGTGTTTGTTGTTGTTGTAATTGTGAATGCTGTTCTTTGCTGCGTAGCCGCTGCTCGAGCTCATCGCATTGGACTAATGCTTCTGAAAGCTATCAGACGAAACCCGCACATTTACTATTAAAATAGTGTATTCCTAAAAGATAATAACTTACATTATTGTACAAAATGAAGCCTTGAGTTAGATATTGGAAAGGGTTTGCCGTAAGAGGCTACAACCTTGAAGGCCAAAGTTTCGTTGTCGAGTTCAAGCTGTCGGTTAGTTTTTTCCATGGCCACAAGTCGATCTGCTAAGTTGTCGATGCGGCTTTGGAGATGATTATTGGCGTTCGTTTCATCCGTGTCCGTCGGATCGCATGGTACATGGCAGGAACCCTGTTCTCCCATTGGTGAGCCGATGCCTTCCTGCAAAAGATTTTTAATCCACTGTTTGTCTGCGATTATTGGCTTGATGTTTCCCGGGTCACGAATCTGTAAGTTTAACAGTAGCCGTTATCAAACGAGTTTTGCTGATATTCTACAAATAGCTTGAATAATGTTCGAGTAGTCACGGTATGCAGCTTTACAATGGACGGAAGAGGGTCGGTAAAATTAAATTGACGCATTGGCTAAAATATAGTACTACTAGATTACTAGTATTTCGGCAATTACTGCCTCTTGATATTAGCGAAACGATGAACGAAAGCCTGTCTCATCTTACTTCACAAAAGGGTAAAAATCGACACCCTCTTTCCGTTCCCCATACAGAGATCAGGAAGTCCCCGTCCTTCTACGAAGGGAATACCTTGCATATAAATGTATACGGGATGTTTGACTTACGTTACGCTTGACAGCGTCTTCCTCGACATTGCCACCTTGTTGGATCCTTTTAGCGTTGTCGATGCGTGAATGTCGCGAGCTCCTAGGTGGCGGTGTGTGCAGGGGACTTCGGATGCGCGCATAGTCGCCTTCATTGCTGCTGTCGCTATCACTGCTACTGCTTCGACTATTGATTTAATGAAAATAAATAATAAAGGAGAGTGCATGTATCTACCAGTTGCAAAGTATCCAGTTTACGTTTTTTTTACATTTATCGTGCATGTTTTTCAGGTGTCATAGCTACATGTGAACAAATGGGTTTGACAGATTATTATTACTCAGCTGATAATGACTATGCTAGGCAAGGTAATATGGTGGTGATATAATCTGGCAATGATAATAGCAATAAAAATGTGTCAAATGTAGATTAGATATATGTATATATATATATATATATATAATTAGTAAAAAAAAAATATATATATATATATAATAGAAAGGGAAAAATTGTAACTATCATGTAATTTTATTCAAAGCTATTTTTCACTACAAGAGCCAATGGCTGTTGTTATTTATGGATTATACTTTGTTTTATGTAGATCAAGGTTCCACAACTATTATACTATATTACATTATATAAATTAGATGACTAAACAATGTAACAATATCAGCCACAAAGAACAGCACTCGACAAGTCTGTTCGTACATAAAGAAGCACAGGTATGCCGGCCATGTCTCCTGATGCAATAGGGTGAATAAATAACAGCCAATGGGAGCAATAACGTGTTATATGATCCCTCAGCGCGCTTTATAAATCTGCTTTTGACGGGTTTTAGCAAAGAGGGACTGGAATAAGCTCAAACACCGTGGGTCGAGGTGTTTCGTGCTGAAGACCGACCGTCTGACGCAACGCTTCACGACAGTACCGAAAATATGAACGTTAACTATGAAACATTTATTGAGGACGAACAATAATGAAACGTTTGGATTTTTGTTAGTTCACAATACCTGCCACCAAGATTATGGAGAACAGTGTGAATTCAATAATGCATTTTACTTGTCCCGCGCGGCTCCCACTTTCATTCCACAGCGCTGTGAAGTAAGCGCCCAACCTCTAGTACACATGTATATGACCGGACGCTAGCTTCCATCCAGCTAGAATTCTAAAGGCATAATTAAGCCCTTTTTGCATCGAAAAGTATACCAACTTACATTATTTCTTGTGTCCTCCTGCTTCCCAACACTCCAGATTGTCCATTCTGTCTCATCGCTCTTGATATCATTCTATGTCTTGAGGAAGTTCCCCAACCATTTATATGGATGCCGTCGACTGACTCGCGACTGTTATCATCGTCGTCTTCTTCGTCATTGTTGTAAATTTTAGCCAAAAAAAGGAATGGCTGGGGCTGCCGGGAATGCAGTGAGGACTGTTTTACATCTCGTTTGAAAACGATGTAAAATAACACGAAAAACGGAATGAAAAGGTAGAAGGAAGCAGGAAATGAAGTCGCTAACGTCAGGAGTTCTTCACCACCGTATATTACGTTGGGCAGCGAAGAACAGCTCGGTTCGCTGCGAGGCGGGTTCGAGGAGCGACCACTTAGGAACAAAATGGCAAAGATCGGGCAACACGCGTAAATGTGTTTCATTTATAATGACTACTCGTTATGCTAATCTAGCAGTCGGCCATGATTGCGGCCGGTGATGGCGCCGCTATGAGAGCGTCATTCGGCGCTGAGTAGCCCATATCACCACCATTATATACCAACAATATTGCAATTTTGAAGGCAGACAAGCTCTAAGGTACTTGGTAGATATCAACGTCACTCTACCCACCGTTCTCTGCATTGTTGTCGTCAACAATCCACTGTTTACCATTTGCATTTATTTTATGACATTATTTACCACTCAACAGAGCCTTTTACCAACCAGCGTGCAGCGGCTCAGGGGACAGCTAACTTCCTGACTCTATGATATGTACGCGGAGAGGTGTTCCGCCAGGCTTTTCAGTCCCGTCGGTGGAGAGGATTCTCGTTCCGCAGCGAGTGGTGGCGGTACCTGTCGCTGTTAAAGGAATAAATTTTCAACCTTCTCCAAGGTACCACTTCTTCCTGGATATGCTACCTGAGCAGCAGTAAGTACACGGCCGGTCGACCGTGTTGTGGGACAACTCGCGGGATGGCCGCGGCATATTGGACGAACTATCAATAACTGGTCGTAGATAACTAAGTACAACGGAAGAACGCCACACACAGTTGAAGTCCTGGTACTGAAGTTGAAGCGGCATGAGATAGAAGACGCTGTCTATGGAGGCCTCCAGTGAGGGAACCTCGTAAGCATGTAAAAGCTTTAAAGCTGTAACAGTGACAGTCATCATTGAAAAAGAGCGAGAAAGAGCGGAAGCGATGGTTGCTAGTTCTATAAAATGCTGTGCCGCTCTGACAGAAAAGGGTGCAGCTCCATCCGCAGCTACCTAGAGCTGCTAAAGTGAAAAAGGTAAGTCGAACGCTAAACAGCTTTTTTTCGTTAAAATAACACACTCTAAATATCGGGTCTGAACAGCAAAAAACTGGGTGAAGCATGTATACAGCTGTTGCGTAGACAGCGCCATTAAAAAACCATTAGCTTCTATATATTTATGTACGTGATCATTCGAAAGAGGAGATGATTGACCTATTTTATCTTTGAAATCTCGTTTGAAATTAGAAGAAAGACTTTGAGATAGAATTAAAATGCTGGAGAAATAGATTTTCGTACGAAAATAGCATGAAAGTAAGACATGAGTGGGCTCTTTTCAAGGAACATATATTATGATCGATATCCGATGTCAAGGTTTGGTCAGTATGGATCAAATGTAGGGTAAATCGGTGCATTGTAACTTCATATAGGAGTTAAATATATCAGTATCGGGAAGAATTGTAAACCATTATAAGTTATATAATGAAAAATTAAGCTTTCAATGCAAACGCTCCTTAATTCAGGCGGAGTATTTCTCTACAAGGGTAGCCAGCGAGACGAAAGCCAAGAATTCCTACAAAGGTTCGACGTTAACGTATTCTAAACACTGAGCATATCTAATCTAATAGTAATATGGTTAACATCGTTTTTCTATAAACGTACGTACAGGCTATCATGGTCGGAGATGTTTCCGTCAACGGTGCTGCTGCTGATGTGTGAAGCGGATAGCTTCATGCTCTGTGGGAGATTGTTATACAGCTTTCGATTTTCCTCGAGACGTAATTCACGCTCACGCTGCCTTTCTAACTGGTCTTTTAGCCGATCGCGCTCAGCCAAGATGAATGCGATCTAATGAAATTTGAGGCAAATGCAAAAAGGATAATATATAATATATGTGGATGTTATTTCATCACGCATCTCATGAGCTATAAAAAAAAAAAAAAAAAAAAAAAAAAGTGACATTGACGTCTAGAATTTATGAATTTATGAATTGATTATAGAGAATAGTGCTTGACGTAAACAAATATTTGATACACTCTTTAATATAGGTAAATGTTTATCTTCGATTCTTGTATAAACTAAGACTTGCAAGTTTTTTCCTATGACAAAGTTTTAAAGGGACGCATCCGACTGTGATATGCAAGTCGGTTTGTCCAAAGATTGTTAATATGCGCAAATCCATCAAAATGTATTTCGCTTACATTTTATATGGAGCTCAATGAGTTGCAGTCCAATGAAAGTTCAAGTCATGCAACGCCCACATATAA
The DNA here is from genome assembly GCF_002443255.2 of Varroa destructor. Lineage (NCBI taxonomy): Eukaryota > Metazoa > Arthropoda > Arachnida > Mesostigmata > Varroidae > Varroa > Varroa destructor. Next base: position 2,326,455 of record NW_019211459.1, on the reverse strand, counting down.
CGCGAACTAAGAAGTTTTCATTACCGACTTCCCCGTCGGTACCTCAATAGCTGATAGACTCTGTTTAAATTAGCTCTGGCGGTGATTCGTTCATTCACTTACACATACATATAATTGGTCGTGTGACAACGTTATTTATCAATGCTCATGTAGAAAATGATGTTGCCCGGACGAGCACATAGGATTTTTTACTCAATTGAAGCTCTTATAAATTTTCATTTTCAGTAAACTACGACAAACAGATTAAACCGCCAGTATATCCCAGTGTGTTTTCGGCTCAGACGTCTTCTTACTCGTCTTATTCAGTACTTTACTTCCCTATATGAATACTAGTATTTTATTTGCTTATTGGTCATATGTAGGCCGCCGCAAAGCGCGAAATGATATTCGAATCGCAAAGTACTTGTTGTTGAACACCCTGTTCCACCCAGATGCAATCGTAGAAATTTTCTGCTCGAACCTGCTCCACGAGTGTCATCTGATCATTGAGTGTAGCTGTGTTGTTGAGAATGGCATTCGGGCTATTGTCATGGTGATGAAGAGCTTGGCCTGTTGTAGCACCGATGGCCCCCATATCATTAGCCGAGGCCGATCCATTGTGACAGCTCGAATTGGTATTAGTCGTTCCGGTAATTGCTGTCGAAGCAGTGCTCGTCGGAGTACCGCCGAGTCCGCAATGCTGCTGCAGCAGCCGCCTGATGTGCGTCACCTGTCCTTCGCTCGTGCCTCCGCGTTGCTCCAACTCTCGTCGGAGGGCGCGATTGTCGAATTGCACGCGTGAAACCTTTTCCTCGAACAGCGACTGGATGTGTTCGATGTAAGATTCCACTTCCTGGTGAGAAAAGGCCAAACGCGAACCTAGCCATTAGAATTGTATTTGTCTAAGAATTAATTGATCCGTCTATAATGTGTTCTCGGATTAGCCTAATATAAGTCCTTCGATAACCATCAGATCGAAGCTCCGTTTACGATTTGTAGGAAGGGTGCTTAACATGTGCACGCAGTATCCCGTAGTTGCAGTGATGTTTTGTTGAAATGTGAACACGAAATTTTCGCTCATAGAAAAATAACTGGATTTAATTTATGAGGAGGCCCTTTTTGTAGCTACTATTGGATATAGTGGTTTGTCAAGAACTTATATATATATATATATATATTCTATATGCGATCAAATAGTATTTATGATTTTATTATTTATAATTGACCTTCATCTCGGCGCTCTGTTGCTTGTGCAGTTTGTCCAGCTGATTTCGTAACGAGCTGACATTAGTTTCGGAGTCCACAAGCCATCGCCACACAGTGACGAGCTTCTTGGCGTCGGTTAATTCGTCAGAACGGAGACCTTCGGCTTCGAAACGGATTCGTAGCTCTTCCTGCTCGTCGTCCCCACCCTGCAAGGCATCATAATAATAAATATACACATTAACTATACTTTTACAATACTTATTATTACTATACAACAATATACGACATTAATCTATTTTAGACAAACCGCTAGGGTTCATCATTTACTATTTACAATCAATCAACTGATACAACGTTGATGGCTTCTGAGGACTGAGTGGCTAGATACTGGAATAATATTCACGAGGGTCGACGCCTAGTGAGGATGCACGATTATACCCAAAGAACAGCTCGAAATTTTCGTAACTGTTTAGATTAGCCTTTGGATATATATATACGGCATAGTTCAAATGACGATAACAATTTTTGATGTATTATACCGAAACGCTTGCAATAACGCTTCAATTTTTCCCTAGAGCACTATCAGATAAAGACACTTCAAGTGCCGCCATTTTTGAATTGATATTCGGTTTCCACTGCGCTAATTCATAACAACTTTTTTTTTTTTTTTTGTTGTATGATGCCGATAACATCCATTGTATGAGCAAATCAGCAATTGATTTACTTTATATCGCAACTTTGTGTAATGCATCGATACCTCAGATATGCTTCCGTGTCAATCAGGACGTTCATTGTTCAGGTACGTACCACACTTACGTAATGAATAGCTTGCTTGATATAGCGGATATATTTATTTGATGCAGGACGCACCTGATAGTCATAAATTACTGGAACTTGATATCTATAATGAGGAGCGCACATAGTTCACATTCACTATCTCACACCTTAAATAGCGTGACCGTCTATTTATCTCAACAATATCCAACTTACAAGGTCTCGATAGACGGCGCATCGGAGAACAACATAAGTTCGGAGGAAATGGGCATATTGTGCTGTTTCGTCAGTCTTTCGACAAAAGGCCAGGCCAAGCCCCGAGTACAGACGAAGCAGCCACAGTGCGTACATTAGATTCGCCTTGTTTGGAAAACGCACGCAGAGATTGTTCAGACGTCTCTAATAGAGTCCGTTAGCTACAGAAGTAGCAGCTCCTGACGATAGCAAAAACCGTACTCACAAAAAGTATTATAACATTGAAATTGCTGCTGCGCTTAATGTCGCTATCTTCTGACGCTTCAGACTGGTGGGACTCCGTAGATTGTCCTATTAGAAAATTCAGGTAGGAACGGTGACACAAGCGGGTATTCCTGCTATTGTTTAGCAGAAAATGCTGACATCACACAGCCAGTAGCATTCGGATGTTTGTGAAGCGCTCTATAATGATGACCTCAGGAAGTGATTTCATATTCCTTTATTGTTTCATCGATTACAAGCGGAGGATATCGTCGTATTTGGCTTGAGAGGCTGCACTTGTCAGTTTAGCGTTGCGCGTACGTCGGCGTTCAGTTAGATACTGAACGTGTATGGCGCGCAAACGAACGCCTGAACGACCGATCGTGTTCTGCAAATCTTAGTCAAGTTTTTTTCTTTGACGGGAGATTGCCCTCCAAAACAGCGGTCGATCATACTCTAGTGACCTTAGAGACAGTCGTAAATTTTTGGAGGATCTATCCAGTCGCAGAAGTTAAGATTGATTTCGTCGACTGAATTGCAAACCAGTTCGTGGAAACACATATTATCGACCACCAAATTTGCCTCGCCCAACGGTAAGATAACCAACGGGGAGTATGATAATAAAGAAGACAGCATGTTTAGTTACGTTCGAATAGATAGACAAGCTTTGGGGCTAGTTGATTGCTAACTGGCTCAAGAGGGGAAAATTATATTCAGCAATGACCCCTCGTCATGGGCTTTTGCCAGAGGGCACATCCTCTACACTATTTGTCACATTGATACACAGATCATTGGCCGAGTTCTCCTGAGGCATGATTCGGTCTCAAGCACCATGGTCATATAAAACTCCTAAGCTCCCTGTTCAAAAAACTGTGTTGATATCAATTAATTTGAGAACGGGTATAACACCTAATATCACATCTAAAATTCACGTAACATATTTAGAAATATTTCCCATTCAACTGATCGATACCAAAATACGAAACGGGCGAAGAAAATTTTGCGAGTTAGCTTTCTGGGTCGAAGGAAACGTCGACATTACAACCAGTGATGTGCTCTCCATTGGGTAAGTACACTGCCGGTGTTAGGCCCGTTGCCTTCGTAAAGTGGGACACTCGTTTTGAAACCACTCTTTGCGCCAACTGCGTTCTTTGTCTTGTCCTAGAAAAAGTTGAAAAATTATTCAAACATAAGCATAAGCTGGTATGCGAAACAGGATCTGCAGGCTACGTCCTGTGACCTCTTCTCTAGAGTAGTAGTGGTAGTAGTAAGAGGCGCTTGCCACATAGGTGTCGTTCAAGCTTAGAGATACTTCAACGATTTACATGGGTAACGTACACACCAAGCCGTCAGAGAGTTCAGACCAACAGACTGCCTCTATAACACTATAAACTTTTGTATGAACAGCAGCGGCAGCAGCCGCAAGCAAGCGGGAGGACAGGAGTCCCGGCAGAGTCCAAAGGAGTCTGCTACCTCAGAGAATGGGAGGAGTCACTAGGTTGGGGGCACTTGCTTTTTAGCCCTGACTCAGTCACGACATCTAAGCGTTCTGCACATTTCATCCACGTCGCTGCTGAATCCAGCATCCCCTTACCGAGTATATGCTAATACATGTACACAAAGTGAGATGGACATATAGACAGACAGACAGGCATCTTGAGTAAGGCAGATAGTAAACGCTATTATGTGATGTCTAGATATGCTCTGTGTATAAGCTTTAAGTTTTATAAAACACTTTTTCTTGTTGTAACGTGTAGGCCTTAGTTGCAATTCTGCCATTCTGTACTAGACCTGTAGATCGAGATTACGTTTTACACAAGCACACAAAGCATGAAAATTGTCAGCAACATAAAAGTCACTTAGGAAGATGCGCTTTTTTTTATTGGCACACTTTTTTATATGTTGGACAATATTTTACGAGGCTCGTCACTCTATGAGAGATAATCAAGCGGTTTATTTTAAAGAGCACTGTAATTAAACAATACTAATCGAGAAGGCTAAGTTAAGAAAAAAAGCTTTGTACGCTGTGCGGTATTTTCGCTTGGATTTTGGAACTTTTAGTATAGATTGTTGATGTCATAACAAACTACACCTTAAATACCGCTTCCGAGTGGCCTTAGGTGGAAGCTGTCGGTAAAGGTTTTCAGTTCACCGATCAGCCGTTATTTATTCTCCCTAATAACGATCTGACGTACGTATATAAAAAGCACATGACCATAATGAAACACTTGCGAATACATGAATGACAGGACATAAACTAGAACGAAGTACTACTACCTGGAAGAAAGATGCAAGCATATAAGGTATAAGACTTGACTAGACCTGAGCGTAGTGTTTGCGCATTCTCGTAGCCGCTGCCGCCATTACCACAGCATTGCACTGAACGGAGCCAGTGAAATGAGTGAGGTGTTTTCCCCACTCCCATAAGTACTGTCACAACAATAGGACCCTCTCATTTAGATGGCACACTAGTCGAAAAGTAAAATAGGACTTTCACTCCCGTATCTTATCCCTATCTGTTTATAATTGTTTCTTCCATGTTTGTGGAGGACGCTAATGGCAGTTGTCAAATATTCCGATAATTAATCTCTTAACTATACCATAGCAACGCTGGATAACTGCTAAGCACCAAATCGAAAGAGCGTGCGATGTTATTTGTGAATTTTTTGTTTGAAAAGCTCTTGCTGTCAGCGGTCCCTATGAAAGCGCAATGGGTAACGTATTTTCCTACTAAACTTAACGGTTCGAATCTGAGCCTACGCACAGTTTGTTTGAGATGGCTGGCTCCCACGAAAACTTAAGTACCAAACGTGAATCAAAGAAAAAATATTTAATGTTCTAACTATTATTCACATGAATTTCAGTATTTTCAAGTCTGTCGTAAATCCTAATGTGGTACAAGTGGAGGCCGCCTTGCGCCAGACGTATTCAGCAGTTAATCGAACCTCATATCTATTTAGTAGGTTAGGATGAATGTGTAATACTTCACTAGACGTACGAGCGGATGTTGGGGTTTCTGTTGCGGATGTCCAGGACTTCGCTGTCTGCGACGGGAGCGTGTTCGTCGGGGCTCTTCTGTCGACGAACCTGAATTATTTTGTGGTGAGCCATTGTTTCCTAGCGAGTGGATTTGGTGACCTTGATGATGATGGTGCTGTTGATGCTTGTTGTTATAACCATTATGGTTGTAGCTATAGCCGTGGGTACCGGTTTTCGGTGGTACCAGTACCGCCCTGGGCAGAATGGGTTTTAAAGAGAAGATTGATTGTGTCCCCCATTCTGCAGGTTGGGTGTGACTTGCAGTGGGGCGACAAAACACCCACGAGCTGTCTTCAAGAGCCGCCAGATTTGCCAAGCGAAAGTGGTCAGATAATTCGTTTTCCAGACCCCCGCGGCGGCCGGGAATAACCAATCGTAGTAATGAGGTCAGGGGTTTCACTCTACAGATTAGATCAACATCTTGAGCAGGGGTACAGCCGTCACATTCTACTCGCGGTCCTTTAGAGAGCACCAAAGGCCGGCGTACAAGCAGAAAGACATGAACAGCGTACGATTATGTCGACAACTTTCATTGGAACACAAGATAGATAACCATGCGTGAGTGCCTATGTAAGATTAGAATCTGAGTAACTGCATGTTCGACTAATGTCAAAGTATTACGCAATAGAACGTATTCATTGTTTGTTTCATCATTTTAATATTGTGAGTAGAATATGACGCAGTGCAATTGTTTTTGCGGCAGAAAGAACTCAATGGATCAACATAAGATATAATAAATGCTGATATCAGTACGATCGATCTGTTGAATATTTACTAATTTGAGCTGGGTGGCTCATATATATATATATTAGTATTATTTACTACAACAAGATATTCATGTGCCAACATGTTCCATATCGGTAAATAAACCTGTTTAGGAAATCTGCTATAAAGCAAATTTTTTTGAGGCATTTACTTGTCCAATATTTTTGACCTGTCTTTTTTTTTCAAATAACAGAGATAACTATGTGGAAATAACGTTTACAATTGAAGTGCAAATTACGGCTTGTTTTGTAATTACAATGCAAATGGCGCTGAAGCTCTTACAGTACCTAATTGCATTTGCGTTGCGGGCTAAGATGTGAGAAGCTCCAGAAATTTCAAGATGTCAACCTTTTTTAATTTTTGAAAAAACTTAGAGAGACTAACCGATACTTTAATGCATACTGCTACGTTGATATGCCTGGTAAGAAATAATGGATTGATAAGCAGTATTTTTCTCAAATGTAGCTTGTCTTTTACAAGGTAAAAACCTATTTCGACTGTCGAGAAGTTATATTTCTATGCGTCAAAGGATACAGAATGCCCAACTAACGTATTTAAAAAAAAAAAAAATCTTTTCATTGTCGCTTGAAAACTACTACGCCTGAACTTCATTCATCCGATATCAAGTGTTTTTTAATATCGATTACAGAAACAAGTCGATGATATTATTATCACTCGCTTTTATATTTAGATCTCTTGCCTCATATCTGAATGTCGTCAATGTGGTCTTAACATTGATGGGCTACCGTAATCGTTACCATGAAAATTTTAGGCAACCTCGCGTATGCGTCTAAGGCTACGGGGCCTAAAATATCTCTCTTGCGCTTCCACTAAACGTCCTGGCAAATGGCAAACTACAGTGTGAAGTATTAAGCCATTGAACACACGGTTCAAGGCGTAATTACGTAAAATCAACATCTTTTGTATTTTCAACTTTACCACAAAGAACTATTAATTGATTTCGTGTTTTGCTCGCGCTGGCGAAGAATATCAGTATAGATGTTTAGGTTCTGGGATGCAGATGAACTGATTTGGTCTTCGTTAAATAGGAAGGGCAAACGATCTGCTGAACCCTAAGGGCCCCCGAGAGCCGGCTTCAACCGCTAACCCCTGCGAGATATTCTCTCCACAGTTTAATGAAGACAAACTGCTGACCGAACACGTTATAGTGAGCAGACTGTGGGTCATGTGAACGGCCGACGCTACAGTTGGATAGCGCCTTTATTGGAAGCGGGGTTGCATAGCGTTTCATTCACCCGGCGAAACAAAATCGGATAACTGCGAGGATACCCTCTGCATTTGTGACTTCTGTAATGGCTTCTAATTGGACTTCTATTGGCTTCTAATGGGACTCGCTCCGATCGGATGTTGGCTTGAATTTTATATTTTCACTTTATACTGAAGACCGATACAATGGACCGTTTCAAAATTAAGCAGTAGCAGTAGGCTTTGTGTCAAGCTGCATTATATTATTATTATTTTTTTTTTATTATTGGTCAGCTCACTTTACTACTATTACTCGGGTAGTCGCAATATTAAATATTTGACAAGTTACGTTATTATAGTTTTGTTGTATGAGCGATACACGATCCAATATCGTTTCAATGCCATTACGAATCATTCGATAAGTAAAACGGATCTATTGTTTTTCCACCCGAAATCGTCCTCTCGTTGATTGTTTTGATTGTCGAATAATCCGCTCCAAATACTCAAATTTGAAAACTATTGATTTTTTCTTCTGTATAAAGAAGAGGCTTCCACTAATGGGTGCAAAATATGTATTGAAAATATTCAAGATCTTATACTAGCGGCTTGCCGAGAGCTGACTTTTTCGTAGAGACTATAGGGTTAATGGGTTCGAAAAAAGAGTTCCAAACAACCAAATACAGTTCGGTGCCACGTGTCGATATAATACAATACATTAAGAACAATTGATCGAAGTCGTAGGATAAAAACGCGACAGCGTAGCAGACGACAACGACAGCGACAGCGACAGCGACGACAACAACAACAACAACAACAAAGACGGCGCTGGTGCTAGTTTGTACACCGCAGGAGGCCGGTCGTTTCTGTGCGGTAGCCGCACTGTTACTGCTGGGACGGCTTAGGTTGTTGTTGTTGTTGTTGCCATTGGCTGTTGTTCAGGTTATTAATTAGCACTGCCAGCTCCTGCATCCATCTGATGAGGAACTCATTTAGCATTAGCCGTTGTCGTATACCGATACGCATCACTAGTGACAGCAGCTGTACAATGGCTCTAGGCTCGTTGGCTAATCAAAACGAGAAAGTCAAAACAACTGCTGATCAATTTCCGCTTGTGTGGCAATGACGATGATATTGTATCGAAGCATGACAATGTAGACTGTGATAAATAAGGCATTTTGTTAAAGTTATTGAAAAGTAGTCTAGCAGAACAAGCAGACGTTGCCTTAGACATATAGCAATAAAGCAACATCGATAGTAGTAACAACGACCGAGTGGGCAAGCAAATATCACAAGTTTTGCCACTCGTTGATATTGGCAAATTGAAAGGAAAACACACGGAGTTGCCACACATAAGTAGATATATATACATGAATAGGTGCACCACCAATTACAGATGACGAGCCGAGTGTAAATAGGAAGTGTAATTGCTGAGCTTATATCCATGTCCCGTAAAATCCTGACAACAACAACAACGCTTAGCTGATTTTCGAAAAGATCCAAACACAGTTTTACTTAGGCATATACACATTATTTAGTTGGGTACGCAGCTGTTATTAGCCAGCTTGCGACATACATTGTATATAATTGTGTCTAAAGGTAGTGAATGAATATCTCTTAAAGTGCCAGTGCATGTTTAGAAGGTACGTACGTCAAAACCTGTATAGAGAATATTGAGGATGGAATATAGATTAGAATACGTGAAAATTTAAGTCTGTTTAAATAGTCCTCCGATTTAAATTAAAGCAGAATCGCCCATAAAAGCTAGCATGAAGCTTTTCTATTGTATGCGAAAAAGTAGTTCATCCACCTAACGAACTTCTATAAACTTGTCAACACAACAGTGGCTATTATGACCTAACTTTTTGTCTTTTTAGTCTGCTAGTATCTGAAAACGTACTATTTCACCTAAATACCAAGAAGGCTCTTCTATGCGTCAACGTCATCTATCTCATTTCTCTTCCATACATTTCTAATCTCTAATAAGATTTATGCTTTTGTATAGGCTAAGCATCAACTTTGCACAGTTATCACGACGCCACAAAGAAGCAACGGCGTTCACAGGCGCAATGCATTTGCAATTCATGTTGTCTCTGCGCGTTTGATAGAAACGCAACAATGAGCAGCACACGATGCATCCAATATCTGCATAATGACTCCTCTAAAATTCAATAGGTTTGCTTTTTGTTCAGCATTAATGTCTATAGAATAATTCTACTTTTCTCACACAGAACCATTCTTCTTCGAAAAACAAGCCCTGCGGTTTGATTCATGGTGGACAAAAAGTTCCTTTACAGAATTTCCCAATAATTTTCGTGGGACCTGTCGACAAATTGGGAATCATGCAGCCAAACGGAAGCTCCCAAAAATACTCAGGACCCATTGAAAGGATCTAACATCGCTCTTAGCCAGTGATCAATAATGCAGTCAAAAGTTCTCTCAAATAGAGAAGGAATATCGATTATATCAGCAAACAAACCATTATGCTTCGAAATTGTTCGATCGGCGACTTGTGTATCTGTTGCAGTTTGCAGATCGGAAGACAGATGAAGAACATGGAAAAACTCTCCACGGTGCAATTTTAGCCGATCCAAATTATTTCAAGAAATGGCGACATGTTGTGAGAAATTGGTTTGCCCACACACCGAAGAAGAACTCAAGTCATAGCCCCCGAGAGAAGCCCGCATTCGTCTTGCAATAACCCCAGCGACAATTGACTAGGCCCTTCTGTTGTTTTTCCGCACCGACCCGCAATTTGAATTGTTCTATCAAGCGCCGATGTTACATAGAGAGTAACACACGAAGATTTCAGATGTCTGTCGATTTTATCATATATCTCGTATGTTGTCCGAAATTATATGAACACTTCATACATTAATTAGGTACTTTTCTGAGAGCGAAGTTTTCCCTATGAGAACCTCCCTGGTTATTGTTATTGCTATCGGAAAATACTCTAATACGTGAGTTTTTATTCATTACATTACGCAACTTACGACACGGATTTCGGGTGTCACGTCAGTAGTACGTGCAAGGCGCATATACCTTTGTAGAGCTCCTACAGAATAATATTCTTTCATCGCATCTGTATCATTATCGACGCACAACAGATAAACACTGAACCCATTCGCAAATTTTATACGAAATTTTTATCCGTGGGCGTTTCTTAACAAACTTTTCGCCTTACGTCATTTTTCAGTCCCGCCGCCACTGGACAAATTGTATTCTGCACTTATCATAAATGCTTCTATTCAAATGAGCTTCAAAATCCAGTTCTTTTTCACGCGTTCAACGATAGCAACATCTTGTACTTTTCTAATGTTATCATATGCAAAATTTCTCAGCAGTGCTAGCCAAAAAATCGAACAGGCCGTCTGCTGCGGTCCTGATGCAAGTCACGCGCATTAGCAAATTCACACACGTATACAGAATCCGTATTATTACTCAAGCATATTATCAATTCGTATTCATTTCACAGCCAAACTAGACAAAACCACACCGAGTGTCACAACTCGATATTCATAGCAAAAAGAACTCTTGTCATCTCCGTTCTTGTTCGAACCGACGACGATGATCGCGGCGGCGGCGGCGGCGACGACAACTTCTTATTGCAAGTAGGCTGAAGCGCGAAGTTATCAACTAACCAGCCAAACGACGGCAATGGAAAAGGGGCGAAAATTGGCCCAACGAGCAAATATACACTAGTGCCTACTGCTTGTCCGTCGGTCCGCGTACTCGATTATTCGAATCTTCTGTCTGTCTGTGTATGTATCACCGTCTTTACTTAACGGCCGCTTCACTGCTCGTGGTAACGGTGAGGACTCTGATGGTACTAATATCCGTAGCGTATGGCAACAGTACGCCGTGCGTACACCTTTCTTTTACCCTCTGTTGTGACGGTGTGGCTGCTGTAAAAAAAACTTGCTTTTTGTTGGCTGCTTTCTTTGCTGATCTACGCTGTTGAATTTGTCTAACCGTCCGGACACGGGGCGAGAGGAACAGCCGGGGGAGAGAATCCCATGCAGAAGAGGCAACCCCTTCTCTCTGTCTGTTCTAATAGACAGCGCCGCCACTGCGACAGCTACTGGTGGTTAGATATATATATATATATATATATACACTTATATCTATATATACATATAGATATGCGTGTGTATATACTATATTGCACTATAAAGACGACTACGCGTCAGAAAGCGAGGTGCTCTAAGAAGGCGGAAACTTCCGATTCGTTATTTTCTTTTTTCATTTTTTCCTCCTTTTATCTGTTGTAGAAGTCTGTTTGTTGTCTCCGGCTGTCTGTCCGTCTAACAACAACAGCAGCAGCAGCAGCAGCAGCTGTGCGAAACTGCCAGTTACCACACGCTCCTATATTGACTTCGGGTTTGTCTCGATGGCGCTTCTGCAATGCTGACGGCCGATCGCTGAGGACACTTCCAACGTGAGCAGGCATTAGGATAAAGATGGCGGTGATTATGCCGCCGCTGACGACGATGATGACTATCATTGTCAACATTCTACGCTGTTACAGCCATGGATAGGAGTCGCTTAACGTCCGCGGTAGCAGCTAGCAACATCGCGTCATCGGAAAATCTGCCGAACGATAACGAGGGCGACCGCAGTTGCCCCAATAGGAAAAACTACAGAAACCGGGACAGCGAACGCTTCGTGGTCACATAACACATTCGCCCGCCATTACATCAGGAGCGGGACAGTTATCTGCCTCTTGAGAGCTCGAAAGAAGAACTAGCTCCCTTGGGTTTCTTCATGCCCCAATAGCCAACTTGAACCTACAGACGCTGAAGCGAGGCAACACTGCCAAACGAACAGAGGGAGCGTGGAAGATTCGACGACTGAAGTCAGCATATAGTGGGAGTGCACCATACGATACGTTGTATTAGAAAGACCTTCAGCGCGCTAATACTAATAACAATAATTGCTCCTAAATGGCAATTGGATCCAGTATACACGTTCGATTTTAATAACTGCCTCCTTCTGCAGCATAGAAATTCTCGGTAGAATACTTCCTGCTATATCATTAAATGTAGGTCCTTAAATAACGTAGGACATGAGTTCATAACGTGGCTGTAAATCCCGTAGACCGCGCATTCGTAAAGCATCTCTTAATATCCCCAGACTTTTGTCCCCGTGGACATTTGTTTTTCAAAAGCCTAAATTAATAAAAGTTCAAAGTTCACATTGAAGAAAGTAAATGAAAAATACTGGAAAACAAAACGTAGAATATAAAAAAAAACAGCTGGATATTAATAAAAATAATGATATAACATAATGACGGTGATAGCAATAACTGAGAACATGTTCTATCATTAAAGATAGGTCGTACTCACCCGTCGCAACTAGGTAAAGTTATCAAAGTTCAGAGGTGAATCACCCCACTACTACCACATAAAAAAACTACTATGTAGGTAGATGGACCTTGTTTATAACTCCACGAATGGACACTGTTAAAAGCACACCACCCAATAGCCATTGGGTGGTGTGCTTTATTATTATAGATGAATACCTACATGAGTAAACTACACAAATTCTAAATGTCGCAGGAATAATGCCCCACGACAATTTTTATCTAATGAATTGTTGAGCATTTGAAAATTCGGGCTATTTTTCATTGTGTGATTTAAACAGCAGTCCGTTCATAGGAGCGGTTAAAGCTGCCACTTTGTGCATGACGTCCTTTAGACTAAGCTTAACACGAATCAAGCACCATCTACAACAGACGAAAGCCATTTTAGGTTGGCCCATAGCGCCTAAGGTAGTATCGCGATAGCTTTACGTAGGCACTCAGGAGTATTTGAGTCATTACTGTTATGAACGAAAGCGTCTTGTGCTTGGCTTTCGTTGGTTTTTGCAAGGAAAAGTGCGCTTTGTCTTGTCTGTGCAGTCTTCGCGTATACTGAATTGTCGAATGATTAAATTGGAAAAGTGTAAATATGCACAAGACAGAAATTAGTTACTTCCTTGTGAAAAAAACTATAGAGACTATAACCGTAGCTGCACGCGACCAGAAACAATCTCCAGGAGTTCGGTATGGGGCATGAGTTGAACTAAATGTTTATCTTCGAAGGTGAAGATATTTCGTTAGACCGTGGGCGCGTGCAGTTATGGCATGCGGAAGATCAAACACGTACATATTTCGTTCGCATTATGCCTGAAAATGCTATAGGTAAAAGTATTTATATATGCTTTGTTGTGCATAAAATATTCACGCGTTTAGGTGAACCTACCTCCGGAAAGGAGGAACATCAGCACGACCTGCATAAGGTTTCATTTTGATCGTTCTAAAAGGAAATACAATTTTCTGTGATGTCACCCAGTTTCCCAGTTGGCACAGCTTTGATCATAATGGTATACGCTTAATTTAAAATATATTAAGATCTGATAATGTGAATCCACTCATATCAATAATAGGGCTTTTATCGATCTTGAGAGCTCAGTCTGTGTACTTGAACCCAAGTTGGGTTATTGAACCTTTTGACTTGACCGATTCTGTTGATTAAACAGACACTCAAAAGCCAGTACCGTTCTGCTAATACGGGTATATAGAATCATCGCACTGCCAGAAAGTCTAAAACCAGTACTAGCAATAATAATAACGGTTGTGGTTTCGCATAGGCAATGTTTCTTTTGTGGTAACATATTAAATGTGTCAATAGACGCTGATTCATCGAAAACAGCTTTCATTTTGTCCATACACTTGTCGCTATATAGGCTATTTTCTAATTTAGCATATACGTTACTATATTATAATTACCGTTTTTATATAATTAACGTTGTTTCAAATAGCATTCATGTTGCCAGCACTCCAGCATGAACATCGTGCTCATTGTGCAACTGCTGTTGTTTCACTAGTCCCGTCGTCGTGTATTTCGCGACTCTTAATTCCGTTCGACGATTTCTATTTTTAGACGATCTTTGCTATAATAATAATAATAATAATAATAATAATATTGTACTTGCGTAAAGAAAGCACTTTAATAGTGTTTTTTTTTTATTTTCTGGTGGCCCAATACAAAAAAGTGAATGAGTGTTGCCACTAGCGGCTCGGTCGTTCCTTCAGGGTCGGGTGTGCGTGCGCGCTTACAGAATCACTATCCTATACGAAGCACCGCTCAAATCACCCAGAGCGTTGCTAACTATTCAGCGAAATTTTCTACACTCGTTATGAGGCCCGTATTTTATCGCCTAGAAAACAACCGATGATATAACATGACGATGAGAAATGTTGTAAAAATATAGTTATTTACAATAATGATATTATGTAATGCGTGTACATAATACACTAAAAACAGCCTTTCTTGGAGGAGAATGGCCGTCAGACGTCGACGTGGGGGTATGGTCTTGTTGGGTATGACGCTCCAAGCTGGTACGGCAATACGTTAATATAATAAGCAATCGAGTTCCATCTTTATGGTATCTACTTTCGAGAGCGGAAATGAAGAATCCATCTTTCAAGATGTTGCTTAACGCTTGGTTCTGGTATTTGTACGTTCATTAAACAATAACCCAGTAATGAGAAAATCGCAATGTGTTTCGATGGTCATTATGGAAGGGACAAGACACCCCCCCCAAACGGAATATTTTTACTTAAAAAATTACATAATATGGCAGGCAAAACTATATATATATATACAGATAGAAAACACGTTATATCGCTGTAGTACACCTCGGAACAAACAAACGTTGTTAAAGATTGGCTTCGATATACTTCACTTGCAAATAGACAGGCTATAATGTAAATTTTAACCATAAATCCAGTTGTGTCTGAATTAGGTGAAACGAAGTTTATTTTAATGAAGCATTATATATGTATTTAGTATGTGAAGCATAATTTGATTTTCAACGAATTTACATGATTGCTCGTCTCGATAACCCGCAATCGGCTGTATGTGCTAAATGATTAATTTTAAAACATCGTTCAACAGTCATAATGGATTCCTTTTTATTTGTACGTGATCACTGAAATAGTGGTTTGCATACTTATCGGTGGTCGATAAGGGCACGAAACATTATCCAGATGGCGGCAGACAATGTCCTATGTCGAGCTGCGGACTGTCTGCGTCTCACGATTTCAATACAAGACGTTTCCCATCGTAGTCAGGAGGCGACAATGCCTTTCGTTGTACTCTTTTTCTATGTATGCAAGATAGGCCCGCGTTTGACAAAAGGCAAAAGTTACGTCCGTTACAGGCTACATGAGCCCAAAGTAAGATAAGCTGCTATACGAAAAACGCAATAGAGCTATGTGTGTTTACGTTCCTCTGATGATATTTTGCATCTGCCGTTGTTCCGATGTGTCAGAACAGATATTTAGCGTTTAGGTAACTTGATGGGTGAGATTACGCTAAGATCTCACGCGAAGTAGGTTGACTGTAACAAATGCGTAAATCAAATAAGAACGTGACGTTTCTGCACTTTAATTATGGCAACTATACTCGGACGTCGATTTGTTATTACATCTCTCGGTGGTAATTAATGTTCAATTGATAAAGTATTCTTTGGTCCCTAATGCTAGATTTCCACTTTCATCGCAGCCTATAACACGCAGAATCATATAATCTAATTAGAGAGGCTTAAAACGATCGTTTCTGCTGAGATTTGTAGTGGTGCCAACTTGTCCGGTGTCGCAAATCCCCAATACACGTTCGCTGATAAACGGTGCCAAATCCATTTCATATGATCTATAATAATTAGCTTCACTAATAAGACCTTTAGAACGCGGATTTTCTTGATTGTCTTTCCAGGCCTAATCGAGAGCTTTGTAGCCTTTCAAAACGAAGTCTCATTTCTAACTTCGCGATGACATAGAATACAAATGACAGTGCACACGGCAGAAGATAAATGGCACAACGATGATGTTCATTCAAAAGATACTTTGAAGTAGCCGTTAAATCAAGTAGCGAACACAACAGAAAGTAGAATTTTGGCATCCGGCTTACCACATTCTTTACGTTTGCTGAAACATGCAGTCAATTGGGGAAGACAAAAAATGCCCGAACAAGATTAGTTCCGCGGCCAATAATCTGTCTGGCTAGCCCTATTTCAAAGGCGCAGCTTGTCAACCCTTCAGCACTTAACGCTATCCTATTTTAAACTGTACGGAGTTGGTCACTGGAAGGCTAAAAAGCAGCAACAACAACAGCGCGGCGAAGACGAAGTATTTCGAAAATTTTGTGGCCGCATCGGTAATTGTTTTATGGGGCGTCTTATCTGAGCCTCTGAGAAGCGTTAGACCGATATAGGAAAAAGTAGCCTTTATTTCTTGTTACCTATTTAATCATATAGCACTAAACTGTTTGTATTTTTTCATTTACGAGCAATACGTTTACCTCTGTTATTGGTGCTACATTAGTACCTTAGCTGTCATGACGAACTACTTAAAAGGATGTAAAAAATGATGCTAGAAAGGACAATGATCATGATTGAAAATTTGGCAGACCCTGTTTTTCATTGCTGATCTACCATTTCTTTGCTGTTATCCTAATGTAGAGTTTCACTGTTGTCTTATAACCACGAGAAGATGGAACACTACGATTAACATTATAATCATTATGATAGTCACTAACGAATTTACCCATCAGGCCACAACGCAATATAAGCCCCCCTGTTTCCCTTACACCTTCTCGTTCGTCTAAAGAACGACACAGGATGCCTCCACGCTGCTCGTCACGGACGCAGCAGCAGTAGAATATAAAAACTTTTTGAACATATATCGTCTGTTGCCGTCTGCCCGCCCGCCCATGTGTTCGTTTATGTACTTACGACGCCGATTTTGCCTAATAGCATTCGTACATAGTGCCCGACGCTTAGTTTTGCCCCTCGTGTTGGCTGTTGCCTGCTCGGCTCGTCTTCGCCCTTTACTCGGACGTTCGATCTCTCGTTTTGGCCCCTTCTCTCTCGCTGTTTCGTTGATTTTCCACCTCCCTTGCACACCCAGCCTTTCTCTTTTCATTCTTTTGCCTCTTATCATCGTGTGTCTATCGTCTCGATTTCAGCAGTCGTAGTCCATCTTTTGTTTGTCTTCTGTGGCTGCCTCGTTCGCAATGGCGGCACCAAGGCATCGGCTGCTGCCGCCATTGCGTGGCAACTATTGTCTCCCCTTCATAGTTTTCTGTTTTGTCTCTGACCTTCGACAACCTTGTGCTTTTTTACGGCAACAATAACGGCGCCAGACGGGAGGAAGCAACAGATTGACGCCTATCGTGGCAAAAACGACCACGGTGGCAGTGGTGACGAAAAATTAAAGAAGAAAAGCCAATAGGGAGCCTGATGCTGCCCACCACTCTGGACACACGTTGAGGCGTGCAACGTAATAGCACCGTTGCAGCCACAACTGCGCGTATCATGCCTGTTTTTTTTCACTGTTGATTATTACTATTAGTATTCAATTTTTCTCTATCGAACAACAGCGACGACGGAATGATCGTACAGAAGAAAGCACCGTTCAACCCTTCTGGTTCGCTTAACTCTGCGCGGATCTGCGAATACCTGCAATATCGTAATCTGCCTTTAAATCTTCCTTAAACTACTGCACAGTAAAGAATAAGGAAGATCATAATGTGACAGCACAAAAAACGGAACAGACGAATAGAAAACCGGATTAAACAAAGATGATAATGGCAGAGCGTCGTTTTACAAATTATCACACAAGTAATAGCTGCTGCGGCTAACGATGAGCTGATATTAAAAACACAAGCAGAATCTGGTACAAGCAACAATGCCAGTCTCTGTTTTTATAATGACCCTCGCAGAAAAACGATAATGGTAATGAGAGTAATGTTTTTCGATCGATCCTTTCCTTCCGTATGTGCACCATTCGTCCTATGCAAACAGGCGATGCCGGTTGTACGATTTGCACTTACTGAAGCTTTGATGAGCTCTTGAGTGACTGTCGGGCATGGCCATTTAGGACTCTGGCTCAATCGACTATACATATAGTTCTACATCAAACATAAGTACATTTTACAGAGTTCTACCCGCCTTAAGCCTCTATTCATTAAAAATCGTTGGAGAGAATTGGATCGTGATTGAACTTGACGCTGATATTGTTTATCGGCCTACTGGATTTTATTGTAATGTAAACATGTTTCAATCGAGTTATGTTAAGCACGGTTATCTCATTGTGGTTGAATAAAAGATCGTTGAATTATCCAACTTTTACGGAAAAGGCATACTAAGAGCTCAAATACGTTACTCAAATAAGTTTTCCTGTCAAAGACGAAAACGTTTAAAGGCATGTAGTTTTTAGCAGTAATCATACTAACTCTGTTCTCAATGGCAACATAGTAAAAAAAAAGTCTGAAAATTTCTGCATACGCCCGTAATAGATAGCTAGACAGCTTTTCCTATCGATTGATTAATGGATCATAGCATAAAATTATTTGTATAACCCGTTTCTAGCTATATACTCGCAACCGAGATGAAGTTTCTGCCGATAACCAGAGGCAAACGAAACTTCTCTTTTCCAGCAGCACACTCCCCTTGTGATATTCGCAAAGCAGGTGGCTGTAGAGCGCTCACTGCTGCCAGCCAACGTCAAAGTTAAGGGAGTCCACTTCACACAAATGTATATATATATATATATATATATATACATATATCAGTTATTAGTAAACGTTTTCGTTACGGTCCACTAAATAGTATTATTATTATGATGACTATTAGGGTTGCCTTAATTCTTTCGGCCTTTTCCGGTTGCCCTTTAGATTCAATAGCCTAACGTTAGTTCCGGATACATAAAAACAGTGTTGTCACGGTAACAATTGCTAATTTTTATGTTTTTGCTGAACACACGTCCGCAAAAATGCTCATATGTAACAACAACAACAGCGCAAATCTAAGTACACACATCTTTTTCAGTAATGACCTATCAGGCACCAACAATGGAGGGTGGGACAGCCAATAGACAGAATTTTGTCGTTCACTGATGATATGATGAAGGTGAAGTTTGACCAAGCAGCAATATCGAGAGAATGAAGTTTCTGCCTGTCCTGCTGGTATTGTATGTCTCCTGAGCAAAAATCTTGTCCTGCCGTCCGACCGTTGCAATGATAACGTTGTTCAACCGGTAACTTTGTATTGGAAACGGGTATTGCTGTTGGTCCCAGCGACCCTAACCCACCCACCCCTATACACAAGAAAAAGAAGAAGCTGCCCTGGATGAATCGTTGTGTTCATTCGTTCGCTCATATCGCCCCTTTCAATCTAACTTCGGAGTGATTTGGCGTTCAACGTCTACAACGGCAGTACCCCACAGTGCCCGCTATAGATGACAAAATAGTAGCGTTATCGATGATGGCGGGGGCGGTGCAACGACGCCAGCAACCAGAAGTTTTTCCCTGCTGCAGCGGCATCGCTGTTGTTGTTGCCAGCATTTCCATTTGCGGGCGAACGGCACGCATACTAGTGTTTTTGCCAGAATCGAAACTTTTGTCAATGACAAGAGCATTTCGAATATTGACGATAAAAATGCAAAAAAACAACAGAAACTAAAGAAAAACAAATGGCAAATGTCAGGACAAAAGGGGGGATACAAACAGCGTATGTCGTAATCGATAGAATATTCGATGACGGTTCTCGAGAATTTGTCACACCATTGCATGCAGAACGATAGCCTTTCTGATATTCCCAAAAGATCGTTGACGCTCTGACAAGATAGATCGTATCAATGCAAAAGAATAACTAGCATGAAAATGAGTCCAGCGTCCAGTGAGTACTTCATCTTAAGATAATTATAATATTTATTGCTCTCATTCCTCAGCCACAGATATACAGTACTATAACAAAAACCAAGTGAATGAATGTAGTTATCCTGTGATAGCACAGTGGTTAATTTCTTTAGCTGCTAAACTTCAGAGCTCGTGAGGGCCCAGGTGAGAATCTGGACGAAAGCACACTTCATTTTGCGTTAGCATGTGCCCATTATCTGAAGCAATGCCGAACGGCTTAAGTGCCAGGCGTGGAAACACAGTTATCATTTGTGCCAAGTGGTATTGGAAAGCTGCGGTTGATCCGGGGAAGGAAGAGGGCGAAACGATGAGGAAGTCTGAGAAATAACTTTTGGTATAACGGTTGACATTAATTCATTAGCATATGATGATGGTCCATTTGCTTTTCAGCTTTTTATGGTGGTAGTAGCAGTTTATAGGACGAAGCCCCACCGCTATAACTATGGTGATTTTGGTCTTGCTAACATGGTATAAAAATGACAACCAAAAAGGGTCGATGACAAACATTTAGTCCGCAATATCCAATTACTATTATTTAGAATACATATTATAGAATCACCTATTGTTGGTTCTCTAATATTATTAATCATTAACGAGTGCCTCGTCCGCTGTTTGAAATGTTACCTTAATTTCCTGCTACAACTGCTAGTGGTTATTTCTAGCTAGATCTCCAATTCGATCTATCACAGTGGTAATAACAAAAGTTTTTTTTCTAACCGTTCCCTATAATAACATAGCACACGATAACTAGCCAACGTACGCGGCGTGCAACGCAAAATAGTTTGACCTATATACACATAAATAAACACTATGATATATAACAACAAATCATAATGATATAATAACCTGTTCACACTCATACATATATACTTGGTCTAATACACAGCTATGAACTTTTTTGTAACGGCTCAGAGAAACATTCACATAAAGAGATAACATATACATAAGCAAAAAAGATGGTAGTGCTTCTTCACATACGATCTTGTGGAAAATTCAACTTTTCTCATTCAATCAGCTTTTGGCAGTTCATAAAAGACTCGTCAGAGTACGCCAGAGAGGCAAGTGTTAACCCCACTACTATATGTTTTTAGGAGAAGTAGCCTTACATACTCATAAAGTAAATATAGATGCAGGCTAAATCGCATGAGTTCAAATCATTTTTTAATTGAAACTAAATTGTAGCCATATACAGTTGCATCAGTTAATAACTATACGGTGTGTCTATCTAATGCGATAACTATATAATGAATGCATCTATAGCGCTACTGAAGAGCCGCCACTGTGAAAAATTTTAAGACCGGAAATACTGTCACCGAGATGACCTAGTTATTCCATTACCTAAAGCTGTCGCTATACAGTATTCTTAAACGGTACATAATTTAGAAAAATTCGAAGCAGACTCCAAAAGTCTACTTCAAAGGATCCAAGTTAAGGGAGCGATCAAATGATCTGATTCCTCTCAATAAGATGCAAAAATTCGGTTCCAGTGATAGAGATGCCTAATTTGTGAGCTCGCGAATTTCCCACAAATATGAATTATATTCGATTAATAATAATACATTGATATAATTGCAATTGTTTATAAAACAAATAATTTTAAAAATTATAATCAGTTCTGTCCAGAGTCTACTAGCTCATTCTGTACACATGTACAGGACCAAATGTAAACCATAAAAGACGCCTGCAATATTACCTCAAACGAAATGAAGTCATAGGAACAGTCTGTAGAGAAGCTACTTAGTGTTGCTTCAGCTGACAACGCTGAGGAATTTAGCAGTTCCGCTACTTCATTTGAGGTTCGTTCATATTCCGCTAGAAAACGAAGGCTTGTTGAACTTGTTTGACGCTTCAGGGAAAAAGCATCTACACGATCCTGTCGCCATCCGGAATTCCGAAAAATAGACATCATCGTGTATTTCAGGAGACTTTTTTTTGTACCATTCGATGCTCGGTGAATAAGTTCACTATATACACTTCTCTGCCTCAACTTCACGGATGCACAAGTAACTGCTGCAATAACGAGATATACCCAACTGAAGAATTATTTCCGTATTTAATCACTTGTACTATACATCATATTGCTCAGCAGGAGTAGTAGGCTAAAGTTTCACCCAATACTCTTACTGGATCGTCACGGTCACCTAGGAGACTTCACTTGCACGATTCCTCCTCACAACAATCATGGCATAATATCAGTTCTTTTCGATCGAGATTAATACTCGATACCTCATACAGGTATACCCGCTATTTCAAGTGCATGTGAGTGGGCAGAACTACAGTGAATGCGGCCAATTTGTTGCACACATTTTTCCCCTTCTCTGTACTGCACTCGTGCGGGTAAATTCACCTAGAACGAGTCACTGAACACGTATTGTTGGAGCTACACGGAATACGTAACCGATACTAGCGCCGCGGTCGCATGAGCAAATAAAATGCTTATTAAGTTACGCTTTGCAGGGGATAAGCAGAGCAGCCAAGAAAGAGGAGATCAACAGCAAAATGGGCAGAGTGCTACCATTCTCTAGCACGCGCAAGATCCTCTCAATACAATAACAACATGTACAGCCGAGCGGAAATCTGGATATAGGCCCCTACAGTCAACAGCGACACCATAAAACTGGCGTGCGTTACATCCACATGGTGTCTTGTCCCCCCTTCTCCTCCTCCTCGTTTTGTTTCCTCGCTCTCTAGTCAATAGATTACGATGCACTGGCAGACAGACAGGCAGGCAAATAGACTCAGTCGACTCCAATGTCGGTGGTGATCCATTCACTAAACTGGCTCTCTCGCACTCGTTCTTCAATGACAGCGGCGACCGTTGTTACGGTCAACTCGGACGGTCGCATGCGCCGCGATCTCCGCTGTCAGGACGAATAGGCAACAAGTAGAAATGAGATAGACGTTGGCGCAGCTGTAATTGGACAGAGGCGATCAAACAGCACTCTATGGCTGGAGAGGCAACTTTTTTCTTCGTCCACTCTAGAATCGGCCAACAAACAGCAACATGAAAGGAAGGTATCGTGAACAGATACCAAAACTGTGTGCCTACGAGAGGTTGGATGTATTAAGAAACAAAATGGGAAGCCATCGTGATAACGTCTTGCCGCTGTCCTGGTCAGCAAAAAGATCGTATCGCAAGAGACATCATCATTACCTATACTCGAAAATTTATCAGGGGGACATAGTCGCCACCACCGCTGTGCCTCTCCCGACGACGAGCACGATACAAACAGCAAGAATCTTATGCAGAGGAAAAACAAACACGTATTTGACTGGATACAGACAGTCTTAAATGTTTCGCTACTATCGCCCCCCTCCTGGAACACCGCCAAAAATAACCAAAAGTAGTTAGACTTGACAATAGCAGACCAAGAAGAAGATTCCTGTCGACCATAGATAGCCCAATAGAATATGAGAGGAATTAGACACTACTGATTTACCTACCGTTTAGTTGATTATCTAATTGTCACGATTAAAAACTAGGTGCCATTTGGATAATTGCATCCTTCGTGGGGACTTATGCGGAAAAAGCTTATCACGTCGTCCTTAGCTGTCCTAACTGAAAAAGCGAGCTGTCGCGGCAGCAGATGGTCATCACGTTAATCTACTACCCGATGTTGTAATATAGACATGAGCCATTAGGGCGAGTGTATGAAGAGTTTATCGATCTTTGCCGTACAACAACAAAGTGTTTCGTGTGCCACTAAATGAAAATGACTAAGATAATAACACATTTTATCATGAACAACACTTAGATCTTAGGTTAGAAACACCAATTATCACTGATCCGTCTGTCCATCCGTCCGAGATGAGTTCATCGAGCGGTCGGTGTATTTATTGTAACAAAGTAAGAAGTATATAGTTCGTCGACAAAAGGTTCGTTTAGGGATGTGGTCAAAACTAGAAAAAGACTACAGCATCTGGAAAATACAGCATAGGCAGAACTCTTTGTAAATTTAACATGCACTAGAAAGCCCGATAAAGCACGACGCATGTATGTGCATGAACGGTTCAGTAACCTATTGGAGAGGCCCTAAAACAGTAGCAGGTAGGAAATTTCAAGGTATCTGTTCGATCCGACCTTTATTCTGGTTATAGTAAAGAATGCGTGTTTGACTGAGTACAACTTACATAATTACTTGAAAATGCACACTCTACGAAAATACAATGCCCACCTTTATAACGCGCAAAGTACCGCGTTCGAATCGGAAAAAATTTGTACGGCTGTTTGTCACAACGGGCATAAGTTTATCCACTACTCCTGGTACCACACGAAGCCCATTTCTTTCTGGCATAAAACATTAAACACCTAATGGCCAAAAGCAGTGCGTTTTGGCGAGGATCCGTTATTATCCGATCTCTTCGCGCTGGGGAAGCGTCTACGAGACCAAAAATTCCTTTTGTGCCCGAAATCGATGGTTGTTGCCAGTTTTCATGTTGTTTTGTGAAACATTCGAGGGAGAATTCCAGTAAATCGGTAATTTTTCGAAAGTATTAGAGGAGTCTATATTTTTATAGGGAGCTCATAAACGTCTCAAAATAGCCTAAAAAGCCTTTTTTTTTTGTTGATACATTTAGGTATTTCACATAAAAATTGATAGCCATTTTCAATAGCACAGCGTTAATTATTCATTTGGTCGTCCTTTTGTGACTTTCTGCACCTTTGTGCTCGACTGGCCCTTTGAAGCTTGTGCATTATTGGGCCTTTGGTCTGCTGATAATCTACAACCTACTATAGATTTTCTTGTCTGAAGTGTATTCGAGCGACATTTCAGCAAATTTGCACCCAGCAATACCATTTGTTGTACGACTACTACTAAACTTTATTTGCGGGTCAAAGGAAGAATGCTTATAAAAACAAAATGGTAAATGAATCATTTAGGTTTCGATTTGAAGCTGTAATCGCAATAAATAGTGGTTGCGTTGAGTAGGCATGACCGTCAGACATGACGCCTTAAGCACGCTCAAAAAAAATCGCTAAAAAACCTGCATTTCCCCTAGATACAGTCTGAGAAACAAAGCGAAATAGAGATACTTAGTTTAGAGGCGCCATCTTATATAGTCCTCGCGTAGCGACAGTATTCTACACACAATCCTGCGGAGTCAATGAGTCGCCAGGTAGCGAGTGCTAGCGAACGACCAGTATAAACGGTAAGACTCACTTTCTTGCGATAACTGTCGTAATCTCCTGCAGTTGTTTATGGGTAAGGATCGTACGTGTACTACGAAAACATAGTACATCACACAATCACAATTTATTTCGAGAGCGCACAAAAAAATATTCGACATTAAATTGATCACTAGAAATCCTAGTAATCCGACGTATATTTTTACTGTGAAATAACTTGAACACATTTGGTCAAATCGAATAGACACAGATTTTTTTAGAATTGTGAAAATTCAGTACAAAAAACCTACGTTACAAAACTATCTATAATAATAATATTGAGCGACAAATGGTAATCAGGGATAAGGCATCGTTGTCAAGTTAAGTAAAACTAGATCCGACAAGCAACTGGCTGCTTTAGACCCGGGTTTCGGCGTTAACAAATTTCTCCAAAAAAATACCATAGCAGTAGCTTAGCACATATCTGTGAACTCATCGAGTAGTTCGGCTCGTAAACGACGTACAATCGGTGACACCTTCTTATTACTTTTGAACGCTCTGGCGAAAGAGACCTTATATACATTTATGACCAACACTTACAAGAGCTTTGAATAATTTGCATTGCCACACAAAGACAAACGCTATTTTGTTTCAGGCTCTACCTTGAATTTTATTGAAATTCTCGAACGATATTACATAGATTTATCGGTTTAGTAGCGAAAACGTTAGCATGTACACTGTTCTCACATAACCGAAATGACGATATGGCCTATGGCCAATTATACATTTGTTGTTGCTCAATAAATCGAATCGAACTCGAGGGTCCCTACCTAGCAAGGTCCTTGTTCTACGGAGTCGTTGACTTAACCTCTGGCTGGTTTTCTTTCGAGCGTGTGCGAAATAACCAATATTTTCTGTCCATTAAAGAGTCGAGGGCACCCTTCCCCGACCACTAGAGAAGCAAGATCATAAAGAGAGCGTTCATAATTCTTTAGCGTCCATCGCCCGCAAGAACCATGATGATTGCTTGCGGTTACTTATAATAAACATCTCCAAACAAAGCGGAGTCTCCTGTGGAAGCCTGCATGTACGACGGCTGGCTGCCAGAACACCGAAGGAGATTCATGAGCAAGTAACAATCGGAAAATAACAGATAACAACGCACAAATAGAAACCAAATGTTTCCTTTATTCGCGAGACCTCCCTACCCTCTAATTATGCTCAGTGTGTTTTCAATCAGCTTTCCAAGCTGCCCAAACACCCCTAGGCGAGCATCGTTGCAGATATCATCGGTATGGTTGGAGGCAATGACCAGTCACACTTCGCAAGCCCCATAGGCTTCTAGATCTTCAAACGCTTATAGCTGCCGCATTTACCTTCGCATATTGATTATTGCACTTTTCATCACTTTTTTCAGAGGTCCACCAGGGTAAACATGCTATTAATCTATTCGAAAATAACATATGGAGACGCTTGTTCACATGGAAAAGATTAAGAGTAAATAGGGTAAAATCAACAATTATTTTTCAGGAACCACTGAATACTTTACGTCATTTTGAACATCGTTAGACTATCTGACGAGGTACAGTCGTCACCTTACTCTTAAATGTCAGAAAGGCTGGTTACGGGATATTCACAGTTCACTTTCAGCAACAGGACTGGGGGACTATCGCAATTCAACCTACGCTGTGACAATGATAACGAAGTGTGGAAAAATGACCCACCGCTTACAGAGGATGCGCTCCTACCTCCGGCACGTAAGAAAGTTATTCTTATAAACAATATTTAGATATAATTTTTCTTATTTGGCCAAAGTAGTCAACATCTAGCTTGCTATGCTTGAGACGGTATATACATATATATATATATATATATATATATATATATATATATATATATATATATGTCTACAGAAACTTTACTCGTTTTATACATAAGTATACGTCGGCTAAAGGCCATAACATCGTTCCTGACAGCTATTAAAGAGTCCTGTCGGATTCTTAACCATTTGATGCCATCTTCTTCGATATGCTACGTTGTCATTGAATTTGGCATTTTCTATTAGGGTGTAGACAGTCGGATTCTGTCAGACATTGAGGGTTCTGATCTCTGATGCCTTTTTGATTATCGAAAAGCTCTAACGTCATCTCTCAACAAGGTCGAGGTTCTGTTGCGCTAAAAAGGTGCAACAAGTGCCTGTAATATCTCGCAAAGCCAACAGATACGCTATGTTAAAATAGTCTCGCTTCGGCCCCCTTGGTCATTTTCAGCGACAGCGGATTTCAGCTAGCTATTCTAGTATACGACTAGAGAAGAACCAACGTTAAAAAAAGCAACTGCTTCCAATTATGCATTGATGCACGTGTTGGCAGTTGCACTGGATTTAGACTCGGGTGTACATCTCAACCTTGCGTACAGTTTCACGACGTAACAGGTGACGCAAACAACGACAATGACTACTATGAAGTACCGAACCATCTTAAGTTCGCACAATTATAGTTTTACTATCATTTCAGCTGGCTCCGACCGAGAGTAGTCAGTCAATCGGTTGATTGTTGCTGCCCATTGATGATATGCCATTAGCTTACCCGACAAGGACAAGGGACCGAAAAAATGGACCAGATGCTTTTCAGGGACATGCAAGAGCTTCACAACAGGCAACAGGAAGAACGGTGAACAGTAAATGACCAAAATCGACCCTGACTTCTCGGTAGACACTTGTGTTGTTGTCGATTAGCTGGGCGATGTCATCCACGGACTATTTGGCCAATGACAAATTTGCTGACTACTAGTTATTGCTCGTAATGGCCATGTGTAGTGAAGCTGTTCAATTTATTATTCACAGTTTTGCAAGCATTATGTGACATGTATATACATCGATCTCGTCGTCGACAGCATCTCGACACGCATAGCTAGCGGCGCCATCGTTTTCAGCCTTCATTTGGAATGAGAGGTGATTAATTCTAGCCGAAGTGCATGCGGTTCAGTTAAGTAGTTGCGCTATTCGGTAGATACAGACCAGCAATTATGCTCGATTGATGTCAGCGGTATCAAGAGGATGAAACATTTGAAGAATAGGCTTTTAAATGGCGCTCGTCGCAACGACCGCCGGTCACATATGCGTAGTAAGCGCATTGTTGGCTACACAAACGCTTGTAGAATGTAAACCTGTTATAAGGGATGCCGAAGTTCGTCAGGAAGAGCTGCTTTATTAATAACACCGGGTGGTTACAATTGGTCTATTCGGTTCAACGGCCATTTCTGTACCTACGACCGAAAATAACCATGATGTCAATCATGAACTATGTATGCTCGTCATTGATGTGCTGTCAGTCATTGAAACATTAGTGACTGATTGGTTGATGACGGGCCGAGGACAAAGCGACAAGTTCGACGCTACCAATGGTGCATTCAACCAATGATTTTGCCCCGTAGAGTCCTAGGATGCAATCACCAAAAGTAATTGTTGACGTTGCTAAGATCGTTGAAGGAGTTCGTTTCAGCTTATTTCAAATCCTTAATATTTACCATTCGGTCAAAATACACAGCATACAAGCGGCCAGTAGTGCGATAAAGGCAAACTGATTGTTGTTGTGCTATCCACGGTTGTGAAATGAAAGGGAACGCATAAAGTATTTCCAGCTGCTGTAACTATACAATCGTTCACTTCACTAAGAAGCAGCAGATATACAACATAATTAAATCAATTTACTTTTTTTTTATGCAAACAGTATATACTTATAACATTTGATAATAATAGTAGTACGTCACACTTGAAATATGTCGACACAGAGATCATTCTACAATGCGAAATTCTGAGTTCGTACATTTTAAGCCAAACAATTTAAATACTACTGAGAAAAAGTTTACATATTGATGTATACGTATGTGTGTAAAACTTACGCGATGGCGGTAACGCGATCATAGCGTTATGTGGAATATTTGTCCGAAAATTATAAGGTTTTAAAAAACGGATAGGTAAGAAAGAAAATAGGTTTGAAATAAATTGCCCAGTCGCATCATAGAAGTGCTCGATATGTTTGTGTTACGCGAATATGAATACTGTCGTAATTTATTTTGTTGAAGTTTTATCTGTTGCCAATTTTGGATAAAGCTATCGAGCACCGAGTTGTCAGCTTATTTCGTTTTATTTAGTTCTCCTTTCGAATCTTCTCACCTTCCTATAACAAAAACCTGTATAAATTATATTTGTACACATAACTTTCTCTAACGCCAAATCTTTTTTATATTAATGTTTGGGAGTGTTGTCATATTCGAGTCCCAGCTTTTCCAGGTTGTTATATTGACTTTTGTGTGTTTCCTTTCGGCGCTAAGCTGTACCCATATTTTTGCATGGTATTCGCCCACGCATGTGCTGGTTCTGTTGGCGAGTTTCGGCCGCCTGTTCAAATTTAGCGCGGTCGGCCGCTGACGCAGCCATAGATCG
This sequence comes from Varroa destructor, assembly GCF_002443255.2. NCBI lineage: Eukaryota > Metazoa > Arthropoda > Arachnida > Mesostigmata > Varroidae > Varroa > Varroa destructor. Next base: position 2,296,736 of record NW_019211459.1, on the reverse strand, counting down.
GCCTTTACCGACGGCCATCTTGAATTTGGCAGTGGTTTCGATTTGTACTGAACGTGCGGTCGTGTTGTGGCCAAGCCAGCGTAGCTTAGTTCCGCCGGCCGTAGCAGCAGTGGTGATCGTTCGTTGTTGGAGGGTTGACTCTTCTGTGCCCGCGGCTGGCAGCAGTTGACTTCATCATATCGAATTGTCGAAAGCAAGTAGAAAGCAAGCGCAATGACGGCGCCCGCGCTCAACCCACAGTATGACACGATTGGTAAATCGTTCATTACGCAGTACTACGGATTTTTCGATGATGTAAACCAGCGGGGTAACCTCGCCAACTTTTACAATGTGAGTTGAAGTAGAAATTGTTCTTCGTGCTGATGTTAGCTAAATGTGAAGAATGTTTTTGTTGCGTGTACCTGAACACGGGCAGTTATCGATGTGCAGCGTGTTCTACAGTGTTGAGTGATCTTCCTTCTAGTTCTTTTTGACGATGACTTACACAGATAACAGCAGGTAAACAAAGCTTCAAAAGAAAAGCAACACAGAAAAGCGTACAGACGTACAGAGGAGCAGCCATGGTGTTTGATTTTTCCTCTTGCGACTCTCAATTTCATTGACCGTATGTTCAGAGGTGAAGGCTGGCCGAGCTTTAGCTTTTTTTTTTTTTTTTATATATCTCGTTGTAAAGAAGTCGGCAAGCAGCTCAGATACGATGCTGCGAAGACTGGTTGTCCTTATGAGATTCGTATAAGGTCTTCATAAACGTTCTTTTGCTAGTTATCAAGTCCTCTGCGTGTTGTTATTGAGTTGCATCGTGCATATTTTCCATCATTTTATAATAAAAGCAATAATAAAAGGGCAACGGTTTTTAGTAACCTATTCTGGTCCGCGTATATGGACTGCACATAACGATAGCAGGCGTCGCATATATTAGGAGTCATTGATAATAACTCAACCGTAATGACATTAACTGTCTAAAAAAACCCTCTTTACTCTTAACTCCGGTCCCTTTTGCGCCTACTGCCTACAATAGTGTCGATGTTTGTGTGAGCATGTTACCTACGAACTGTATGAAATACAATGGGTAAATGCAGAACATGTAATAAGCACCATAGTTCCTATTTAGCAAGGGCCCAGCCTATTCTTGCTGCGTTTGCTTAGCGGGGAGTTATGGCGAGATGGCGACATCGGCAGCCCGGGAGAGTTGAAATTCATCGAATAGCTTGCTGATAATGCCAACCGAGGAGTGGTGTGTTGATAAAGGGTTTGTTTGCCTGAAAAACAACGCTGGCCCCAACATGAATCAGACCGACAACCCGTTGGGCCTTTCTGAATTTGTAGGGTTTGCTTGAATCGTTTTAAGGGCAATAGACGTTTAGAACAAACGGTAGAACGCGTCCTGTGATAATGCAACGGGTAACATGTTTGCCTGCTGAAGTTGTAAACACGTGGTGGCCTAGGTTCGAATCTGAGCGTAGACACACTTTGTTTTGTACTGGCAGGAATGCTTGCAGTAATGTCTAACGGCCCAAATGCCATACATAAATTTATACATATTATATTAAATACAGAAAAACATTTGGGGCCAACCACATTGCAATCTTCTGGTGCAAATCTCACATCAATTAGTTGAATTGCGAGGTAAGTGAATTGGGAAACAGATTTATAATAACAGATAGTGTTATCAGTGAGCTTCCATTCCTTGAACGGGTTTGCGGGGTGTTCTATTTAATACGACTGAAGTAGTTCATGGCAGTATCAGAAGCACTGCAATGAGTCAGGTGGCAATGAACAACCGGAGTGACAGCGTTAGCATTACTAATGCTGTCACTCCGGTTGTTGAACTTGGAACATCTATTGTCAATATCCATAGAACTGCGCGTTAAGGCGTGTCATGCCTGTTGTACAGTTAACGTGGAATGTTTTTGCTCGTACGAGTGCCCAAGTGAGTGCAGTCATTGAATAGTGGCTACCCTAGGAATCAAGCGTAGTAAAGCATAGCCGCTCTGTCATGAAGTAACTGGAAACATTTTAGAGTCGTTTCAAAAGAGACCGCTTTCCGTCAAATTTAGAAGTATATTGAGCAGATTTAAAAACAATCATCGTTATGCGAAGAAGTAACATGTATTCAGAGTTTCCCAAATTAGCAGATTCCTATTCTGGCTTAAAATTGACAGTTATTATAAAAACAATGATAATGCATACACAGTACTTAAACCAAATTCAGAAATGCTAAATTAGGATTATTAGCAAAGAAATGAGTTACGGGCTAAAAAACATGGGAATAATACAATTAGCCGCAAATTATTACTCTAGGAATGGGATTATGAAATTAAAGGGAATATAATCTGTCTTCCTGTGTTCCCCATCGCTATGAGACATTTCTGATTGTCAAACACACACAGAATTGTTGTGTCCCATTATATATGTTAACACACTTGGCTAAAAGTTTGTGATACAATGAATGGAGAATAGTTATTTTTCTGCCGTACAGGACTTGAAATGTGAAGGCTTTTCTGCTGTAGCTAGGAAACGACCTTTGGAAAGCCGTTATCTCTTTGAGAAGTCCACTTTATTTTTCCGATGATAATTTCAGGAGGAAAAAAGTATGATGACTTTTGAAGGCCAGCAGTTTTTGGGTCGAACAAAGATCATGGAGAAGTTCCAGGGTCTGACGTTTCAGAAGATCCAGCACCTAATCACGGCTACAGACTGTCAACCAATGTTTGATGGTGGAATTATGATCGTCGTACTGGGACAGCTTAAGGTAATTCTAGATGTTTAAATTCAATACACGTTCCACTTAATGTCATGACTGACTGCATCGGAAATAACACCTGCTATCGATTTGCGCTGACTCACTTCTTGATTTCAAATTACCTTATATGCGATATGAACTTATATGCGACTACATGGAATTAGCCTTGTTATCATAACATGCATACGAACCTATATGTACATTTAGCGCTTGCCTAAATTGAACAATATATCATTTAATGAATTATTTTCAGAATGTAGTTAGTATTGCTGTCCATTTAGTGCAGTGACGGGAAAATGACAGTGGAGGCATATACTTTACATTTGGACCATATTTCGGTGACTGCATTACAAAATGAAAATTAAATTTCGAGTTATTAGAAAGTGGTTGAAATATTTTAACTAGTTCTGTTGTATCCCCTTCGTGTGTTAACCCTCTGTTTGTTTCAGACCGATGACGACCCACCGCACTCGTTTAACCAAGTGTTTATTCTCAAGCCAATCGGAGATTCATTCTACCTTGAGCATGACATTTTCCGCTTGGCTCTGCACCATTGTTGAGGAGGAGAGTAGAAGGAGCAGGCTTAATTGAAAACAAAACGCACGCGAGACTGAACTGTGTTTATTACAACTGCTATATAAACGTAAGCAAATTATTACAAGAATATCAGTGAATGCGCAAAACGGGCAAATGGACGAAAAGACCGATGCAAGAAAGATGTTGCCTCGCCGTAGAAACCAGCTCTAAGGGCTAGTTAGAGAGGAAGTAGGCCGGTAGTGATGCCGCGGCGTCGTCGCATCAATGACAAAAGCAACACTACAAAAAACAACGATGATGATGGCAGCTAAGTCGATACTCCCGTACAGTTATCACGTCGTTCTTCCAGGAGTATCTATCGCATACAGAGAAGATATTATGAGACAAGGGATTGCTACGGTCATCATCTCAGCTATCATCTCTGCGGTTGCGATACACGCATGCACATACGTATATATGCTGTTCCTCAGTCTCGTTCGAAACGACAACATGGATAACGTCAAGGACACGAGAAACCATCATACGACGCCGACAGAGACAGGCAGACAGATACGTGCAGGTACATACCAATGCTGCTATAGTAGTAGTTACGGGTGCGGTACTGTCTGATTACTAGTTCGTAGGTATTGGATAAATACAATGCGCATTGCTGGCATAACGGGAAGATAATAGCACATACATATATATATACATATTTCTGACAAGCCTCCAAAAATGCACACCCAAATGCAGCTGTCCCTTTGTTTCCTTCATACAAACTCAGATACACAAGCCCTAGGTCCTATACTCTTAGCAGAGTTCAGTCCTTTTACTCAGCTTGACCCATTGACTTTTTCGAAAGCCTTACTCATTTCATTCTATGCTGCCTTGATTTTGTTCTTAAGCTGTTCGACCTATCACAGCCACAGCCCGACTATCTTAGTAGCTCGTGCAAAGTTCGCGTGCGATAGGTAACCGCTATATTTAGACACAATATTCTAAGTGCTAACTCATCACGTTCATTTCGTATCCCAAAATTCCACTTTCAACTTATTATAATTATTATTAATGGGTTATTACTGTTGTCATTATCATTAATGGATTATTGCTGCTATTACTATAGCCGTTCCTATATCATCACTGTCAACACTTGTGGTGCATATGTTTTGTCTGCCCGTCTATGTCGTCGTTTCTAGTGAGACTGAGGAACAGCATGTAAATCTATGTGTATGAGTGTATCGCAGCCGCAACATTATAAAAAAAATAATGGCTGAGATGATCTTGGCAGTCTCTTGTATCATACCATGTTCTCTATATACGATGGATGCTCCTGAAAGAAGGACGTGATCATGGAGTATCGACGTAGCTGGCGTCGTTATCCTTGTTGTTTGTAGCGTTGCTACCTTTATTGGCACGATGGCGCCGCGGCATCACTGTCGGCCTACTTTTTCTTTAACCGACCTTTAAGGCTGGCTCATATAAATATATAGAGACGTTAGAATGAACAAGAATATTTCTTTGGTGATCGGTTGATCTACTTCGATTGAATTGATTCTTGTAACTTGCTGAATAATAATAATAATAAAGAAAAATCAGGTACCATTAGAACTGACAGTAATGACAACAACAATACCCCGAAAGGTTGCACGAATTTTGCGAGACGAAATTACAAGTTTGTACTTGGACTGTGGTGTTTAAATTCACCTATTGCACGCGGAGGTGAGCATAGTCGGAAGATAATTGAGCCGTGACTGTGGTGTATCAAACAGATTTAAAAGTTTGTAGTTAGTGGTACAGTTGAGTAGAAAGGCTAAGCTCCGCTGAGAATATGGAGCTTAATGAATGTGCACCCAGGTTAGTTCAAGGGCAGCAGAAATGGAAAGCTGTATCTACCTGGGTGTATATTTTTGAGGTTTGTCGGTATAATGATGATGATAATGCCAGGCTGGAAAAGGGAGAAGACCCTTCCTAAATCCTCCCAGTTTCTTATTGGTCGAAACTCAAGCACCGAGAATCGATCTAATAAAAACTGTCTTTTTTGCTATTCTCTATAAGATGGCCACAATGTTGGAAGTACGTGATAAACATAATTTCGTAGGAAAAGATGAGAAAGAATAATGATGAAAAAAATGTGAAAACGGTGTGGAAGGACGGTGGAATGTGAAAACGGGTATGAAAGAATGGAAAACGAAAGCCGAGAAAAAATGCCGGCTAACGAGGTGCCAGGTGAGGTGCTGCCGAATGTTTTGTAAAAAATAATTCTTGTAATTAAAGCATAAAAGTGACACATATCTAACCTCCGGTGGGTGCGTCTTCATTTGTTAATAATAATAAATTTTAATTTATTTTGATTATTGTTTCCTATATAGGGCTTTGGATCGTCTGGTAGCGAGATTACCGGGACAAGTTTATCGAGCTGCTAAAGCATTAGAGTAGCTGTAGTTATGATAGCAGAATGCGTTAATTTAAACGACCTATAGGTCACGAATTGTAAACCAAGTACCATTTTTGTCAGAACTTTATAATACTGCACAGTTTTAACACAAAACTTGAAAACCATTTAGGAAGGTATTACGTTCTCAATATTTTTGCGTGGCTGTGTTATGAGGTACGTACAAGATCGTGGAAGGAAATTTGTTGGCCACGGAAGTGTTCTAACTAAATCATGTGTGAGCTACGGTGGGTTTGGGGTGTTCTCAGTTAGCTACGGGTAGCTACATTTCGGATCTTGTACACAGAGTTTGCGCTATAATTATAAACCAAGATATCGAAACTTGTTCATCGATGTCATTAAGGTCCTAAAAGGAAGGCTCAATTCCAGAATTGATATAATGTTTCTCAGTGTAACGTAATGCTTTTATCCACAGGATGTACTATATCATGAACAGCATAAACGATTTTCAAATCGGCTAGAACTTTCCGGTCGACATCTTATTTTCTATTAACGTTGTGAATGGACGTCTAAGTATTGTCTAAATTGTGCCATGACGAAAGCTCATGTCCAGTAACAATGACAATTTTGCTAATAAATATCAAACGATTAATTTGGGGCTACTCGAATGTTTTCACCCTCTAAACATAAACAAGAATTCAGTACTCAAGCAAGCGCTTTCACTGCTGCAAGTTTCCGCTCAGTTCTATTTTGCCGTACGCTGATCCTTGCATCGTTAGTCTCAGTGACTACTAACGGGCCTGACGATTAGATGGCTGAAGATAATTACTGTTGAGGTTGGCAGCGGACCCACATCCTTTTCATTGTTTTCTAGTAATCACCGGCATCCTTATACTGCTAATTCTATTTTATAGTTACGATCATAATATCTAGGTAATATATTATTTCTCTGCACATGTCAGTCACACTATGCCGTATTGAGCGGTGTGTATGTGACTTATTACAGCATTATATTGTATGCGCAGGGCGACCGACTTCACAATTTTGTTTTTTTTAATGTTTTCAATTTTGTTTTTTTATTTAACAGTTACTTCAGCCAAAGGTATTCCTTGTACGATCCTGACGATTATCTTCATTTTATACAACCTCTATCCTGCTCACACCTTAAATTCAGAACCTAAATTAATCTTAGGTTCATTTCAACGTTATCATATTTAATTCTGCAAACGTTTCTTTAGCAGAAGTAAGCAAAAATGTGTTCATGTAGAAACTTTTTAGGCTCTTGCTTAGTAAAACGACATGTGGTAATCTAGCGGATCGGCCGTTTAGGGGCCATGTGTCTGTCATGCCTGGCCTCTAAAGCAGCCGATTTTGATTAAACCTAATAACAAAAAAAAAACGGATCGATCGGCTAGTCTTCTTGATCGTGCAGTGATAACGTGTTTGCCTACTAAATTTGTGACAACGTCGTTTAGGTTCAACACCGGGCGTACATACAAGTGCGTTAAGACCCAGCCGGCAAATTGGCTAGTATGAGCCTTATACCATCGTACATCATGCGGGAAAGCACAAGGTTTTCCTTCAAAGACTTCCGCTGTCTACAGTTGCACAAAAGTGTGACCATGCAGGTAAACCTCTTTGGTGATATGTTAGCCTTTTTAAAATAAAAACTACACGCCACACTCAAAGCATAAACAATGATCAGGAAATTACTTTTACTTATAACGGGCGCATCTCATTGATTGTGAGCAAGTTAACGATTGTTTCTGCGTTTTGCATTAAGCTAAACATTTTCTCGTCAGAAAAAAATGGCGCACGACTTATCACGACATTCTTAAGAGAACTTCGGAACAAATTATATCGAGCAAGTTCGAGTTCTATTGGCCTAAAAGACTATCTGTCTGGCTTTTATGACACACGAAATATAGCTAGGGTTTTCGTAGACAATCAGTGATTTGGAAGTCATGTTTGTTTAAACTTTTTCATTTATGACGGGGAGATCATCAAAGATGCAATTTTGGAGTCTGCACAATTTTTTTGTTGTCGTATATTTTTTGCGCTGTGCTGAAACCAGCTTTAGTTTGTTCTCCATACCCCATCGCGATGCCGTGCATGGTTAATTTTGGGTAACCGAAAAAGCTAATTCTCTCAGTGAGGCTTTTTCTGGCAATCATACCGTACATACGTAGCAGTTTATTCTTATCATTTGGGTTGCGGATATCCGATATTTTGGGTAATCAAAGAGAAATTTTTTCGACACGTCATTCTCGCAAATTGTACCACACAGTGCAAATGTCAAAATGAAGTCATGTTCAACTAGTCAGCGCGACATAGCAGATACGCGTGTTTGACAAATAACGTATGAAATTAAAATTTCATAAAAGTATAGCTTTGCTCTGCCAACGGAACCAGAGTCTCACGTGATGGATAGATCTTTTGTTTGACCTGCGCGTGACATCCTGGTTGGGGACCACGGTGTTTGACAGTTGACCCCTATTAATAATATATTGGACAACGAGTATATCGACCGAGACAACCACCTCCATGTTTTTAGGTAAAATTATATTTCTAATTTTCGTTAATTGAATACCTAACGAATACTTATGGAATCTAAGTGGTTGTATGATTCACTTAAACCTTTGTACGCCTCAATATTTTTTTTCACTTGAGCACATAGTTTAAATTTTACATGCACGCAGTTTAAATTTCATAAAAAAAAAACATCGAATGTCATAAAAAACGTGAATTGGAAGTTAGAGGCTTCGAGGTTTCAGCGTTTAATGTTCCGCTACAGGAGAAGCATGCGCGACTCCAAGTTCCAGCTGATCCAGAGAACAGGCCAAGTCAGTTTTGCGTGTCTGCCTGTTTCTCTCATGCAGTGTGCAAGCCTCATTGTATCAAGTCGCATCTGTATCGAAACAAAAACAATTATTTGAACGATTTTTTTTGTAGATGCTAGAAGTGTTATTCCTAGCAGTCCTGTTTATATCATATAGCTATCACTATTTCTAGAATGCTTAACGACGACACCAAAACTCGAAACACTGAGTTCTCACTTAACGCAATTACAACTTCAGTTCTTCATTTTGGGGCCTGCATTATTCAATAATATCTTAAAAACATAATGATCGAATAAGTCGTATTATGCAATAATTTTTTTTCAATGATACCTGTGCCAGGCGATATAAATAGGCGTCAATTTGTTAAAGTGTTGTTCAAAAACACTTTATACGAAAAAGCCTAACTGAATTTAGTTTTGGGCTGGCAGGAGGTCGAAAGTTTTGAAAATACAAAAGCTCGAAAACGCCAAAAAAAGATGGCACATAGTCTTAAAGGGACTAAACGTTCGAGCTTATCAGAACGACTTACTTGACATATAACATTCGGCTATTCAAAACAACCATCTAGTTCTGTATAAAAAATCCAAATCATTAAAATGGTTTCATGAAACATTTGCCGGTTTTTTGAACCCTTTAAACTTCAAATCTATTAAAAATCTTCCGGTTTACCTCACGGAAATCTCTCTTGAATTTTTAAGAGCCTGCATAGGCCTTAGCAATAACATAGACTGTGCGTTTTGTGCAAAAAAGAAGTTTTCAGTCTTCATGACGGTTCGCCCAACACAAGGCTATTGAATAGTAGCTAATTCTACGTTTGAATTGCGAAAACGACGTACTGTTTTATGCTATGATAGTTGTTCCCTGTTTTGTTTTAGAAAAGCCTGGTGCTCTTCTGGCACCAACAATAGGGGATGAACGTATCATTGGTACGACAAGTCGTAAGTACGACAGTCCGATAAAGTTTAACCTGATAATCAGATGACATATACTATATAAATATAGGTTCTTATAATTCTAATCTGTAATCAAAAATATAGGCGTTTTGATTCGGGATTTTGTTGAAAATTACCTTATTATTATAGCCCCTTCTAAGACCTAAAGGAGTCGTCGGTAAATTCATAGGAGGACTTTTATCTTTCGTGGCATTGGTTGCTTTCAATGGTCACGTAAGTAAATTCTTAAAATTTTCTTATGTAGTATAACTTCTTACTAATTTAATATAATTCATTTTTAGCTAAAAAACAACACATTTATTTTATTAAGGATTTAGGATTAAGGATTAAATTACCTCTAACTCGGATCGAACAAAAACATCGAACAAAGTGTGGCTGAAATCATATCTTTATATTGAACATTACATTTGTTATTAGATGCATGTTCGTGTATTTGTGTTTTCCATAACAACCCTCATACAACCCTTCACAGAGAGAAATATGTTCATTGCGTACTGACAAACTTATAAATTGACAAAGACTTTTCTATAAGGATGTTCGGTATCCTTAAGTACTACGAAAATTAATTAAATCGAAGAAAGGAACCGCGCACAAATATTTTCTTCTTATGATTAAACTAGTATATTCAAGAAAATTTGCAACATTGTTTAGTTCCGTATTTGCACTTACATTAGTTGGTTATTTAGTCAAAAAATCAATATCTGATTGAGGTTTAGGTTTTATTACGGCCATGTAAAACGTACTCTAGATAATATGTCTATCGTATGTAAATAGCATAAACTGTTTTAAACTATGATGTATACATATTCTCTGTGTGAATAAAAAAGTTTTTCCAGTACAATAAAATACTCAGGCCGATTAAGTGTAAAACTCGCATAGAAGTTCAAGCACAGTATAGCGACATGACTCCAATCAATCGCTAAATCTTTTACACGGGCAGTATGATGTAAAGCTATGCCGTTATATATATATATATATAACGATGATCAGCCATCGTCGTTCCCTTAGGGATACGTTGCAATTGAGGGCACCAGATACTCTAGAAAATAACAGATATTATTTAGTTTTTGGTGCCTTTTCTGCTTCCATTTATTGCTTGACACAGTCATACTATTTTCCTTCTGTTACATGCTGTATTACTATTTCGTCGTCAACTGCACAGATTGGCCCCAAATGTTGTTTGAATTCAATAAACTGGGTAGAAGCTTGTGGAGATGGGAGTGTTGCAAGGATTTCCACGGCATGACTGAGATTAGAAGGTCTCACTTTTTATTTCCAAATTTTCATATGTTTCTTTTTATCGTCACTTCCTGCTGCTTCTTGGTCTTCTTAGAACCGCCTCCTCCGAAAATGGGAACTCTTGGCAGCAATCGGAGGCTAGAAGGATACGCCCAGACGCGTACAGCGTTCAAACCCTAAAAATGGCTATCATTGTTGTCAGTTGAGCGTTGGCACTCTTTTGCACTAAAAGAAAAGGAAAAAAGCTGAAATGAAAATAACGCAGCCGAATACGCTGGGATAACGCCGCCCAACGACTAGCATATAGAAAGATTCAAAGCAGCGATGTGTAAGTAATGTCGTAAGTTCTACGTCATAGCCAAGCTCTACTCTATGCTTACTCCTTTCCGTCCAGTTGAGCTCGTTGTCGTGCGCATCAGGGACCAACGCTAGCTGGCACTGAAGGAGCATGGACACAATGCGAAAAGTGTAGTACCCCAATATTCCGGCTCCCAGAAGAAGCTGAAGCGACCGTGGCAGACCGCTATAATTAAAATATAAGGGTAGTGATAGCGATTATAGGAGAGAAGAAGAAGGCTTCTAATTGTAACGCAAAGCCAAGCAAGAACCTAGGTTGGTTGGTTCACATTAACTTATAAACTTCTTTGAGTTAGGGCTTGACGCCAGTCAGTAATAATAAGCACAGCAATGACAGCCGAATAACCGTAGAGCCAGTTTAAGTGATGCCGTCCAGAATTGATGAAATCTGGCAAGTGAAGCAGAGAAGCGCATATAGTCATAAACGACCCAGACGCGCTCCTGCAAAGTTGCAAGGGGTAATAGGCAGTTGTTCGTTGAACTAAAGCAGTACGGCTAAAGATATCACTCAGAATTTGAACCAATTCAAATTCACTATTCAGTTGAATCGAATCGACCATTCTATTTAAAGGCTAAATGAATAGCGATTTGTGGGTATTTTGCAGGACGATTAATCGAGGTCTTCAATGCAGATGGTTCCATCGTGTCTTTGCTTCTGTTGTCGAGCGACTCGCTTTCGGAAATTTACTTTGTTGATCACTTTAGCGTTTCCTTACATGGCATCCAATAAGTCGAATATTGAAGTTTGCGTGGCGCCTGGTGCATTGCTTCATAAATTTAACATAACAATAACTTAACGTAGAAAAATGCATGTAACACACTATCATTAGGGACTACTATTTACGCAGGCCTTCAGGAAATTACTCGTTTTATGGTTAGCAGCTAACTGTCGGTGCTTGAGAACTCGAGGGTCATCTCAAGTGGTAAAACCCATTTCAGGAACATATATTTATTCTATGGGGGATCATACAGTGTTTGCTTATTTTAAAAAGCATCTGTGTCCGTTCAGTTTTGATCCAGTTCCAGCTCAGTAACGACAGGACCAGTTTGATAGGCACAATTTCGAAAACGTTGACACTACGCACAGAACATAAGTATATTGGGTACGCATTTAACTCGCAGAGGTCCGCGAAGATACACCAGGTTGCTAGACCAGTGCGATCGTCAGCGTAACCCTATTTCACACTATTTAACGCATGCAGATTACAGATTACATACTCCAATCTGAAAAAAAGTGCCTCCAGTTGGCCCAAAATGCTACCTACGACCATTTAGGTGCTTTCGGATTGTGTTCTTCCTCCATATTTGGGTGTCACTGTGCACGTGTGTCTGTGTTCGGCTTGATGAAGTACAAACGTGTGTGGGCTAAGAACTGGCAGTCTGTCATCTTGACAAATTTCACGCCTCTTCCAGAGAATGTATTGATTGTGCTTTAGCTTGGTATAATAGCAGATCTGTGCCAAATTTGCTCCGAATATTTTATCAAATGACTTCGTCTACAGGACTCACAGCTAATTTAGGTATTTACAGTTTTAATTATCTCTTGTGCAAGTCATATGCACAATAGCGGGAGAAATAATTCATTTTTCTAAAATGAAACTGCATCTTTTTCAGGTATCACCATTTTCGTTATTTTTTGGCTCTTTATTTCCAGCAGCTCGTGAAAGATTTTGATAGCATTGTAACATCCGTTGAATAATTTTCTAGCTTGCCCTTTTACTCTCTTTCATCTCTGAAAAAGGCAAAATATTTCGTCATTAGAGTGACTGATTATAGTGTCAGGTGGTGCCCAGGTGATCACAATTTTTATGATTTTAATGATGAGAGTTTGCTTTCCCTCTCGCATGTTCTGCTGCATGTTGAAGCGGCAGGTTCAAACTGCTGCTACAAAAAGGAAAGGGAACCGGGGAAGAGACTCACGGTAGCTCCAATGATCACGGGATGGCTTTTTGCGAACAGCGAAGCCCCCGTCTGCAGCTTTCCAGTTTCAATCTAATCATTTCATGCTCTGGTCTCTAGTGAATAATCGGAAAAGCTAAACTCAGGCTATAGCTGACGTTTGCGTGAAATCGGTGTCTAACCGATCGGCTATATTGTATTATGCCTCAAAACTAGGTACCATCTACTGCTTTAGCTTGCCAATAGGAATTTTTCACGGCCTTGTCTTCACAACCCTACCGACTCGACAGTATTGACCCGGGCGGTTATCCTGGCATACCGCAGCCGATTTCTTTAAGATCGGCGCCCAATGATAACAAAAGGCCGGGTTACTTTTGAGTTAACTTATGTGGCTTCTGCCTTCAGCTGCGGGTCTAGTAAGGTAGCGCAATCTGTTGATACCGCGCGGATGATTCAAGTGGTTCGGCGCACTTTTCGAGAGAACGAGAAGGCTTTTGGCGCATCTCTTTTTATCTGCTGGCTACAGTAGACGCTTGCTCGTACCAATGACGTCCCCGTCCCGTTTCATTTGCTCCAGCCTTTTAGCCCGCCCCGCCGGCTGTTGGTTACCGTTAGTGGTCAGTCTTTCGTCAGACAATGAGTTTGCAATGTAGCTATAGGTCCTTTTCAAATCCCGAAAAAGCCTGTTTAGGAGAAGCTTTCAAAGCAGCAGCCTTTGCAGCAAGCCGTATGAGCCTTTTTCATGCGCGGTCCGGCCGCTCCACTTCGTAGCCATGTAGAACTCGTTACTGGGTTGAGGAGAGCTCTTGCGTCTAGGTGCTCCGGCCTAATGGCTGACCGGTTGGTTTGGGCGGTAAATATTTGACTGTCCATGTCGATGTAATAGTACGCGGTAAAGTAAATAAATCACATACACATTTATTCACTTTACTTCAAGATAACTTTTAACCATTATTGCCTGACGATAGATGTTGTCACAAATAGCACGCTTTACGTGCACCCATTTGTGATCTTTGCATCTATGCAGTTTGCCCAAATTTCCTCATAGCATGACAGCGATCTCATTCATTAGCACAGAGGCAAAAGATTCAGGTTATGTTCTACTGATTTAAACCTGTTTAGTTCCTAGGTCAGGACTGTCAGGACGTGACATTTCGAACGCGTAACTGTGGCATTAAGTGTATATCAAGTCGAATCAGAATAGTGTACATGACTCCATTAGTTTTGAATTCTTTTCAGTCCCACCTTGGCTTTATAAAGATCGCAATAATTTTCGACAACATATATTGTTTAGAAATAGTTTAACTCCGTAGGAGCTCTTCTCTACGCCAATTCTTCTCTAAACCACTGACTATCACAGTGAAAACTTTGTAGATTGTTTCACGTTTGTTCGTACTCGTTCTTTGTGAAGCTCTCTCTCTTAATGGGGTCAGTCAGTTCCGTTAAACCTTCAAAAGCAACAAACCTTCTTTTTGGGGCAGCTACAAAGCAAGAGTCACTATTAGCAAAAACTTTCACATTAACAATATATGGTTATTTAAAAGAAGATAAAAAAATATAAATTAATCAGTTCGAAAAACTATAAACAAGTACTGTATTGTCTGTGCGACCATTGTAGATTAGATAGACATAGACCGGATTATCTGGCGATCTTTCCCAAAAAAAGGGGCCGTTGCTTCATTTTATTATTTTTTTTACATTTTCGACCTAAGTCATCAGACGTTACGTCACGCGGGTGGTCTTGCGTCTTTTTTTCTGAGCTTTTGCCGACGGAATCCATAAAGCAAAACATATAATATATAATAATAATTAATTAATAATAATAATAATTAATATATAACTCACGCTGAAATTTGACCAGCGATGGTCTTACAGTCAAGGCTGCCGTGGCACCACCCCAAAAGAGAGCCCCTCAAAGAAAGGAAACTGTCAACAATGATTTTTCGTTATGGGATTTTGTTATGCTTTCTTAAAGCTGTATTTAAACAAAAACAAAGCAAGCGTCATTCCTGATCTTTGTGTTTATCTAATAAATGGTTTCTGCTCAGCTTGATTACAGATTTAATTCGGAACCTAGGTCACTCACCAGCTATTTTTAAAATATTCCTTCTCTAATTCGCCAACCATTTAAATTTAACTCTACTTGCGCGCCAGACATTATTCAATGTAGACTCCTAAACATCTCGCTCAAATACGTTCCACACAAAATTCTTGCAATACATGTCAGGTCGACAGGAGGCCAAATGTCCCAAAAATCCAAACGGAGCAAAAAACCTACCCAGATATTCTTCTCACGAACCGCTGACCCCTGTATAAAAATCCAGGATTATCACAAATAGATTTTAGCTCCATTTTGGTAGTTTAAATAGTTCAGACCTAAATCTTACTGAATACCTTCTGATTTACCTCATGAAAATCTCCCTCGATATTTTTACAAGCCTCACTCGAACTGGCAATAACACCGATCGTGGACTCCAGGTAAAAACATGGGTGTATATTCTCGGTGTCGTTCGTTTTCCGCGAACTGTCCTATTAATTGGGCAATAGCTAATTTTTGCTGAAGTCGCGAAAATAACACTTTTTTTTACGCCAAGATGAGCCTGTGGTTTCCTTTACTACGAAGAATAGCGGCTGAGTAAGAGCCTACCACGAGAAGCAGTTTAACACAGTTCGCCCGAACTTGGCCGACACACCTTGTGTGTATGAGGAGTCTTCTGCTTATTATTGTTGACTGAATGATACGCGATATGAGTAATGGGTAAATCAAGCACAAATAAACCTGATCAGACTGCCTTAAATCATCGAATATATAAAGTATACGATCGATGAACAAACCATTGGCTATAGTAATTGACCTCATATGAACGACATGTACGTGTGTTCTGCAATATGGTCATACAGTCATTCGTGTCTGCGTCGGCTTATCCATAATTTTTGAACGGATCAAAAAGTAAAAGGGATTATGAATAGCTTTATCTTTAACAAACTTAACGAGTGACTTCAATGAGTCCGCTGGTACTCGTCGTATAACGGCATTCGTTAATTCTATCTCAGTGTTAGAAAAAAAGCATCGCATTCGCTCACAACTGTAGGCACAATCCTTACTGTAATAAATATAGTAAAATGTGATGTTTTATTGTACGAAAATGCTTTTCAAGGATGACCTGAAAGAATTGGGAAGGAACAGTGGGCAGGATAGATATTATTGATTGAAGTTGAAAGTTTATACGACGAGTCTATTACAGCATTTTGAATGTACACTGCTGAACACCTTGTTGTGTCAAAAACAGTTGTTGCTTTCGAAATTCGTCGGGCACGTTCTTCAACCGCTCTTTCTTGCCTAGACACAAGGTCTTTATTAAAGGTTTTGTTATCTCGCTAGAAATAGTCGTCTATTAACATTACGGAAGATAATTCTCTTGCCTGCTTACTTCAACTCAGGAATTAGAGACATTCGGATTGACGACCATTTGAACACTCTCACATGCAATAGTACCTACCATCTGTAACTTAACTGATCGTTAGAGGCGTGTCACGGTATGTCAATGAAGTGTATAGTTTCAACATATAGAAACATTGTCTTGTAAGTATGTACTTGCTGTCTGTAACTGTTAGTTAAACATGAGAGGACATTCAGACACGTCAACCTATGCATGTCATAAATGTTTGTTGACGGTCAAATTGTCGTAACGTCAACGCTAGAATTGAAATGAACTCCGAATATCTTTGTGCCAAACTTTAAAAAGGAAACATATTATTTATTTATTTATTCAAAACTACTGCTTCTGCGGAGTACTGCTTTCTTGCCAAACGGGATGCAGTGCTTTATTTATAAAGCTTTAAGCGGCTGCAAAGAACCAATAAACAGTAAGTCCACCACTGGTTCAATCGAACCATTTTTTTCGGTATCCTGACCGTCAGAATACCAACCCTTTTTTTGTTCGCAAGTATCCCTGCGATGTCTTTGATCGATAGCGTGAAGCTCCATTTAGTGAAGGGATTCGTGAAACAAGCTACAAATCTTAGGCTGGGTTTACGCTTGCCATTTATCAGAATTATATTAGAGCTAAATATGCTATTAATACTTGAAAAAAAAAATCATTCTCGGATTAAAACAAGAGCTGGGCAGATTCATATACTGCATTAAAAGATGACACATGAAAAGAGCTGGCATTATTTATAAACATTTTAGATAGCACTTATCATATAAAATAATGGAATAAGTGCTTTGAGCTATGTTCGTTGCTCCGATCTATTCGGGCTACTCTACTTTTTTTTAACAACGAAAGTAATAGATAGAGCGATAAAAACTTACGCAATGGGCTTCGGGCACGATTATTTGGATAGCAAGAAGGTACTCAATTAATCGTATTGACATATCTGGTGTCCCAAGAATTGAGATACGGTTTAATCTGTTACCAATGTGCAGATTGGACAAACGATGCGTATATAGGTAATTATATTGTGCGTACATGTGGACACGCAGTGCCGCAATGTTTGCAAATGCTAAATGCTTTTGTGTAGCATAACACAGAACAAAGCAAAAGGCTGAGAAAAGAGCTGTTAAACTTGTAGCCATTTAATCTGATAGAAATTGCCAGTCGAGGGTGTATGAGAAACATTTAAGTTTAGTTAATTGAACCTTCGACACTTGGACAACCTGCTACTTCTTCTATTATTTTTCTCTTTGTCGCTTGCCTGCACTTCCTGTTCCTTTGGTGTCGTCCTACTATGTAATTTTTACAATGTTCGTCTTTTGCTTGTCCGTGCTCCCTCACCTTAACGATGTTTAGAACCATTAAGGTAAGCGAACGACTCCTTTATATTTTTTTTTTATTTCTCCAGTACCCTCTTGCCTGGCCTAGGTTCTTTGTTATTTTTCTTTTATCAGTTTTATCTGTCGCCGCAGTTCTGGGTCTAACGTGCCCGCAAACATTCACTTCTTTTATCGCCGTGTCAGCTTCCATCGTATTTTCATAACCATCAATGCTCGCTTGTTTCCTTCGACGTGGTCAACATGAAACGATATTTTTTCGGTTTTTGTCCGTTCGCTGCACAAGATCCACCTGTGAGTGCACAATGTGCGTTTCCATTATCAAGAAAATCCGTGTCTAAGACATATTATTCCCGCTATTTTCACTGGGCCTTTCCATTCCTCCCCTAACTTTCCTCCTCTTCTTTCTAATCCCTCTCGCCTAATTTCTCTCCTTTCTCTTTCTCGAAGTCTTTTTTTAGTGCTGGATCCCTTTCCTCGTTGTGTTTTTCTTGGTGGGGTCTTTTTCTCGGTCTCCCTTATCCCCTGTTCGCTGGCTCATACAACTAGTTCGGCTTTCGGCCCATCGTCACTGTTTGCCATAATGGTGACACCGTAATCTTTAGGAGCCGTGTACGGAACGCCTCGCTAGTGACTGGCAGCAGACGATGGATAGCAGCAGTGGAAGCGGATTCATAAGAACGAAAGGAGTCCTGAGCGATGCGATGTGATTTATATTCGTATCTTTGTTTTACGGAACTTATCGTGGGCGATCGATCCTGCTAGGTAAGAACGATCGCGGAGGAACAAACGATGTTTCACAAGGTTACGCTTACACTTACAGCCTCACATACGGGACGCCCCTTTACCCTCAAACTCAGTTACACCATGACAAAAAAATAGCCGCTAAAGAAAGCTCTATCGAAAGTAGCACAATAAAGTGATGATACACTAACAACATATTCAGAAATAAAAATACTACCATCTAGTATTCTAATCGATAATCCGTTTCTGAAGAAAACTTCTGTTGAATGCGTTTGGAGCCTTATTCTAATAGCAGGACGCGTTTCTAAATGAAACTGTTCAGCGTATTTCATTTAGGACGTTTGGTCGCACCCGACATATTCAAAGCACTCACTGTCTCAACTAATTTGATGTTCTTAAATTCGCTTCTTGGACTGATGCCCTAAAGGGACCGCCAGTGGAAAGGGGCATTCTGAGAAGGACGCCAGTAATATGGTAAAAATTGTTGGCAACGTGAGTTCATCTCGGCCATTTCGGATCATCAGTAAAATATGACAGGTATTGTTCATGCATATATGCGACATTATCGTATGTTTTATTGTTGACTTCCATAAGATCTGAAGCGCTAAAGACTAGCTATTCTGCTTCTTACAGGAAAGCTTTTAACATTCGTCTTACGCCGCCTCGTAATTCGATTCGTGCGCCTTTTTATATGCGTTTCTATCTGTCTGTCTCTACAGGAAATCGATAAAAACCTGACAGGAATCTAAATAAAAAGACAGGCAACAAGTAACAGATATAAACTTGGTCGAGCAGTGCAGCATTCAATACAAAAGTATGGAGAACCGCGACATCAGACCGCGATAGCGCCGGCAGGAGTAATATTTGTAGCGGTAAGAACTCGACGGGCACGACGATGACAGTAACACCTAGGGCAATAATAACTTTATGAAGCTACCCTATATCTTCTTCTCTCCAAACGTCTTTGTTCTGTTGCCCGCTGTTTCAGTTGTAGCGGATGCACAAGTCAAATGTTCTCAAGCAAAATGAAAAACTAACTCTGATCTCTGCTTGGATTCCGCCTTTAACCGCGTCTGACGCCACCCAACCGAAGGCTAAAGGTCTGGTGTGGAGTTAACAGACAAGGATGCTCTCTCTCTCGTTATATGTATATAGCTAGAGCACGAGGCCGTGGCCAGAAACAAAGGGTTATGGGATAAAAGGAAAGCAACTCGGGTGCTCTGATGCTGCTATTTTTTGCGGATAGCACTGCCTGAAATGGTCTGTCTACATAGTCCTCCCACTTCTGTTTCACAACTAGGGAATACTGAAGATCGCCAACTAAACAACAATAGAATGTTCGCCTTGAAGTGCCTGAAGGACCAGTTGTCCTTTTAGTAGTCAATGTCGTTAGCGCGACCTTCAATAGATAATAACGGGACTCGAAATCGAACAGGTTGATCTCTTTTTTCTAGCTCTTATTCCGTGCAAAGTCGCTCCATGACACCCAGCCTACTAGGACTCATGGACTCACTGGGATACCCAGATGTTGCGTGTTCCTAAAGAAAAAAAATAGGGAAAACCCGTTAACCCAGCAACCGAATCGCCACACTTCAAGGACAACTTAACGACATGCCTAAAAAAACACGAATATTATTATCATTATCTCATACGCAGCCAAGACTACGTGTCACTAAAGCTTGCCTGCTGTATTCCAGCATATTTGAATTATGCCGCTGTATAGCTAGTATGTATTATGTAGTACATTGACCTTTTAATAAATATTTTTCGTGAAGCTCATTTCAAAGCTAATTCTGAGTAATGAAAATGTAACATGCTCGCTTCAACAACAACAACAACTTAGTAAAAGGAATATCTAAGCGCAAGTATTTTGCTATAATGGTCAAAGCACTCATCCATCGTTCGATTTTTTATCCACACTATGTTTTCTTGTTTCTTATAAAGTTCCGTGTCAGGCTTCCTCTTGATGTTGAAAGCAATGACAAGCGATAAACATTATAGAAATGGATGGCATTTGAAAGGTACTCAACTATCAAAAGACAGCAGTTACCCAAAAAGGCAAAAACATCTATAGCCAACAACAGTCGAACTTATTTTTTCATCTTAGGCTTGAGACAATACACGTTAAAACTTGCGTGTACAAAAAACAAATCTGATTTATTTTACCGGGGTGTTTCATTCAATCTGAAATATATCGTGAAGTGATATTTTGTCCACACTGTATTTGAAAATATATTTGAAAAAGGTGTCTGCAATGTGAGAGATTCATTTTTGAAGCTTAATATCTTTTGTTGAGTTAGTCTGTAATATCTGTTACGATGGTGATTGTGAGCTACTTTGTAACTGCGCCTAAACAGACATTACTAAAAGTATCATGTAGTGAAACTAACAATATGATTTAACGACGTAAGTGAACTTTAAGGAGCCAGAACCAACCGGTGCTAAGCAGAACAAAAATAAGTGGCAAGGACTCATTGAAGGACTAAGAGGCTCTCCGTAAGAAAAAGCTACCAGATGGTCTGAGGTAAGCTAGCTGGTGTTCCGAAAATCCCCTAAGTCAAAGGGTCTGTCGAGAACCACTCTAAAGGTACCGAGAACGAAGAGAAAGGGAGCGGATGATATCTGAAACAACACAACAAAGTTGATTCGAGAGAAATTCATTAAAGTGGGTGAGAGGAGATAACGGAAACAGCGGCGTCATTATGCAGCGGATGACCAGTAAAATCGAGGAAGAATGATGCTTGGTTTAACATAAATTGTGAAGCTGACCGTAGGACGACGTGCTGAAAGGAAGTGACAGGGCGTCAAAGACCATGGGTTTTGGTTGTTCTACTGCACGATAAATTTGGATAAGCTGGAAACAGAATCGATAATTCTAAATTTTAGACGCGCTATCTTCAACTGTCGGAGTGACCGAAAAATCCGAACGGACGATGGCATTGAGTATGATGTCCCGGCAGAAGTGTCTCGTAGTATACGTTTACTTGAGATCAATCGTACGTAGTCTTTCGTGTGACGCAATTTTCAGACTATCTGGGCCAGAAATAGTAAGTAGAATAAGTCATATATGCAGACGATCAGATTGCGTCCGACTGCGGAATCGAGACGCAATCAGAAGAAACACCAACACAGAATTAGACTGTATGAAATACTCTATGCGCAGAAACCAAGTCGAGCTGGCACCCAAAAAATACGGAGTCTAGGGCTCATTAATATAACATAGTGCAGAAACTCCAGCATCCCATGACCTCGGTCCAGAAAAGACACTCAGTCCGACCGTTGAAGCACCTCGGAAAGAGCTTGAGTAAAGCTTAACTGTAACCCCAGACCTAGTACAAACGGTGGAGAAAGCAATCTCGAGTCCATCAGCCACCTGATGCTCGGAGCCAGTAGACTGATAAGCCAAGATGGAACTCTCCATTGCGCTGGATTTTGTGGTACTCTTTACGACTTTCATCTGGACAAAAGCTAGAAAAAAAAAAGGGAATAAGAGTTTCCAATAAGGCCAGCACAACAGGTGTTCGTTTTCGCCGTAAGAGAACATGCCGAACTATTTTCCGCTATGGCCTTAAGTGGGTTAGTGCCATGGCACACGATGGCCAAGTATGGAAGGCACGCAACCGTTTTTACAGGAGTACCCAATTACACTGAAAATCTCTACTTGAACCAAAATTTCATTAACAAAAGTTGAAGAGCGGTACGGGAGAGATTTACCATCTGATGCAGGTCCTCAAAACGTATTTTCATATTGTGGAATGACAAAGGCGTCAAGTGATTTTTCGTGTCGCACCGTACGCACTAGCGTGCTGTACACTCTTTAAAAAAGAAAAGATAGAGGCTGACAGAAATTGAGTGGGGTGCTCATTTGGAGCGAACACGTGAAATTCAAAGAAGAACGAGAACAAAAAAAAACACAGACCCTAAGTAAAAACTCGTTAACGGCGCGTTGAATAAAACTGGAACTTCGCTCTGAGTTATAGTAGTTAATCAAAACAAGTACCGATTTGCGATCACGGATACGGAAAGATGTAAAGGTAGCACATACTAGAGTTGGAACAAGCCAGCTGACGCTTGACACTGCAGTAGCAAATCTCGATAAGAGAGATCCGTTATAAATGGGGTCTACACATTGAGTTCTTGTGTGCGTATTTACACGTAGCCAGCGAATGCAGGTACTGGAACTGCCATATACTATTTCATAGAGTCAACCATTTTACACCCAGTACTTTACTGCAGATGATCTGTAAACGCGCCTTGGTGCAGGTTAGTAAATATAATCCATCTTTCATTGAACTCACGTGTGTTGACTTCACGATATGGTGCTGCAGGGTGACCAGGTTTGCTTCAAGTTTGATTCAAAGGTAGAGTATGAACATAACGATAGATAACTTACCTGCAAAGTAAAGCATTGAGGTTGATACATGAAAGAAAAGAGTCCGTTTCAAAGAACTTCCTTGCAAGTGTGTGTGTAATCAGTGGGTTAGGGAAATTGATTATAAACCTCGCCGCACTCCTCGCTCAGATATACAGCGGAAATTTGCGTGTGCATTGGTGATGCACGTATCAATGCACGTGTTGCAATGAATATATATATATATATATATATATATATATAATGATGCTAGCACTCTCAGAAGCTCAAACACAAAAAACGAATAACTTGTCGTTACGGGAACGCGTTCATCTGCCGTATTTTTTTCAAAAGCAAACACACTAACTCACCGTAAAAGAGAAAAGTTGCTTCGTCTTTGGAATATGAGAAAGAACAATTTACTTTTCGATGTCTCTGCGCTGGATTCACCCTCACGGCTACTAGGGAGATAAGAGCCCCAGAATAGAAGAAATATGACAGGTGAAGCAATAGATGACATTCTAGTACGAAGTTGAATGTGTCTAAGCCTACCTTTGCTCAGATCGTTTTCAAACATCTTATACAAGTGTTATGCTGTAATAGTCAGACGGAAGCTCCCTGACAATAATCAAGTCATGAGACGTCCTTTCAGGGTTCCTTCAAAAACGTAGGAGCAGACCCATTTCGATTTTTCAGCGACGAAAAAGTATCTCACAAACAACCGCTAGTTCAATTGCGTTCCAAAAGACGTTGCCATTTTAGATAGGACGAAAATGATCTAATTGGTGTCCACGTTCCGATTGTTACGCTCAGTAAGAAAGGTATCATGCCGCCATACTTCATGCGTTTATCCGTTATATTACAACGTATAAGGCGTTATTGACCAAGAGTTTAGGATGATACGTGGACTCGCCCTACCGTCGCTAGTCGTTTTCAAAAATGGGTTCGGACCCGAGCGTTCGTTTCGTGCTAGGAACTAGCTGTCTAATAGAATGCCTAACGGCCACGCCGGGAGTAGAACTCAAGTCATATATATATATATATAGAGGGTACATCTAGATTCGAGCAAAATTTGGAGATTTCTTATGTATCCAGTCTAGCTGCTTTTCGTTACAATTCAAAGTAAACTTTTCTTATGGACGAGAAAATTTCTAAAAGCCGTAATGAGTGACGCAATGTTATTTGTCGAACCGTCTCTCGGACATGCTAGATGGAATAGTTTTCATTTAAGATATTTAACTGTAGAAAGGTTCTCTGCTACGGTCAGACGGCCTTTGATCTGATTTTGCTAGAAACTCCACTGCCATTTTAGGATATTAGTGGCGCGCTCGCTTACGATTCCTATTTTGTCTGGCATGATTAAGGTGCGAAGCCTCACCTGGCCAGAACTAAAACACGCTTCTACCAATAGTGGAGATAGTGATGCTTTTTCCAGCTCCTTTACATATCAGTTGTGAAGCTTTCCTTGCTGAAGAAAAATCAAGAACGATGGCATGTTTTCTTTTATGTTTAGAATTACTTCATGGAGTAGGGTTATGAGAAAGTCCTCTCTCCTTTGCGTCGTCCGAAAAATTCTGTCTGACTTTTTTCATCTAGGAAATGAACTGTACATATTTGTAAATCATCCGAAATACACAATTTCAGAGGATTGCTTTTAAATTCTATATGGCTCCATTAAATATGTATTGTTCCACTTTGATAAAGTGGAACAATTCCGCCTCTTTTTTAATATGCTGTGTGAAAGTACGTGGATAGGGTATCCTGTATGGGTGTTTGTGTGCGTGTGTATCACTCTGACTCCCGCTCTCACTATAGTGTAACTCTAGGTAATGATTAGCCGGGCCAGCGTAAACGTAGTATTTTCACCGAAGAGATTCTTCCGACCGGGTTAGAAAAGCAGAGGCCATAGCGGTATGCTATAATGGCGGCAAAAAACACGGAAAAGGTAGGTTGAAAAAGAAGGCAGCTGAAAAAGATTTGGTAAAGGATAAAGAAGTCGGACGAGATCTGTCTGCCTGCTTGTGTCGTCGACTCTATCGTGGTTGGCAATCGCGAATGGGTGAACTACATTCAAGGTAGCTAATATAATTTACCTTTTGAGGAAAACAGTGCAGCGAGCTACCAATAGAGGTATGAAGGCATACCATACTACACAGCCACCTAACGCCCTTATGAACGCTAGAATGAGACTTTTTATGTATTTTAGGCGAGAGCCGCTGTTGTCGCCGCCATGACGAAAGGTGCTCTGTCATCGTCACTTTCGTAGTAATGCACTCGACGTGTTCAATAATAATCGGCCTAGGAAGGATGATGTAACGAATGAATATACCGAAACATGCACGAACGTGGGGGGGGGGGGGCCGCAGGCTTTAGTGACGCTGATTCGCCCAAATCGACAACTAAAACTGGATTGGCCATCGCTTTTTTCATCTTGCTTCGTCTTCTCTATCCATCGGTCATGTTAAGTCGCACGTCACGGTTTAGGTGCGTGTCGTCAGGAGTTCGATATGGTATGCTATATCGTAACGTAATACGTGTGTGAAAAAGCATTTAAAATTAGCTACTCTCTTTAGAAGGATGGTAGATGCCTAGAAATAGCTTCAGAGGCCCGCCATGGTGTCAACCTAGACTGAAGATTTCCAGTGGTGTTGGGCATGCTATGAATTAATGAATATTCTATTATTTATTAGCGAAGCGTACCGATGGTGCACATCCCGAGACTCAGTCTTTTTTCCTTGACATAGTAAGAAACAGATAAAGAGACGGTGTAGCGATACTATGCCTTTATCGTCCGCGATCCAAGATCTCTTCTCACGTAGAAACGAAGCGCATCGGCAACCTTTTTTCTGCTGTTTGTTGATCTCCGTTTGAGGCCATTCCCCTGGGAGGTTTCCATTTCGGCAGTTGAGTAAACGTGAAAGAGTGAGAATATTCGATAATCAGACCGGAGAACTAGACAGACAGCATTTTACTCACGGTTGCGTAACGGAAATGCTGTCTCTCCCTCCACGGTTGCCTGCTGCCGTCAAACCACTGCCACGTGTCTAAGCAGACGTGGGCGAACGCATGCTACGAAGCAAGGTTGAACACAGGCAACCGGAGGCCGTTCGGACTTGGACGTCAAATGCAACAGATTACTAGGTAGATTAAAGATTATCTTAAAGATACACGCACATATATAACGTCTCATGTGTGCGCAATATTATCATTTGAGAACTCGTCATTATACTGCCGCAACGTAAGCAGCTAGGTGACCAAGTATCGAACAATCGAATGCTATGTTTATCAGAACATTGCCATTGTTCCCAAGCGATTTTGGCCTTTGCCAATATTAGCAATTTAACAGGCGGAATTGATGCCAAGTTAGCATTGATCTGCATCGCTCGTTGGATCGCGTGTCTCGTGTTTATATTCCAGAACGTGGTCGTCACAACCTTACCTCGACCACGTACATGTTCCACGGCGAAAAAAAGTAGACGCGAAAAAGTATTATTGCTCGCGGCTCTCTTCTCACCGTCTCTAACGGCGCAGACTATCGCCTCAGAGGTCGATAGAGAGCAAGCGCCCGATTGTAATTCGGTAGTGATTGTCTGCCCAAAATAAGTACCGCCGCCGCATGTGGCTAACTCGACTTGCTTAACCAAATCCTTGTTCTAGCAAACCCTTGGTTTCTTATTTTTTGAAAATACAAACTTCTAATATCTTAAGCTCATGCTTGTAAAGAGAGAAGTTCATTCGATTCTTGCGACACAATCTATGGCGCTATTACACCTTATTGATATATGAATTAATTGTTGTCAGTTAATAGAATGATCAGATTAAGGTTGAGACAGGGCCAACTAATTGTTGTGGCTATAAGAAAAAAGAAAACTAACGGTTTAAAATACGAACTGTTTTCATTCAGATCGAAGGAAAGTACATAACGGCTTGCGCTCTATTCTGCTATATTTCGGCAAAGGAAAGGCGACCGTCATTAGGACACGAATTGTGCTCCCGCGAATCGCGGTCGTAGGAGATCAATTGCAGCTTACAGCCTGCTCTTTGCCTTCCTAGTACTGATCACGACGAATAACTGCGATAGCCTTAAAACTCGATTCACGACTAAGCCTTTTTGGCCTTCTCGAAGAGGGTGTCAGCCGGCCTGCCCCGCAGTCAGCAAATAAACGCTGTCAGCGCGCGAAGGTCTCAATTTTTTCTCAGTCCTACCCGGTCATTTTCTGGGCAATTCCTCCAATGATAGCAAAAACTATCCCTGCCGGTAAAGACAGTTGATTGACTCAGATATTACAGTATAGTCCTGAAAATGGATCCTTCCCAGTCATTAGCGGAAAATGTGTCGAAATCAGGCACTAGAAAAAATTAATTTACTGCAGCAACTAGGATACGTTTTGATGACTTTTTCTTCAGAAGCCTGAATGCCTTGTTATAGCAAACGGTCACCTATGTATATATATATGTATATATATATATATGTATATATGTATATATATATATATATATATGTATATATATATATATATATGCATATATATGTATGCATATATATATATACATAGGTGTATATATATTATCACAAAAGCAGTTTTCGGCATTATTTCGGGTTTTGCGTGCGACGAACTTCTATTATGTACATCATTCTAAATACTATTGGTCGCTGTCATAAGCTAATTTCGAATAAAAGCGATTTTCCACCGAGACAGCATTTATTAGTGATATATTGAAGATGACTCTTGCCTATTTCCAGCCAGCCTTTTTATTCCATTGTCTGAAATTTTTTTGTTTGCGATAAACTGATCAATATAGGGTTTTACAATCGGGACTGTAAGCCGGGTGAGGGGAAACTAAACTATGGCTATTTTTGACAGTTGGCCATTGTCATGATGAATCAGGACCTTTTTCCATTAGCCACAGTCAGGTCGTATTGTCTTAAACGGCCTTAATTGCCTTAAAACGTTCGTAGTACCTGACCATAGTTTAAGAGAAGCTTGTAGAAGGTCATTCCCTTAACTTCGTACCTAACGTACAGCGTCAAATCAACCATGCATCTTAAAAATCTGTCCCGGGCAGCGTATTTGTGGCTCATCCACTTTTTATCACCCGTCAGTACCTTCGCGAAAAATCGGTTTTTCTTCTTCAATTTCAGAATCAGTAGGTGATGCAGTCATGACAAACCCGCATGCTCTATTGACGTAATAATAGTTAATTTATTAAGGGATCATTAATAGCTATGATGCCTTTGACTGGCCGATTTCGATGTTTCTGTGTTGTTTTTTAATTTGGCGTTGGCTCACACGTCGGTCCTCATAGACTCGAGTGAGATCTTTAACGCCCTCGTAATCATAAAGTAGCACTTTCACCTGTTTATTTTGTCAGTAAATGTTCAAGTACGCAACTTCGTTTGACTTATATGTGCTTTTCAAATTGTAGTTAAGATATACTGTTAGGAGTAATCCATATTAGTACTTATTAATACTGCTGGAAAACGCTACGATTAAAGAGGTTGATGTTGTCTATTTTTGCTATTGTCGAGCCCCAACGAGTTCTCAACTGAAGCGGCGTGGTATTCACTCTTCTTTTATGTATTCGTGTTCTGCTACTAGGTCGAACTCTGACCTGAATGCTCCGTTTTAAGGGTTCTAAATTTTTGCTCATTCAGACACCGGGCCAATATGCCGTTCAGTAAGCCTATCAGTGGCAACGTAAAGCAGAACCTTTTCTGCGTAAAACAGCCATTTCTGCAATTTCAATCGAACTGTGACAGCTGATTAGACTGGCATAGCAGCAGCAGACTGGGACGCGACGCCACGAGCCACCAGAGCAAGAATCAGCCGGCGGCTGAACCATATAGCCACACACATAACAACACGCTTGGAGTTATTCTACGTTAGATCTGTCAAAACAAATTATGTCTAATTTGTTATCTAGTCTTGTATGTAAAGCATATAATTATGCGCTGTTCTAATAAAATTATTCAGCCTTGTAACACAGATCGATGGTGTCGTTGATATGACGACTTCAGCTAATTGCCTGCATTTACATGAATCTGTTTTTCATTAAATAACTGTCGAGATATTAGAAATAGCCGTAGGTCATAGACATTAATTTACCTTTCGTTTACCTTTATCGAACTTTAGCTTACAATTAATATTGTTCTTATTTAGTGTGCACGATTTCGGACAAACCCGTTCGAACTGAAATGATCTAGTGTTATAAGCTATCCTGGTATAGAAGTACACTCCATCGTGATCTGTAGATCGGACGCTAATCGACCGATCAGATCCTTAGCCGAAATTAGCCAGTAGAGCGCGTGGTGATAGATTAGAGCTATTAATGGCCGTTTACCCACGTATAGGTGGAACTTCTTGACGCCTCAAATAGTAATGTTTCCCCGCGTTACAAGAAGCGGGTTGGGGTATACCGTTTTAGGAACGGTGAGCGGAAACTGAAGCTCGTCACACACTGATGCCGTGAATTGTTTGGTAGAACGATCATTTCACTTGTTTCTACATTGGAATTGCGTGCTGTTCCGTGACGCACCAGCTGATTATCGGGTGTTCTCCTATCACTTTTGGAAAACGGCCCATCTTCCTGACCTTGAGCATAGAGGGCAGCCAGCCTTTGCTTGCAATGCTAGCTTGAACAGCGGACAGGCAATGCATTTCAGTCAACGTAGGGCGTGCGGGGTCTGCCGCTAGAATAAAGACGAGCGCTGTGCAACGGTGGACGCTGGGTTAACGTGGTGCCCGCTGATAAATTCATTTGTCGTATGAGACGGATTTCGAGATGGTCCTCGTCTGATGACTCGTGCAGACTGTTACTGTTCCAGACGAAGGCACCAGGGCCTCTCGATGACAAGCACGGTACTATAGCAAAGGTTTCTCGACCGGATGAACCTACGAACCTATGCCTTCTGCAATACGGTCGTACGTAGCTTTCAGTAACACTTCAGAATAGTTTCGAAACGTTGCCGGTACGACGTGCCTGTATTTTTCTATGCGTTTTAGAGCTGCCTCAACGCCTCATTATGGGCAATGTTGGGCTTGCCAAAACGCAAATCGAACATTCGGCGGAAATTTGCCCACATCAGATGGATCACGCTGACCTATGCGAACCAGTTCGCCGCTACGCCTTGAGAATGCTCAGACGCTAATCGTCAGGTCCGTTAAAGTTGGCTGTATCGTCGTACTTCAGCAGCCACCGGGAGGCCTGCAGCCCACTCGCGTACTTGGAAGGGACCCTAAAACCACAAGCGACCGCGGGTTCGGTCTCTGCTCCGTCTCGGAAATAACGCCTTTATTTCTACATTTACCCCAGCTCAATAAGCTCATGGACGTACTGCCGTCGGAAAAATAACAAAATAATAAGTCCGCCGGACGCGGACAGCGAGTTTATGCCTAGAGCAAAAAAAAAAGACGTAAGATTTCTGGCACTCGTCGTAGTCCACTCGCGTAGCGACTCAACGAGTCCTAGCCCACGTGGAACTAGTTCATGAAGGCCAACATTAGAGGCTACCTAGGACCTTTAACCTCTACGTAGGAAGGTGAGACGCGGCAGAGTGTGATTAACCGTCCACTTCTTTCAACACCAGCACCGTGTTCGTATAACCCGCCCGCGGACGGACGCCAGTTGTGGCATAAGAGCGAGGTATGGGGCAGAAGTTTTGATGCAGACTAGTGCTATTTCCTCGCGCCCTGAGTAAGGCTCGGATCGTGTCAGGTCTAGATTAATAGTATTTAGATCTAGTATGATATATATATTTGGCGCTATCTGCTTGGTCCATTTTGTTCTATTCCCTTGACTTTACGATCCGTGGCTAACCATATTTCCTATGGGAAATTTTTCCTCTCAGAAGGAAAAGGAGTGTTGCCTAGCTTTAAGTCTACCACTAGAGGTGAAACGAAAAATAGGCAATAAAGCGGCGTCATCCATTTACTGTTGGCGCGGACGCCAACACAGTTCCGCTGACACCATGTTACAGTACGTGCTAAACAATAAAGAAAAAACAGCATGCGCTCTAAGCTTCTGTCGGGCTATCAGACAGTTGTTTCCTTGCATTAGACAATGAGAGAAAGGCTGCTGACTGCCGTTCAGCCAAATCGGGTCCTAGTCAACGGTATTCTGTTCACCAAATTAAGGCTCGTAATGGCTGTGCGTTGTATGTATCTATCTATTCATATAGAGAGAAAGTCTGAAACCATCGATTGGTTACAAAAAGCTACATAGGTACCTTCTATTAACAATGTAATCTTATTCAAGCTAAGCCTACTGCGATGCATACAGACATATTTTCGTTGCTAAAGCAGCAAACGTAAGCAGAATGTGTCGATACAAGTAACGTTAGGGATGTTTTAAAATCCGTCCTGTAAACTGGTCACATTTTATCGCAGTCCTGGTTAGGCAGC
This sequence comes from Varroa destructor, assembly GCF_002443255.2. Classification (NCBI taxonomy): domain Eukaryota; kingdom Metazoa; phylum Arthropoda; class Arachnida; order Mesostigmata; family Varroidae; genus Varroa; species Varroa destructor. The sequence goes on along the minus strand of NW_019211459.1, from coordinate 2,265,526 downwards.
GTTTTGCAATCGAAAAGTATAGTTAGATGTGACTGCTATCCTTACTTGAAATGCGACAAGCAATGGAGTAGAAAACACTGACCCTTGTTATCTCCCTTACCTTTACCTTTATTTTTCGGTGGTTGTGAAGTTCGACGACTTTTCGATAACGGTTCCTGTAACGCCTTTTAAGCACACGAAGGACTGTTTTTATTGTTTTGTCTGAAAAATCTTTGTCGAGTGTAACGATCAGCGACGATGAGTACCGCATTTGTGCTAGGTAGTTCAAAGATACTAGCTAGTCCGCAAAAATAGTGATAGGAAAAAATGCTATATTGTTTTATCTTTGACAGATATATGAAAGCACAATGGTGAAGTGAATATATATATGGAAGAGTGTACTCATAGGTGGAGCAGCACCGTAGGAAGTTTCAGCGGCGATAGGACGGAATGTTATGCGCGACGTCGCATCACGTCAGATTGTCTCCGTACAAGAAGATGTCGTGATGCTGCCGTTGTGACAGCTAAAGTCAATATACATATGAATGCTTAAGAGCTGGCGGTATGCCTTGAGAGAGGATATTTATCTTGTTTTCACTCGGAGGCTCGAATCCGCCGAGTGTTTTCACACGAGAACAGGAAAAGCATGTTTATGGCATTGTCCTATCGGTCGTGTGTCGGCAGAATTCTGTATTGGAATCATTGTGAAATAGGCAATTGAGCCTGCTGCTTCCCTTTTCTACTGCGAGCTTTTGCTTGTTCGGTTTTTGTATACCAATAAACTTTATCGTATATATACATACATATATGTAGGAAGAGTTCCTTACGATAGGATTATTCATTTTCCAATTTTTTTTGTCAATTCCGAACTGTGATAAATGTCAGACACCACTCGTGCGACATACTAACATTATATTACAAGCGGTGATGCCTGTCGCTATGTTTTTAATATTACGTTACCTTGGTAATTGCTTCGGAATCTCTTCACAAATTCGGAATTAGCTTACAATTTTCAATAAATTTTTGGCGTCGATAGGGAATAATTGGTAACATTTCATATAGAATATAGCTGTTTAGCTAGCCAATTGTAGAAGGCCTAACCCTGTGGGCTCTACAAATCCTGCGGAAAAAACTTCTATGACATTAACCCGTATAAGCGCGGCATTCTTGGTACCTGCGTTTCGTGAAAACTTGCAAAGAATTTTCAACAATTTCAGTGTCTCCAGGCGCCATGGGGCACAATGGCAGATAAGACGGTTTCGCTTGAACTGTACATCGTTCACCTTAAACCCTCCGAGTTTCGACTTCACTAAACCTTTAAGATGCTTCTATAACGAGAACCATTAAAAATTAGGCAAAAAAGAAAAAAAATAATCCGCTAATACGTCCTGCCCAGAAAACACCATATGGTAACTTCAGCTTTATAAAAATGGCTATTGACACATAGCATGAAGATCTGGATGCAGTAACTTTGTTTGTTCACTGCTGTTGTAAGGTAGACATGGAAATCAGCTGAGAAAATAATTGTTGATACTAAATTAGAATTGGCCTCGTAATTGGTATTCGGCCTATGCGGGGAACGAAAGTAGCTATGCATGGCTTCAAGGCTAGAGTTTCTCTCGTAATTGAATGTTTTAGGGCTGAGCAACAAAAGTTTAATAGAAATGAGCAGATCGTATTCCCTGACACGAGTTTAGTTGTTGCATTAACGACGTTTCGGTTTGGACTCTCTGTGATTTCCTATGATGCAGGACAACATACCCAGTGTCTTAAGCCATTGCACCAGGCTGTGTCAAATAGGCTTCTAGAGGTAGTGTATCATTGAGTTGTAGAGCAATCGTTTTTGAAAAAGCTTAGTGGCGCTATTCTGTAATATATATATATATATATATATATATATATATATATATATATACCCCGTGTTGCGTTACGGTGGGCAGAACAGCTGACTCGTAATTTCCAAGGGCTTCCTTAGCTTAGATTGCGGTCAGGCACAGGACTTAGTAAAAAACGCATTGCTTAGTTTGGCGATGCCCTATAAATATCTCGATAAATATAGAGCAAAAGATACATGGAAGGGGCAGGCTTGTGATTTATGCCCAATACTTTTGCTAAATATAAAGCTAATCTGGTTTAGGGTGTACAACGTGCCCTTCATCCTGTCGAAGTAAACCTGATCAAAATAACTCAGTCGTCAGTTATGGCTATAGGGAGTTATTAGAGTCACAGTTTGACAGGATCTTCTTGTCATGCACGTACGTACGCACGCAATAATGCCTCCCAACAGCTTTTAATTGCCGGAAGTAAGGAGGGAGGTGTAATTTCAGTGGCTATCAACACGCGGTTATCGCCAGTGTAAATTTCAGCGTTTGCAAAGGGTTTCTATTTCATAATGTTTTAATGCCGTTTTTTAGGTGTGTTGGATAAAATGGTCCAGTAAAACCCATAGACCGGAGAGCTAACAGCCTATAAAGGACATGGCATATATTACTACATATCAGCACTGACTCTCGGCAAAGTAAGTCTGCCCTTCGCGAGTTTCGGCTGGAGAATATAGTGAGCCTGTTTACGCTGTGGGCCTTCCTAAAAGATTCTCGTTTCAATGCCTCATAATTCATATCCGGGTCGATTCAGCGCAAACATAATGAAATCTGATCGACAAAATAGTCACATGCAATTTTGCCCTTTGTCCTAATTTATTTATTCGTTTTTAAAAATCAAATTGAGAATTAGCAGAAATCGTCATAAGGGCAATTGTGGTAATTAGTGGCGAACTGTTAATAATTAGCGGAAACAGTGCGTATACATATTTATTTAACTGCACGGGCGTAAAGGTTAATTTTACAGATGCTACTGGCAATGTGAAGGGGACGTATTATCGGCTGTCGCAGCGGATGAATCACGGAAACAGGTCGTTGTTTCACCGAGACTGTTGTCGCAAGCAGTGCGCGCATCAATAGTCTAGATCAAGTGAGATTTGTGCTTTTGCTTCAACAACAATAGCACCAGGCACAAAAATACGGCTTCAATCGATACGGATGCGGAGTCGTATTTTTGCGGCTTCTGCTATATACGTAGGTACAGAAATTGGGAAAATAACGACTAAAGCTATAAAAAGCTAAAGCCAAAAAACGTGGAGCATGGCAACAATAATGGTAGGTAAAGTTAGCTGTTCTTGCAATGCGAAGCAGATTACAGGTCAGACAGGTGTGGATTTTTTACTTTATGTGCACCGTTGTTATGTTCATCCGTTTTAGATAGCCGAAAATTAATCATAGACAGAGATAACATGAGACCTTGATATTTTATGCAGAGCGTCGACGTCTAGAATCTTATCACGGTTTGAAAAAGTCTCTGCCTTGAAGTAATCAGATCACACACAGATGTCACAAAATATGTGGCTTCGTTCTTGTGATTTTAAGAAGTTCCGTTTGCACCAAGGGATGGTTACGCCCTACAGACGAGGTACGTAGCGCTTGGGCTTTGTTCTGGTCTGTGGGTCCCGCTATAGCTACAAAGTGTGTAGGGTGGGCTGGGGAAAAACTGTCTAGTTAATAGAGATTCATATTTTTTTTCCTTTCAAACGTGTTCTTTTTGTCCTGCTAGACTAAACATATTGTTCCGCTTAATAACCAAGGAGCGTCCAGCCGAAATACTAGCTATTTACAAATTTTCCTTCACAGCCCCAGGTGTAGGCTTATTACGTCGTTGTAACGTGATTGGTGTTTCAAACACAAGAACACAACCTCTGGAAAGTTCATCCCATTTGCACGGCTAATAGTCACAAGCTTTTATTAAAGTTATCTTTACAATCAAATACGCTGTGGATACCTTGCAAGGATGTTTGTTAGCGTTAAAACGTTTTGATTTAAACAGAAAACCGAATAAATATACTCGCACTGCAGTATAATGTGTAATTGTTTTTGCTCGCTCCAGCAACTTATCCATACATTTGTATTTCAAATCGAGTAAGAAAGACAAGACGCTGTGGAAGATCAGAATTAAAATGTTTAGTGTTTGATATCATTAATAACTACATTCCCTCGCGAAACGGCATATCCATTAGTATAAGCGAAATAAATCACTTTAGCGAAGCTTTAATGTTTACGTGGTTTTCTGTGCGTGGGCGGTATCTCCTTTATTAATTGTTCCCACTTCTGCTAACCTCTGGCCCATTTAGGTCCGGTCCACCAAAACGAGCGTCTTCAATGGAGCTCTAACCCGGACCACAAATCATTCAGAGTGTTGACAGGCTTGGCAAATACTACTGTAGATGCAAACGATCAAATTGTATTCGATTACATACGATTCTAACCCATTGTTCTTCAGTGCGTACAGGAGCCGTCCTGATTCCATACACTATCCCCCCCCATCTGTCTAGTCGCTTGCACTGTCGTCACACCAAATCGTCACCGATTGGGTGACGCTACTAGTTTGGAGCGGCGTTTGTCCTTAGATCGACGTTTAGGACCCCTAGGGACGAAAGTCTTAAACGTCGATCGGTAGGGCTTCGTTGGTCAAACACTAGAAACGGGGCAGAGGAAACCGTGAACACGACGCAGCGCATCGAAGGAGGCATCAGCATCGAAGTCAGATGTCTGCTGTCCTGATTTTTGTGCCTGACTATTCCCGTGAAAATTGACATGGGGGAGGGGAGCAACGAAGAAGTTAGAAAAAGATAAAGGATTCGCTTGCGTTCGATTTGTTGTCCGTATGCCTGCGGTGTTCTGGTGAGCGTATGTCTGCTGGCGAGGAGTTTACCTAGCGCGAACATGGTACTTGGTAGGACCGTCCAGGCCACAGCTACATCATCTCATGGTGGGTTCCACCAAAAGGACCTTTGCCATCGTACTTGCGGCCGGAAGTTATCGACAAATGCTTAAAAACGAGAACTCATTTCTCTTCCCAGTCCCTACTTCCTGTCTTTCATGGGATAACAAACGCGTCGATTAAAGATCCAGCTGATACTCTTGGGTGCTTTTCGGAAGCGTGTAAATCGTGTGGCGGAAGAACGATGCTACAAGAACTAGCTGCAAATGATTCATCGAAAAATAGCCCAAAAATTGCCATTTTTAATGTCGCTAATAAAATAGTTGACAAAAATTGTAAATTATTGCGGCACAACATTTGATAGTGAAGTTGACACAACTAAGCATCGAAACCTCGCATGAGGACTGTTCTCAGTCCATCAGTGACGTAATATTCGTCTCTTGTCGAGATCCTTTATACCAGGATTAGGCCATAGCGTTTTAACGACTAAGACCATGCTAATTGGCTTAGAAAAGCTTTATTCTTACATGTAGTCAGTTGCATAATTAACGTAGGACAAATGCGATTCTTTGATACCTGGTAAGTGTATCCCAATGTTCGAAATTTGATTACGAGAACTAGTAACGTTTTATAATGACTATTTTAAACAGTTACTCTAAGGCAGGGCCCGATAAAACAAAGGAGTTGAGCTGAAACAAAAATCTGAAGACGAAAGATTGCCACAATTCAATGTATTCGGCCCTGCCGGAATATTGGCTTAGAGGTTCGTAATCAGAAGATTACGATATTCTTGTCAATTCCAACAATGTTCATGGTTCCTATTGTGTGTCCTAAAGACGTACAATGCTATATTAAGAAACAGTAGAAATTTTGAGTCAGATGTTGGCGTATGTATGATCTCTGGATTGTGTAACATCTGTCGCATCTTGAACATAGCACGAAAAGCTTCACTGAGGATGAAGACTACGCCGGCTTCCTCCTATGACAGCTCTATTACTTTTATTAAAACCGGGTGATTTCTTCATAAAAAAAAAGAAAATGCAAACAAATCTCAGAAGTCGTAGTGCATGACAAACTAATGCGCTTCGATTCCAGAGAAAATCAATGGAACCGTTCCAAAGCTGACAGATATTTTCGTATAAGCAGAGAAATACTCTATATCCTAAACAAATCCTTTGTTGTTCAAACTGCGTGATCCGACATTAGGAACTTTGAACTTGCACATGCGGAACCAAAATGCAAATAATTTGGCATTTTTTCGGTATTATGCCGCGTATCCAGTTAGCTGCTAACATCAGGACAGTCTACTGCTGTAATTAGGAAATATGTTTTCCTTGAAGTGATTTGAATCTTCCTGTCGTAGAGTCTGATAGTAAACGTCCATTGACAATTACAAGATTTTAGTGGCTATAGGATATACCGTTCTTATTTAATTGGCTTAAATTCTATGACAAATACTTAATATTAGTGAAATGCATATTGACGGCCACGATGATTGATCATTGTTATTACTTGAATGAGCGGCAGACAACGGCAATACCAATAGCGACTTCCTAGTAGTACCCGTGCATCAAGGAACATTAGTAGATGTAAACTGGTCATATACTCTAGGTACAAACAATTCTGACGGAATTACGCTTTTTGAGCTGTTTTGAAAGCCAACGATTTATTGAAGATCTTCCAATCTGGCTTACAGAATTTTTTTTTCGGATGTTTCAGAAGTTGCGTGAAGAATACCAGCAATGCAGGCCGTCAATTTCAGACAAAACATTTTTAGTTTCGGTTGGGGGTTCGTCCAGCACGGGAAGATTAATCAGTAGCTAATATTTGCTCGAATCCCGACGAACTTGCTGTTCTATTCTAGAAAGAACTGGATTTTTTTTGGAGGAGCAGCGAATAAACGTGTGCCCGTTATGACAAAGAGTCAACCGAAGTTTTCCTAGAAGACGCTATTAATAGTGCTTGCAGGGCTTCCGCTATTGTCGTTGTTGCACGTCCAATGTCCAATTTCAGCATTTTAAGACGCACCGACAATTGTTCAGGCAAAGGTTACACTTAATAGTAATATGTACAGCATTGTTTAGTCTAGCCTCAATAATGTAGCTTTTCTGCTTCAATCTAACCCTTTTCTAGGAAACCTCACCAAATAAATGTAAACATGTGTATATGCTTTTCCTTTGGGCCGAATTCGGCCCGCATAAATCTGTGCGGCTCCTTCTCGGTGACTGACTAGCTAAATACCTGCTCATCATTTAATCATATCATCGGTAAGGCGGCGAACGTTCTAGCTTGAATTATATTAAAATATGTGAGTATGCGTGAGAATTAGACAAACCAGCGAGCCACGTAAGTGTCACATCGTAGAATAGCACTTACTGTTGCGACAAGTTATCGATGTTTTATCTTGTCCTGGATAGTTGAACCTTAAGCTAAATGTTTCATGTCCAGTATCGCCGTTAGGTATTCCATCAAATTGCAAGCTATAGGCAAAAAGTGGAGGCTGTCCTCGTTTGGGTCCCAACCCATACCACCACGATAGCAAAGAGACCCATATATTAGTTGTTAGTATAGCGATGATAGTATTTTTAGCAAAGCAGTGGCGTAAGAAGTCAGTGAGACGCAGTGCCTGTAGCGAGGAACAAGTGGAATGATATTGATTTCCCGGATCCACTCTATTTTGTTTGACAATTACAATAACCGAGATCGTCGTTGCCGGTTATAAAAACAATGGAAACACCTAATCAAGCGTACCTATTGTTTAACGCAACTAAATTTGTATGACAATAATGGCCGCAGCCTGAGGATTCTTATTGGTCATCTTCAAACGGTGACACTCTTTCGTTCTGCGAGTCGCTAATGTACCGCGGAAATATATATCTTTATGATGATATGCTTCAGCCGAGTCATTTGACTAGCAAATACCGTGGCAACTGTTTAACATACGTGTTTCTCTAGGAAAATCAATGATCTCTTAAATCGAATTCAACGATCAGATCACGGCGTAACAGTAGTAAAGAACATTTTTCTAGAAAGACCTGTTTTAGGCCAACGGATATCGACCATAAGGCTGTTTATTGAAGGACACTTTATAAATATTCACTGCGCGAGATTGAGGTGTACTATGGCCTAGCTTACCTGACAAGTTAATACTTACTTTTACTCAACGTAGTTTAGATCCATAACATAGATTAATAGTAAACACTTACGGTTTAAAACGGATTTACCGAGTCTAATAACTTCGGATACGTACTTATCAATTGATCGGCCTACCTTATCGAAGGATGTAACATTTGTGTATTGAACCGTCAGAAATTATTTCCGGGTAATCATAACATATTCCACTTGTTGTAGTCGCGACTTGGGGTGTGTATTATACGTGACCCGCTGATCATGACCATGACGTGTAATTATTATAGGGTGCCACTGATAATAATAGACCGACAAACCTCAAATAGCCCTTCCTGGGCGGCAGGTAGATCCTGTAGCGACGGGATGAATATCTGAGGACCGGCGGATTGGCGCCGACGAGCGCGTGACGGTAGGGCGACGTCACCTCGACGCCCCCTGCCGCTTCTAGGGGACATCTCTCGCGAATGATTCCATAAGAAATTTAGCACCTGTGTAGGCGATTATGAAGGTTCGTATTGCATTGATATGCTCCAACTGCTGATCACTCTCATTCGACTATAAACTGTTGATGTTCTCAGTGTTCCTATATTATAATACGATATTCTAATTAGAGCCCCTACTTGCAAGGTTTTTATTTTGCGTACACTTGCAAGAAAGAGAAAAACACGCGTGAAACTGGAACGGGCGAAACGCAAGTAGCAATAACAACGATGAAAAATACTGTTTTTTTTTTTGTTATCAAAATTGATATTAATAGTGTCCGCGACATTATTAATATCAATTTTTATTAATTTGGCACTTGTGCATTGAATGTGTTATTTAGTCTTCGATCGAAGATCTTATCTTCATCGAAGCTTAATGATAAAATACAGTTAACCGAACTTTATTCAAACATACAAACCCAAAGGCCGCGTCGGCCTGAAAAGATCCAAATCAATTATGAACCACACGAGAGTTACATGTAACATAGCTAATAAAAACACACAAGCATCATCAATTACGAAACAAAAATTGGTTAGAAATAAATTCTAACTAATTTTTTTGTTTTGTTTAAAACAAGGGATGAATGGACATTTTCGAGGCAGCGGATAAAGGCTGGTCAAAGGTTAGTCCACCTAATGAAAATCCACTACGTAGGGCTCTGCGCTTATTGAACTGAGCTTTTGTGACTGCTTTTGAGAGGAACAGGACAACGCAGAGGGCCAACAACGGCGCAGATCAGATGTGGCTCTCTTTATAAGGGATAATTTGTACATAGGTAGCGGGTTCGGAGTGAATATAACAATGAAACAGTTTCACTCGGTAAAAAGATGTGTACACGTCCCATACTCTACAAATAGTCCAAACAGAGTCACGCTAAACCATCGATACATAGAGACGGTCTTACTACGAACAAAAGTAGCGCCTGTAATTGTCGGTCCTCGAAGGGATCTATAAAAATACGAGAAGTTTATCTGTTAGCAAACTACAGCAATACCTTTCGATTTGAAAGTATTACCTCTATCTGGCCCGCAAAACTCGGAGCGACTAGCCGAAAGGAATTGAATTTATAATGATCGTGCAAATGTAAAAAAAAAACGAAGAAAAAACAGCCAGTAATTATAATCACAGGTGAAGGTTGAAATCTGAATGCAAAACAACAATGCAATGTCAAGGTTTGGATACGCAGATTTGCTAGAGAAGTACTTGTTTTTTTTTTTTTGTTATACCGGTTTTAACTATGGACAGACTGTACGTAGTGTAAAGGCTCGACTTCATTTATGGACCTTATGAGACTCCTCGTAGAACTAAGCATGTCCGGAACTTTTCTATCAAGATAACGTTATTCTAATAAATAAATACACATATCTCCAACATGGCTACGGATGTATATGCGATCAATTGTAACGACGATATTAGGCATAATTGCTAAAACTATGATGAACTATTTCGAAAACATACTTTGTGTCGCTTTTTAGATATAAGCATTTTTATCGATACTTATAGACAGAGTATTATTTTTTAGTTAGGATAGTTTTAGCTAGGTAGCTAAGTAAAGAATTAGTACCAACTAGTACGCCTTTCAAGAAGGATTATTAAGAAATGTGGCATTATCTACATCGTCACCACAATTTCGTGTCTCCGAGTGGGTAAACAAAATCGACGGTCGCGATTCTTTGAACTTTCATGGGTATAGTGTAACCAACTCTTACCTGAAACAAAACAAACATACACACATGGTTAGAGCGGGGCTGCATAATTATTAGCTGTTATTAAAAAAATGTAGAATCGTCATGGCCATTTGCATTTTGGTGCCGTCCTTTTTAGGCCAGTATGTAGCAGTAATCAGCAAGCCAATGGACAGAAAATATTGGTCCACATTCAAACATAGCTTTGATCAGATGACTCTAACGAAATATGCCCCGCGGCAATAGTACGAGCATGTCAGTGTGTGAGAGGGTATGTGTGCATGGTCGAACAGAGTAGTTATTTAACACTTTGCAGTAGTTTATGCACTTCCGTTTGTCTATGTTAATATAAAGAAGACATTATGCCGACGTCGGATCCACTTATTCCGATATCATTTTTCTCAGTGTTTGTATTAAGGATACTTTAAAATATTGATTTTTGGCCATTCAAGGGCCTTTTATTTGCTCGAAGAGCCAGATACGTTTATTGACATATTCCAGCATCATTGATTTATGGTTCTCGTCGATCTCCGAGTCCTCACAACCAGGTGCCTATGCCATTTACCGTTATAGTTCTATTGAACTTTTCAAGAATCGAGTGATTCTACTTTTCCAGTAAAACGTCAGAGTTTGTAGCCAGCCGCCTTCTCTCACACAGATATTGTCGTTTCGCTTCTGCCTAAACGGTGAAACTCATCTTAGTTTGATGTATTCTACTACTTGATGCTAACTAGATTGTTCCCAAAAGGGCACTTCTTGTCAGCCCTTCAAATGAATGAGCCCTACAAATCGTACAAAGTGGAATATTGGATGTTGAAAAACTAGGTTACCATTGAAAATTGGGTAAAGCTGATGCAGTGATCCCTAATCACTTTTAAACAGCAAATACTCCTTCGGCTGGTCTTAGTGGGCAGGTCGATGGAACAGCGGGAAGGCTGCTTCATAGAGAGGAGTTTTTAAATTTTGGATTAATAAGGAACCGCAGATGACAACCATAGCCCAATGGCGTAACATAGGGACGACTATGTGGCCAGAAGACAATGGATATATAGACGAATAATGTAGACGTGCATCTATATCGTATATTTGCTTATATACGATGAGAAAAATACAGTTAAATGTTCAATTTTTTAAGTTTTTATCTCAATATACTACGATTCACACATTTTATAAATGTAGCTAACAAACAGTATGAAACGTATACGGCAGGATAGTACGGAATCTAATTGCGTAAGTTGATTGGGTTCAACTTTGAGATCAAGCTATCCACGACAATTTTACCCATGACATTCTTACATTAGTTTTCATAATTCCAGTGTTTTCATATCTTTTAAACCGGTCACCAGATGGCGTCCCGTGAACGAACCTTACTGCTAAACCCATATTTTTTTTTGCATTTCTCAACAAATTCTACGTTTGTGTATGTTGTAAGCGCTACCGGCACACAGATGTGACGATGCACGGATAGATCGCGGTAATCGCGCTATTTTTTTGCCGTCTTCATGTTATAGTATTATGGTTAAGTGCTGCAAAACATTTATGTTTATCCATAGTAATAACCGTAAATATGACCTCACATAAAAAGGCAGCATTACATAAATAACAAGCCAAAGCATTTCAGAATAGCTCCATGGATTACAAAGGAAACATGTGTAGGATACATGTGATGAAAAGGAGAGCTTCAAATCGGATTGTATGTATTGACAAGCCTCAAAGGCAGCATTGCAAGGTTTATAACAGCTTCTATGATAAACCTATTTTTTTACGACACAATAATAGATAAAAGTACATATATTTTCTATTCGCGTATCGGATAAATGTCCTTGCTTTGTCCAAGCTACCATGGGAAAATGGGGCCTTCAGTATTAATTAATATTGTCAAAAGAATAGAATAATTAATATATCACAGCTACGAACGTCTGCTACGAAAAGGCGTCTGTTCAGCAACTACATGGCTCAGTATAACTGTGGGAGAAGTCGCGTCTTTATTTTTTTCTTTTATTTATAAAACTTATCGTCTCTGATTCATGTATACGTGTAGGTTCACGTATCAAGTACTTAGATACGCCTTGTATAAATCTCGCAGTTGTCATCCGATACGTATAATTAGATAGTTAATTATACGTACGAATTTCGCCCATTTGTAATATCCCCTGATCGCGACAAAACGTTTGAAAAACATCTGGCCTTTCTGGCTCGTTCATATGGGCATTTGCAATTACTATGCCGCACATACATTCGAATTTTATGTAACGCTACTTTTGACTGCTGTCATATTTTATCTTTTTCATGTCTTTGCCAAATCAAAGGCACCCAGATCGTGTATAGCTCACTTCGATGTTTGTCCTCTTATTGAAAACTCGAGGTGTGGCATCCTTCGTGATAGCAAAACTCTAGTTAGGCTTTTTCAGGACGACTAGCTGTGCCCGTAGCCGACGCGGTACAGTCATGCTTGGGGAACCAGTTCCTGCAGCCTCTCAGTTGTCTTTTGCAACATCCATACGCGAAGTAGCAAACATCATAACTTTTTCAACTCTAATCCTAGACAGCTACTTACCATGTGATCAGTAAATACCTATGCCTCATTCAGATCTATTCAAAGCAATGACATACTTGTTGTATTGATTGTCATATTAGTCCTTATCTGTAAAACTGTTGCAAAATTCTTCCATTTTATGATAAGTATTTTCATGGCAATCAGCAGGTGTTTCTGCCGAACATATAATAAAAGTTTAGGGCGCCTGTTATAGGGTGGATAAAAACACAGATCGCGGGTAATTGATTAAAAGTCTAGTTTAAGTTTGTTAACGTCAGCATTATCGGCCGACAGTTTCTTCACTTCTACTTTGTTACGACTTTTCGGTGCCGCTACATGACCGTCCGTGGTTTTGTGATCTGATGTTTCTCGCTTGATGTTTTGCTTTTGCGGTCGTTATCCGTCCGTCCAGACCGGCTTGCACCTCGTGTAATATCTTCAATCTAATAATAGAATATGATAGAATAGCTGGACCCGAAAATGCACGATGAAACTGATATACTGGAAATTATAGAATTGTCTGTATTTTGCAAATCATCATCCTCATCTATGTCATCACCATCAGCGTCCCCATTGTCATCATTATCGTGGTGTAGTTTAATGGCATTTTAGTAGCGCAATCTTGATTTTTCTACTTTTCTCTATTTGTATCAAACTAACTAAACGATAGTCGCTTGTAATGCTAAAAAAAAAAAACGATTTGTCGCAATAACAAACCACAGAAGGGCGTCAAATTAATCTGAGACATAACAACATTTTGTCATTTCTCTTCGGCGCTGCTGTTGGCTTCAATGGCACCGATCCAAAGGCCGACTCCAAAATATGCTGATACCGGTCTTAAACCGGTTGCGCTTTGTACTGCCGTCGTTAGTCGTCGAATAAATAAATTGAGGCTTTATTTCATTATAACGTAATATTCCTATTGTAAGTTAAAAGCCTGTTTCTATTTGGAAAGGAAGGAACATATTCTATAAAGTAGAGAACTTTCGTTTATAAGTAGAACACTTGAGCTATCAGTACGAACGTAGATCCTAGATACTAAAAGCAATCTCTCTTCTGTCTCACTCTGTGCTGATCAGCTTTTTCGGCTCGGCGTAACGGCACACCTTTGTCGCACTCAACGTAGTTCTGCTGCTTTCGCTACCAACATTCCTATCGTAAAATGTATTTTATGCAGACACACTCTTAGTAATAATCCATTGGTTAATTTTGTACTGCTCAGTTTAACCAAGTAAACTTTTTAACATTCGAATTGAGTTAATGATAACAGCAATCAGGGTATTTGCAATTCACTGGTGGTTGTGTGAAGAATGAAAATAACGACATGTCCGATGACAGCAGGTAAAGATAAGATACCGGTGCGTAATGTAGTGAAGAATAGCAAACGTCAACAGTAGCCTTGCAGTTGTGGCCTCTTTTGCCTCATATGCCTGTTTGACGGACACCAAACCGCCAAAGAGCAGAAACAGGAACTGACGAGGCCAGCAACGTCCAGAAACGTACTATAGTAATGAACACGTATGGTTGTCTCACTTGTAGAAGGAACCAGACCCATAATCGTTCTAGTCTAAGGCCTTTTTACAGGCTTAGATACATTTAAGAGACACGCTGTGATGGAGCCCGGGCATAGACAAACAGACTGTCCGTCTGTTGAACGACCGCCTAGTGACTATGACACCGGATGTAAAACTCGAAACAGAGAGGCTTAGATAAACTATCCCTACAACGGGTTCGGCTCATATACCGGGGTGCCCCCTGAACTACGTAGTTATTATAGTTTAGGTACTACGACCTTCTCGTCTGAAACTGCGAATTTCAACTGGGCTGCCGCCCTTGCACGGGTAATCGTGAAACGCTGTCGTTCTTCTGCAATAACAAACAGCTGCATGTTCCACGATACCGCAAGGTTGAATGCATTATTACCGTGACGTTTAATATTCGGCCCATTAACACTAGCTAGCGGCAGCTCCATCATCAGATGTTAGAGAGCCTCTACCATTTTGTTGCTCACAGGCGCGCACGCCATATTGCTGTTACGATATGTTCAATTAGACGAAAAAATATAAAGGGTAAAAACCATTTATTTGTATAGCTAGATCGAAATATAGCATTTTCTCCAACTGGTATCATCGAAGAACCTGCAACATTCGGCATCCGAAGGACGTAGCTCCTGAAAGCGCCGTTGACGAAATCCCCCTGTAGAATACATGGGATACGCCGTTGGCATCTACTTCAACAGACGCAATTGTTGATACCGTGTTTTCGGTAAGACTCTCGCTAATGTGTCCTGACAGAAAATACTCAGTGTAGATTGCCAAGGTCCCTGAGGGTCAATTCCTTTTTACTTTGACCGAACCGTAGCAGTTAGAAGTCCATACACCCTCTCGAATTTGTTTCAACATACATTGTAATTTCGTGACAAAGGTCAGTGTCCGAAATAAAACGATAATATAAGCCAGCTAAAAAGGAAAGGCCCCACGCGTTATCCCTGTTGCAAGCAAGTGACACAAAGCCCATTATTCAGCGTCTTTTTTTCCACGAACAAAAATAATCTAATATCACAGGATGTTCAGTCTCAAGATAATTATAGATAAATGTAATTTCTTTTTATTTTTTTTTTTTACTAAGACATATACCGTGTTTTGGACGATAGCCTGTTGGAGGTATGACAGCGTCATTTGCTACTCTTAAACGGAATCTTTAAAAAATATCTGATGGGAGCCTTTGGTCATTTAAGCCAATCGTCGACGGTAATTCGCACTCTGTATCCGTTATCCAAGCGATGCTCTTGTCACCAGCGTTGGCTGGAATATATGTTCCTAATAAATATTCGAAGTTGTGCGCAGATGTTCTGGCCTTCGTCGTTCTCAAGTTTGCGTGCGACAGCGCAGTCGAACGCTTGTGCATACGGTGACCGGCGGTCACAGTGATCGGCCACAGAGACGATTGTTCAGAATCGGCTTAGTAGGTAATAAGTAAGGAAAACAGCAAGCGCTCTACGCTATTTTATTAAACGCGCACTTAGCAACAAACGTGAGCACGAAGCCTATAGATCCGAATCTCATGTACGAATTCCGACCCACTTTATGGGGTCACCCACCACATCAGTAAGAATTCTCAATTATTCATCAAACTACTATTCTACCCTTAGTTCTCAATGCATAATTCCCTTTCGACGGAGACATTGATCCATGGGTTCATTCAACGGGTAACATACGTCAACTCAGAATGAGGCTCACGCTAAAGTCATGTGATTAGAACAAAACTTAAGAGCTCTCATTAAGTTGAGCATCCACTAGCGGAATAACGCGTGAACAGCAGCCACTTAGACAAACAATTGATACACAAACATGACTATTCTTCTACGGTTCTTCGGGCTGGTAGGTAAAGGCCGCGAAGCAACTGGTACCCAGCGTTACGACCAGCTGCACCAGCTACAATCCATTATTATCATGTTAGTGACCTTACGGGTGGCACGCACGCACACATACACAGTACAATGCCGTAATCTTGTTTTGTATGATGTTTTGAAATGAAGAAAACACTGCAGATTCTATAGTAATAAGCTGCTTATATAAATAGAAGCAAATAAACTATAGCTATATTAGGCTCGATATAGGTAGTATAAGCTGGATTGCAGCTTTATATAGCAACAGCCAGAGTAAGCAGTGAAACCATATATTCAATTATTATCTATTCGATAACATTGCAAATATAAAATGTACAGCTCACGTAATTTGTCTGTTCTACCGTTAGGTTTGAGGTTCACAAACGACAGCTTCCCAGCGATTGGCGGAGTCCATCTTCGCTATTGAAGACTCGCTTTTCTTTCCGCAGCAGCACCGCGACATAAACAACGACCATATTGGTTGTGACGATGGTGCCGATGCACAGGCCTACAATCGAATGCAGTTTAACAGGCAGACGGAAAACGGAGAAGCCTGAATGGCATCTTTAGCACTCTTCACCGCAATGGTATGTGCCCCTGTCTTCATAATTGGGTAGTAAATGGGAAAAGTTCCGTGAGTCTCCGAGAAACGAATGCGAAGTTCGCTATACCTTCATACGCGACCTATTCACAACTCCACATCATGAGCTGCTTGAATGGCAGAAATATGGGTACAGAAACACCGTAGTCTTTTTGCGATCGTCTGGCCACTGAGGCCGGATCCCGAACGCTTTTAAGACTATTGTAATGCAGCTACGATCCAACGACTCACGTAGAATGATCTTTACGTTATTGTTATTTCGAAATGAATGAAAAACCCAATTTTTAAACACGAATGCGCTAAGAACCATTGATAACTTCAAATGTTATCTAAATTTTGCCTTAAATGATGCGCCGTTAGATTTGTTCATACAGTTGTTAAGCGATATGTAAAAAAAACACGTATGTGTTCTGTTAAAGTGTTTAAAAATTACGGAAGAACCTCGAGTTCGGCTTCTAGACTGGCATTTTTCTTGGCAATGGTAAGCTTTTCTACGCTGACAGATTTTATTTCCCTTAACGATTTTTACTGCAAGTACTATGGTACCCCATTTCTCCGGTTTGTTATTGATAACCAAAGAAAATGCGTGAGAGAGAGAGAGGGGGGGTGGTCGGCAAATCCAATAGAAGTATGAAATAATTGTTCTAACAATATATGGGACCATTCTATTCTCCACAATAGCATATTCATTGCTATTGTCCCCACGCCCCTCCCGAACGTTTGCGTAGTTTTTTTCCATGGACTCTAAACCACGAACAAATAGCTTCGATTTAAATTGTGGATATTCGTTGTTTTAACTTTTTGGCATATTGTAACTGCTCCATGCCGCTAGAGGAACTTGAAAATCTCCTGAGTTACCGTTTCGAGTCAAGCCGTGTTATTCAAGTTAAAAAAACATTCATTGTCGTTGCCAACCGCCGCGTTAGGCTTGGCAAATATTGGCTGTCAACTTTCGATGATGTCATATTGAACGCAGAATGTCTTCGCGTGGGGAAAAACATTCTGCCGCTGCTGATCTTCAGCTTAGTCAATCTATCTTCAGAATCGAACTACTACAAAGAACTGCTGGCCTCTAATGTGTGATATGTAGCACTAAATTTTACGGTTCGCCCAATTGTCCGCCCCTTGTAGCTTTGCCTTAGGTGATTTGTTTTTGCTTTACTTCCAAACAACAATTGCATAAAAGTTACATTTACTACATATGGCGTATTTCAGCTTCACACATTATCCTAATGACTGAATAATGCTGTATGGGCTTCACAAGCGTGTCTGATGTATGGCCTTCGTCGTTTTGTATTATAATGATCGACTAGCAAATCTCAGAAAAACGCAGCTGGCCATGAAGTCGAACGACCCTGAAACAAATCAAGGGATGCTAGGCTACCAATTTCTAGATCAAATCTATTAAGAAACAACTGACTTTCTTCGTCAACGTAATTTACTTTATCGTTTAGAATCATACACTGAGCAGAATTCGGAGCAAGTGTATCTGTTTCTGTTGATGCCAGCACTGATTAGAGCCAATATAACCCATGATGTGCCGGAGCAGAAAATGGCGCCGGAGATTGATGCTTCCGAATGTCGTAATTTTCTTTTATCACAAATTGTGCCTAACACGCTGTCCATTTATCGTAAAAGCTAGTATATGTAGAAAATTTTTTTTGCAAAGAAAAAAACTACTGTGCTATATTTTGGTAAGCTTCTGACTTTCTTTATTTCCTAGAAAGAAACTACCACGATGTGAATGCAATAAAACATATGGTCTTCGAAGCATGCCCCCTGCGTCGCCGAATCCCAACTCTATTTGTTACGTCAGAAACGTTCAATACATCGATAAAAGCTTGATCCAGCTTGGAAATTTCGTACGAAATAAAAACGTATCATAATGATACGATAGAAAAATTCAGCTAAACGAGTCCTTTTCAACAATGAACTTATAGTACTGCTTTAATAACAATTCGACACTATTAGAAGCCGTTTCTAAATTTGTTTAATATATAAACATTAGCACAAGGCCACACGTATAGGTACTTTGCTTTCGTGACCGCTGAATAACAGATGGTCGATCATTGACAGTTTGGCAACTATCGACTATTTTGATCGCTTTTTTCAAAACACAATTCCATACATGACTTTTGAAAAGCTTTCTTGGATGCGTTGTGCTGCAGGACTAAACACAAGGCAGCATAAAATGAAACGGTTACATTTCGCGCTGACCAGTATGTTAGCAGTATTATCTAGTGGTAGATTTACGAATCATTACCTCCGCCACGCCGAACAAGTTACAAGGGGGGCTGATAACAGCTTCAGGCTGAGAGACGACAAGCCCATCTTCACTCGATTCATCATTTCATTCCCGATGACGCTGACCCATCAAAGCAAGAAGGAAGCACGCCACCAACATCGTTTGCTTGAAATTGTTCGTTTAGTGCTTGGATCAGCATTGGATGTACAACATTAGGCCTCGGCTTGTTCAAGTATCGCGGGCGAGAACTGTTTCTGAAGGTGTACAAGCGTCTTTGTTATTCCCGGATAGCTATGCGAAAGGAGGATCAAGTCTGTTACACAACAGAGCGCCGAACGGTACTTCAGCGACAAGCACGAACACTGTCAATTGCATCATACTGAGGCGACGATGCTGCTGACCTCATTGATTTGGAGCAGTATGAAATTTTGCCGCACTTCATGTCCACGCACTCGTCACATTCATGGCCGCAAGTAAGTAGAGAATTATAACACGCTTGCTTATTCGCTCATTGGCTTTTACGTAGCATTAAAATGAATTCTTCAAAGTCAAGTGGGAAGGAATCGATTTGTTGTTCACTAGATTCAACACGATAGCCATAGGGGCTTTACATTAACTGACGTCACCGTAGGCAAAATAGTGTCTACTTTGCCCATATTAAAGTTCTGCTTTAATCATTAAACAGCACTTTCCCAGAAATACACTGAACGTATAATAGTAATTATAGTGGATACGTGCTTGTTGAAGGTTTTACTGAGATTCGTCTATTAGAAACGAAGGTGTAACACGACGAAAAGGTACTTAAACATTCTGTAGTAAATGTTGTTCTTGCTTGGTATCGACCTGGCTAGCTCTTTTTGGACTAAATGCGTTGTTTTTGCCTAAGCTGACCCCTTTGAGTTGATCAATAGACTGATCAATTCATGTTGCCGTCGGCGTTACTGTCGTCGCCCCGAGGCATCCTGGACGTGTACCGCCGTGTAACAGTTGTTACCTGGGATCATCGTCATCATCAACCTTAGTCTCACATTCGTCTGTGCACACGGCAGAATTGTTTGTCCTATGAGCTGCCTTGGTTTTCAGAAGGCAAGAAGCTTCGGTGTCCATGATATTGATAGATAGCTCAAGAAAATGTTTAACATTTTTTGAATCTAACGATCCTACGTGTTAGTCTATGTTGAGGATCATTAGGTAAGTTTGCGAAAATAAAAATGTTTCTATCCAATTCCTTGTGTTGTGCTTACTTTCGACGCCCCGAGATAACAGATATTTGTGCTTGACATGCGTAAACAGTCGTTGATATAGATGGCTAAGGGTGAAAGTGATTGCATGCGGATG
Source organism: Varroa destructor (assembly GCF_002443255.2). Classification (NCBI taxonomy): domain Eukaryota; kingdom Metazoa; phylum Arthropoda; class Arachnida; order Mesostigmata; family Varroidae; genus Varroa; species Varroa destructor. Next base: position 2,245,372 of record NW_019211459.1, on the reverse strand, counting down.
TTTTTTTTCAAAACTCTATTTATTCGTACAAGCGCTGCTATTGCTGCAAGAGCAACAACCGCAGTAGAAGACGCCGCAGTGTGAGCAGTCACAGGCAGAATGGTCAAGGTCGAAACATCTAAACAATACAGTATGGCATTATGCGGCAGCGCGCAGCGTTGGGTTCGAAGCTAGGCCTACACCAGCAGATGTCACCGAACCGGACCGGCCTGTCATATTAGCAGACGGCTAGAGCAAACCTTCTCCTCTGGGCGCCACACAGCAGGAGTGATCTATTTCTATAGGAACGGCTGTTCCTACAGTACGCGTTCCTTGCTAACCCAGCACCTACATCTAACAGCGAATTTCTTCTCCAATGATTTTTTACACCCGGCATCGTTGCTGTCCCTCCGCTCAGTGGACCTGGTTATCCACAACAAAGCCCGAGTTCGATTCTTCTCATTGGCTGACCTAGTGGCGCCCGACTATACTCCTATTATGTGAAAATTTAATAGTACATCTGATATAATAAAGAAGGTCCGTTCAGAATAGAAATTGAACTTCCTAGCTTTTGTAATGGCAGTAGGAATGCTACGTTTCAACAGCAGAAGGATTACTATGATTTCAGTTCAAGCTGGAAATCAGAATCGAATGATTTAAAAAAGCGTGGGCTTTTTGTAATAGCATAAATCAAGAGGAATCGTAGATCGTTTAGCAACAGCTGCGTTTCGAATAAATACTACATATACTGAATCGTTTCGCAGGTAAAACAAAGCTAGCAGAATGTCTATAGATGCCTTAAAAGCTTTCTTCACTAGACCGGCTGAGACGGACTGACATGTGACGCTCTCATCGAGGCGGTATCCGTGATCTGGTCGATGACATTGACAGTAAGCAAGCAGAAGAACGTCGCTGTTGCCGACGCTAGCCGCCATTATCACTATCGCTACGACGCGCTCACGCTTTTTGCAGTTGAGCCACTCGGCAAGTAATACGCAACAGTCGCTGAACATCATCGGCGGGATCGTGGTAATTCTCCCTGTATAGTTCGTAGCCTTATTTTTTTCTTATCGGAAACAGGGGCGAACAGTCAGGCAGTGTTCATGCTAGTGATAACAATTGTCGTCATTATCGACATCACAAAAAACAAGGGATCGTACTACGCGGCGTTAGTAAGCTTACTTTCGGTACGGACTGACGCACGATCAAAATATACAACGTTCGTGTCGAGTCGAAGGTCACTGCCAAGGTCGTCGGCATAGGCGTCGCTTTACTCGACGCGATGTGTTTCGTCCTACTGGTACTGCTTTTATGGTCAGCACAAATGTATATCACAGGCCGCTTTAGGACATTACTGAAGCGTGCGAAAACTAATTCTAATAATAATGTTATTTTAAAGAAAATAACCATTATATAGTATTACACGTGTGTTAATTTAATCTCGAGCCAACTCTGACGAACAGACCAAATAGTCTGAACGTTGGAACCTTACTTAACGACATGCATGCATGCTTACGTATTCAACGTAAGCGACGTCGACGACGGAACGGGAACGGAAAAATAGGAAGGCAGCTCAAGGGGGCCATCATTATCCGATTGAATCCGATCTACGGCTAGAGCCTGAACATGTTCATGTATGCATGCACGTAATACTGCACCACATGATTATGTTCAATCGGCTTAAGTAGAAACATACGGAATGACGATATTGAAACATACGACATAGGGAGACATGTAGATAGAGAAAAGAGCCGACGAGTGACAAAATAGGCGCTGCGCTGTGCGACGGCCATTCTTTTGGTCAAGGAAATCCCTGCGCGCCGCTCGCTATATTTGTTTCGCTCGTTTTCTAGGCAGTTCAATAATCATGCGCATGTGTATCTTCTTTAAGTCTAGTACGAGTATTGCATTATACAGAGAGAGCCTTTCCGCTCACAAAGAGAAAGTCATGTCGATTACAACACCACGGCAGAAAAGTCCAATCAGCATCAGATATCTCTGTATATATACAAGGTAAGAAGAAAGTTTCTTGCCAATTTGAGAGTCCACGAGATAAGCAAGATTTATATAAAACGGACCTTACTAAATGACACACTTAAAACAGGGGTACCATAATAGAGAATAGGCTAATTATATTTCTATAATACTATGTTATAAGCACACTATCGATAAGAGGATAGCTGAGTGCACGTCGTCACGAGATTTTTAGCCAAGAGATACTGCTCTTCCATACCGTAACTTGTACTTCTATAAATCGCTACTATACTTATGTCTATAGGAAGCTCACATACGTTTCTGGATTGATGGGGACATGCTGGGTTCGAACATTCAAGGTTGTACTAACACACAAATTCTTTTCGAATAGGCCCATAATGGCAGTCTCAAAGGTTTGAAGGCATATAATAGACTAACGAGTAGACTTGGCGAGCGTATAGCGTGACGTTAGTAATAAGGTGTAGTACAAACCAGGGAAAATTTGTCGCCGGTTTTCAATATTGAGGGAGTGACAAATTTAGTAATAATAATGCAGTTCCTTTAACCTCAGTCGACTTAGGTGACAACCGTTAATTCTTAGCGACACAACTTCTAACACTAGCCTTCGCCGCATCTACTTCAGCTTCGTCCCAATGTGTTCATTGGTATCATCTTCAGTGTATTCCCTTACCCATTCTTGTTCAGAAAATGATTTTGCAGGACTCTAGATAAATTTAGATGCGTATGTAGATACAATATGCGTCGTTTTAATCTAAAAAACACGACGCCTATGTGCTTTTCTTTGCTGGTGTCTAAAAGCGCTTCACATACGTAAACACAAAAACCTTGATCCGCTGGCGTTTTTATCAAACAAAATACGTAGTGGTCACGATACACCTAGCCATAGACATCGCGCGTACTGCTTTCTCTGTAACTGCTCAGCTACTTTCGGTGCCGTTGATGCTCGCGTAATATTAGAGGCGCCCCTCTCGCACTCCAGTCAATTAGGTTTGTGTTCCTCTTCGACCAAAATTATGTTCCTTCACAGTTGTTCTGTATGTGTCTAACCGCCATTGGTGCGGGACGATCTTTTTTCCCTCGCACTAGCTAGCCCGCCCTCGTTTCCCGCCTAGCATCGGCAGATTTTCTGTTCCGGTGTTGAACTATTTCTCAGTTCTATAAATGGTGGTAATTGTCGTCGACACGAGAGCACGCAGGGTAGAAGCCGACGTCTTTTTGGAGTATAGAGTCGGCGTCCCTGGGCATAATCGTTTGGCGATGCTGAATCGACGTAGGGTCTTTACCCTTGAGCAATTGAAGGTTTTCAATAGCGGGGCCGTTCTCTAGGAAAGCTTCTCCTTGCAACGAATAGCACAAGCAACACCGACAGCGTAATCGCTATATGTATACACATATCTGTCCCGTGACCCTTTTGATCGAGGCAAACATCGCACATTATAAGATCCACTGTAATTTTCTATTTGATCTCGAAAGCCTTTACAATGCATACATAATATTCCACAATCTCCGAGGGTAAACAAAACCAGTTTCGTTCGCGACCATCGTGGCGGTTGGTACAAGGTCTTATTCAATACTGATTAGGTCTGACATGAATGTTTCAAATATCGTGTCCTTCTTTTTGTAAAAAGTTCATGAAAGGATCGGGGTGTTTCTATTTTTTAGGCCGAGGAAGTGAATGCGTTTTCGGAAAGATGGTTTTCGTATAAACCATCTCCATGGGCACCTTTGACGAATGTTTTAAAGATAAAAGCGTTTCAGTCATTAATAATGCTAGACCGCTAGCGAAATCGATTTTACGAGGGGATCAACACATGCCAATGTAATATTTCGTAGACACGCCAGACGCTATCGTTAACATGTGCATCATAAGAAATCAAGTACTACAAAGATCGCCTAATTAATGTTAGCACCTTTAATAAGACGGTATTTCTTAAAGGGTAGTTGTTCAGTGTTCTGATAGATTGCCATAGCTTCTGGCAGTGCGTGCGCGAATGCACATTAGCAGATAAAACGTTGATGCTGCAAACCTAACTTTCTAGCGTTCGCTGCAGGCCCAGCTGAAAACATCCGAGAGTAAACGAACGCAGTCCCAAAACGCCTGACAGTCCTTCGAATGGCGATCCGCTGCTGGTGCTTTTATCATTGCTGCTACTGCCCTACGAAGCGTTTGCTGTGCTTCTGATACAAGCTTGGCCTTCGTTGTGCCCTGGCCGACATACTGCATCGTCGCTACTCGCTCCCGTCGATTTTTCTTCTTCGTTCCCGCTTACTAACGAAAGCGGAATCGACACAGTGTACAGACCGACAACAGAGAAAATGACCGCTTGAGATGTTGAGCAAGCAGAAAACGGGACCTAAACGGTGATGAACTTTCGAGGAATTTTATCGAACGGGTCCCGTTGCATGTCCCCGGCGTTCGGCCTCCGCCCGTCTACCATCACTGGGTAGAGCAGCCGACCAGCTCCCCATCTGTTGGTGAGTTTTTGCACATAGGACGAAGCAGCAGCAGCAACGCGGTGGTAGTCAGGGCCAAAAGAACAAAGGCAGAAGCCAGACTGATGCCGGCAGCAGCGGTAGCCAGGGTAGAAAGTTTCCCAAGAAGATTGGGCCAGCAACGATTGGAACTGTGAAAGTGGCGACTGGTAGTGCTCGGCTTGGCTCGCAGAGGCCATAGGCTTGGAAGTGGGTACGAGGTTTTAACTTCAGCTAAGAAAGATGAAGAGAGAGAAACAAAGGGGCGAAGGCGCAAAGCAGCGACAGACGGAGAGCAAGAACTAAGTGACGTAAAAGAGAGGCAAAGTGTTTGACGACGCCTGCAAAACATCCCCTGGGAAGCAAGGGAGGACGGCGTCTGGCCTGACGGCTTCTGATGATGGTACCACTGTTGTCATTGCTTTATCTACTGCAGTATACTAAGCAGCGGTAGTACTTGGGAAGTAGCTAGGGGGAATCTTCCGAGGGGTCTTCTCCAGCGACGGCGGCGTGCATTGCCAGTCATTAGAGGTTCGTTTTAACTACAGCAAGCCTCTCCCGGACGAATCGAAATTTGCTTTTACGTTCATGAGGCTGCCGTTGGCTGGTGCCGCGCCAGACTAACTCTCCTATCAGCCGCTGCTAATACGAAGGGCGCACGAAACGGTGCTCGCCGGTCGAAAAAACCCCATTCGCAACGATGTATTTTTTAGCAGTTTCACACTATTGCTGCTACTGCTGCGCTTGCCCTTGCACTTCACATTTGGTGATCTGATAAAGCCCAAGCGTGCATCTTACGTTATATCCTCTTGCGGCGTATTAGTTCCTTTTCACCCTGTCCATCTGCTCAGATGTGGATTGTCGGTTTTTACCTCCATTGCGGCTGCCGCTAATACGACGCTAATGATCAGCAGATGGATATGAACCTAGCAATCACCAGCCGTACGCACGTACGAACTCGTACTATATTTCTCATAGGCGTATAAACTGATGCCTTTACTCCGTTGCGCCAAAGCAGCCGGTAGGAACACACTCTAACACGATAAGACAAGGTCATTTGTTATTTGTCGACACTACACAATTTGAATGTTTTTTAGGTCCTCCTACGGAAGTAGTGGTGTACAATTACCTTACGGTTTACTTCGCTAACATTTAAACTGAGACTTTACATGGTTTTTTCTTCTAAAGATAGACTATCTCGAACGAGATAAGTTACATGCCGATGGTTTTTCATTTGCGAAGATAACAAACGCTAATATAAAGGGGGTTATCGCCTGCTATATAAACTATTACAGGAATACAAATGCATCTGCCAGGGGGTCAGAAAAGGTATTTGTAGAGGTCCTGGCTCAGGCCTGATTCGCATGGCACACCTTTGGCGTTTTCTTTCAAGCGTTGTTAACTTGCTGGGCAAATATAACAGTAATATAAAAAGCACTAATCTAATCAGCGGCCTTATGTCTGATAGGAAGCGCGATAACGACGACGCTGATTGTGGACGCAGGTTATGACAATCATGATCATATGAGGAAAGCTGAAAAGCAGCGATTTGTCATCAAAAATTTGTTGGTTCAGCCCTATTGACGTTCATGACGCGGTGCGGAGTACGCGACGCTATAAAACGGAATTTGGAAACTGAAAGATAACCCTTATGTTACTGCTAATCACTTCGAATGAATTTCTGGTCATTTCTTAGCTCCTCCGACGTAATGTTGAAGGTAGTAAACCCATGTATATCGTTTATTTGTAACAAAACAATGATAAAATTGTAAATAGATAAGTCAATAACAAGTCGACGCAACGGCAACCCCCAGCTACCTGGAGGTGATAATTATATAATATATCGATACGTAGATTCACAGTTATACACCGATAATGAAGACTGCATTCATAGAAGTATCATATCGTAAAAACAATAGATATATTAACATGTTTTTGAAGCCAGTGTTTGTTTTATCTTGAGAAATTAATTTTCGATAAAAACCTTTATTTTTTAAAGTATTGCGTCGTTCTGACCATTGAATATTATTTCGCCGTCCGCCAGGGCCTAGTCGACATTCCAGTGTCCCAAACTACCGGCCAGATATCTACGTGTACTATCATTTTCTTATAACCGTAGCAGGCTGATTTCGAATAAACATATCTCTCCACCTTATTCAAGAGCGCTTCATATAGTTTCGCCATATTTTGAGATACGATTCGGTTAGTGATACATATATATATATATGGTACCATTCAATGAAGAAGAGGAATTGAAGATTGTTCCTTGTTCGTGTGTTAGCCTCAAATGTAACTACAAGATAATACGGCCAGTTATTGTTAAGTTGTAAATATCTGATTTGTATCGCATTGAGGTTGAAAGGGAATAGGCTACCGGATTTAAACTCATATTATGTACCGCCGACGTCGAACTTCGATCTCGGACAGTAGGATCTCCAACGAGGTGACCTCACAATACGTTTCTCGAATAATTGGATTTCTCGTCAATGTTATACCAAATTCAACGTGACAGCATCATCCCCATGTAATTCGTTTGAAACTCGTCTAAGCTGCGTCACGCGGGAAAAAATACATAAATCACTGTGAAACCCAGTGTCGCTGTTTCTAAAAGGCCCTCATATCTGTATGGCTTTAAGCGTAACCAAAGCTTTCGCTTGTTCTGAAACTAGAATATTATAACTTTACTTGATTTTCTGTAATTCTATTGTATAAATTCACGATTTACTCATCGCCATCGCCGCCCTTCAGCTATTTCATCACTAAGCGTCAATTGCACCTAGTTAATTTAATTTTCTACCCGTGTAACGTTTCTTCATCGCTGCTTACCAGCGCTAGACGGGAAAACTTCACCATCAAACATAACGCGCCCTGTTTTTCGTTAGATTTTACAAAGCGATCTATGCAGCCGAGGCTATGACCGGCCAAGAGTTAACGTGACATAAACAAATATCTATTTTATTGTGTAACGCCTACAATATGCCCCTTTTCTCCCTGAACACGTATATTTCTACAAACGACGTAGGTAAGCACAATATGATTTTCGAATGTCACAGTCATTTACGGACATCGACGCAACGAAGTCATTGCAAGTTAAAAAGAAAACACTAAGTCCATCAAAACTTTCGATCTCAGAGACTGTGTATAGCCGCGCACCGATTGATCGTCATCACCACAACGTTAAATCCAGCTGAGCTCTCGCACCGTCAAGCAATAGTTGTGTCACCAATATTGCGAATAGAGCATAATTAAGCGATTGGCCTAGATTGGATCTGTCGTCAGCAATTACAATACACCGTTACTGCTATGCTTTGCTTTTATCTTCGATACTATTGTCGCCGGTCTTGCTGCCGGGGCAATTACATTGTCGCAGTCGTGGAAGGGCTGCGTTTTTGTTACGCCATGCAACACCGAAGACGGTTTGGCTTAATCTTCAACTGCCGCCAAGCAAGCGATTGCTGCCACTAGCCAAGAGCCAAGGAACACACACGTGTCTGTTCATCTACGTATACACACGTCTTTCCCGATAACGACAGTAGGGAACTCCATGTTATCCCAAAGGAACTGAGTAAAACGACGCGTATTTCGAACGGAGCCGAAGCTAAGCGGGCGAGCTCTGGCTGCTTGCGGGGTGCTGTCGTACTAGGAGATGAAAAGCGTGGTCGACTGTAGCAGCGGCTAGGAGGCGGCTGGACGAAACCAAGCTAAACGAAGAATTAAAACAAGCCGGATTCTTTCCACCAGCGGAGCGTAAGAAGGCCGCTTCAGACAAGTGGAAGCATACGGCATTAAGGAACCTGGCTAGGGTGGAGATAGAGGGGGCGCAAGAAGGCGGCAGAAGCAATGGGAGGTAGGTAGATAAATACGTAGATAGATAGATGAATGTACGGAGCATAAAAAAAGTAAAGTGTGACGGGCTGCTCGTAATGCGATCGGTAGCTATGGTGGTGTCGAGCCTACGTCGATACCGTGCGAACGTGTATAAAAACGCTAGCAGGCTCTTGTCCTTCGTAACGAAATACCGAGAAGGCAACAGATCTGGAGAAATAACAATTTGAATGTCCGGCTTGTTGTTCCTTGTTACGGGAGCTACTGAAGCGGTCTCCATGATGACGGTGGGTCTTTTGTTTGTTCTACCGCAGTAATGGGGGTCGATATGAAAACCGCGTACTGCTCTATATATTAGGTTATGCAGAATCTTCAATACAGGTATACACAGCAGCCAATAGTAGCATAACGATTCGCCGTCCGTCTGGTCGGCCGGGGTTAATGATGTACCTATAACATACGCATGCATCGATAGCTTCATCGAATACATCAACGGTAAATTGCGAGGCAGATTTCCTATTTGCCGCCAATTCCTTCTGTCGTGGTTATTGTTGTCGTTGTCGGAGAGTTTTACAATTTTGTAGGCCGTATTGTTGTTGGTAGGGGACATGTTAGCCTCGTTCTAAGTTGTCCCGTACGATGATATGGTAATGAAGACCTGACGAACATTTGAGTCTGGTCTTGTTGGTTGAGCGCCACCTACACAAAAGCTCATTCAGAAGAAATCCTTCATTTCGTTCCAGACAGCCGATTAATATATTCGAATATCAACTGAAATCCAGTATTACGAACTTTGCATCAATAATGTACAAACACTTAAGAGTGTCCTCTTGATGACACCCCCTGTGTTTTAGGGGAGAAGCTATTGCAGTTGACGCTATCTATCATGTTAAATAGAAGGCACAGTGTAAGTCATATCAATCGTGAAAATGGGAACTAACAACGATGGAAAGAGGCCCGGCCACGCTTGTCTTGGCAATATGTGTTTACAACCTTGGTCCACATATTATACCACATGACCTGTTGCTCGTAAATAGAGCTGTTCTAAGAGGACAAGTTAAGGGTAATTGGTTAATACAACGCGTTTACAATGCTTAAAACCCAACAAAAGGCTGTTTTTACTTCTCTAACTTTCCACTCGTAGAAACAACATACTACCAGGATCCAAATATTGAGAGGAAATATGCAAGTACTTACCATTGCCCTTTTGGCAGCTGCAGCGGCTGTGATTCTCGTTCGAAACAGGAGCGTCTCGCTTGGTTCGTGAGCTCCGGCACAGTCGTCCAGCAGAAGCCCGCTGCTTTGTCGGCTTCTTGCACTCCTGGAAAACAATGATCCAGCAGATGCTAAGTCACCATCGTTGTCCTGAGGCACACACGGTACGGAGCACAACACCCTGAACGTTGTGGAGGCTAGCCAAATGCCCGCGCGAACGCGGTAAAACTATGAATCTCAATAATATCGCTGTCCTTCTACTCCTTTAGTAATTGAACAGCATTCACAGCCTGCGCCCGTGTGTAACGCACACTTGGCTCCGTGTCATTTCAGTCGTAAGCAATGTACACTCGAAGAAGACCTTCCACTCGCTTTAAAAAACAATTGTCACACAGTTCTGATATAACGATACGTTGCTCTTGCTAGCGCGAACTAGACGGATCCGAAAAGTTCCTTAAAACGTTACAAAGATGCGCGTTCTCGCACCGAGGGTAGTCAACACATGACTAGAGCTGTATAAATGCCTTTTAGCCAAGGAGCGGAGTTGTCTTAGTCGCGAAATAACCTCGGCGTGGAATCGACCGATTAAACACAATATGGACAATGGAACACCTTACACATTGATCTTGCACACGGAACCAATCGTTAAGGCGAGAAATGGTTCCACTGGTGAAGACAACCAGTTGGCCTTTTCTCAGTATTTTTCTAGTGTTTAATGTGTGACAACGTCACGCTATAGAATGACGGCATCCACCTCTCTGATCCTGGCAGCAGAGATACAGAGACATTAAGTCAAATGTCACCGACGTCGCATCGCAGAGACACTCTCGCACGACTACCGTACCGCAATATCTTGAAAGGAAAAATCATCTGCTGCAGCTGAGACGATCGTACTGGCTGTACGATATAATTAAGATTATGTCCCTACAGAGGTGTTTACTGCATCTGAAAACGCTCTTTGTGCTTGTGCTGAGCTGCCTTGCATTACGTTGTGCGCTGCGTTGTCCTCCGAAATAAGGATAATCGACGGAGGGAAGGAAAAGAGCAGATTGCCGCCTCCTTCTACTTGGTCGGCGTCTGCTGAGAAGTCTGCGATGGGTATTCTGGGATCGCCAGGAGAAAGGGCCAACACTGGCTATCGAAGTAAACTTGTCATCCAATGGCCCTCACCCTCCGAGCCTCCACCCCACGGGGCAAGAGAAACTGCCGCCGCTTAGCTGCCCCCTTCGCATGCCTAGGTTGCGAGTACAACCAACACACCCCAACGCCGGTAAGCCTTCGAAATAGGAGGAGAGAAGTTCTGGCCACCACAAACACAACAACGCTAACCAGGTGAGCCAAGCCGGAACATTTCCTGTTATCCAGGCACACGAAGGCACGCACGCACGCACGCACGCACGCACATGTATAAACTAAAGGTTTTGTTGGAGACTAGAGATCATTATACACAGCACAAATCGCGCATATCACTTGACTGATGAGTAGCTTTATCATAGCGGATTCAGCAAATTAAAGAAAAACTGATCACTGATAAACTGGAGGCAAGGGAGAAGTGATCCCATGGGATGCATGCCGTTTTCGTTTCTGAACGTCTAAATAGAGGTGGCGTTACAGATACACTACGATATTGATGTTAATGCTTAAAATACATTCTGATCATCCTGTTCTGCGATATTCTAAGCGGAACATTGAAATACTCATTAAGAGGTCCTACGAGGCCTCTTAGAATTTAGAGCACCCTCAGAATTTAGAGGGAAAAGTTCTTGCTGCAAAGAGATTGCAGTTCTTCCAGAAAACCAGCACTTTTTCGGTCTTCCTAATTCACTCATTATCAAATCCCAATCGTCCCCTCGAATAGAGAAATTGGACATCTAGCTGACTTAGCCCAACTCGTTTTCGAACCACCCGATTACCGCCATTAGCGGACATGTGATGAGCTACGTGAGAGGTGAGACAATTGAACAAGTAATGATCTCTCCATGTAAATTTTGTCCCATTATTTTTTATTGTTGAACGCAAATACCTTGACCGCCTTGATACGATTCCATGAATGAAGTAGATATAATTTTATCAATTACACCGGCGTGTGTTTCTAAGCTGACATAGCAATGAGAAGCGCAATCAGAGATGATGCACTAAGCCATACAATTTATAGATCCTGATCGTTTATTTCCTTTTTTTCACAGATTTAACGACAGCCATCTTATGATCTTTATGAATAAGGATAATTTTGTATATCAGCAAACACGAATCTGGAGGTGTGCACGAAAACGCGCGGTTAGTCCTGAGTAAATTGTGCTTGTTTCTGTAGATCTTACTTATCGACACTGCTAGCAAACGGTTTTTCCGTTTGGCAATAGCACACAGTCTTCAATACCTTAGTGTATGCAAATATGTTTACCTTCTCGGATACGGACAATTAAGTTGGCAGTAAAAACATGGTGTCCCATCAATTTCGAATGTGACCGTACGTTGGTAAAAGAAAAACGGAAGTCATTCCAGATGGAGGAAATTTGCAAAATTGAAAATAAGGGCAGGTTCGTTAACCGAGATATAACCATCGCATACGGCACAAGTCGCATATTCCATATCAATGGATAGATATAATCAATGTACCAGCGAAATTTTGTCGGTTTCAAGATGCGTTCATTCGTCCTCTACTTGAAAAATCAATAGGTCACATCCGGATCGTTGGTCGTTTGTTTAATGCAAAAAAGGTACGCGCATGAACGTTTAGAATTTACATAGAGACAGGAATTGGGTTTTACTAAGTAAGCCAATACGAAACACCGTCGAATCTGCTTGATGGATCACAGGTGATTCAAAGATGTAAACGAGTTGTATCGTGGCCATTGTTAAGCCCCATTAGCCAAGAACGCAGAATAACAGTTATTATGCGGCGAAAAAAAAATAGAATTATTAAAAAAATAGAATCAAAATTATCTTTTAAAAAAAAACAGTTATTAATTTATAAGTTTTCGCTAAGTGGTCCTATTTGAACTTCAAATATGGGCACGTGAAGTGAAAAAAGAATAGATTTTCGAGTTCGACTTTTTGCCGCTGTCGAAAAGCGACGGAGGCGGTCGAAGAAATTCGTTAGATAAGCAAAGTGCGGCAAAATCCTTTATCCAGAAACGATTTAACTATTGAACTTAAAATCTCAGTGAAGCCCTTTAGATTGGAAACGCCTTGCACAAACATAGCCAGCCCCGTCGTACACGCCATACCCACCTAGATTTCAGTCACGACAGCTTTGGTACAATACAAATAGGACAAGTTGCTCGAAAATGTTACCCTTTGCAATTAGCCCAGACCCGTTCATGATGGCCGAATTACAAAGCCTATTTTTCATGACATCAAATACGATGATAACAGCTTGGATATAGAACCATATTACTGGGTTACAAATATCAAATTAGGACAGCAAAGTAACAAATAGAGATCGCCGTTACCCTAACAACAACTGAATAGTTTGGAAAATCTAAAAAAAAACAGTTAATACGTACATTTTAGGAATGATTTCTTTTGTTTCTCTAATATATAGATAATTCTCAGGCTAATAGATAATGAAATACTTTCATTTCGCCGTAACATTGTCTCAAAAGTACCCCGCTTGGAAAAAATTACCTTTATTATGAAATCTATTTCTGTAGTAGATTCTTGCTTATTGAGGTTCAATTTGGCTAAACAGCAAATACTCAATATTAACCTCTCTGAATATTAATCTCTCTGATCCTTTTTCCCTACTTACCTCTGAAGTGTCAGCAGTTAACTTTTGTGTGCGCGGCGCTCTCAAGTTTTGACCTCATGTTGCCATTGCTACAGACCTCAAGTGCTAACGTCCCGAGATCTACGCTCGTTTGGGTGTTTTATACTTTTGGGCTTGTTCACGAATAAGAATAAGTTTGACATTTGTGTTTACCATTATTTCCTTCTCTGTTATCTTTTTGAGGGGGCAGCAGGAGCCCTCAGTTGTGCCAGTTATTGCCGCATACAGGAGGAACATTGACGTGTTGCAACTATTACTTTGCCTTTGTTTGTTGGATGAGCGAAACGTGCTGTCCCTAAATACCGGTGGCTCGTGTTTGGCTTTATGTTGAGTTCTTGATGTTGTTGTGTCACTATAACGCCATGACCTTTGATGCCTGCGCAGTTGTTGTCGTTGCAACCTGTCAACCCGACGGGACATTTGCCGGTAACCTAGCACCGAACGCTAAACTTCTATTTTGCGGGTCTCTTTTAAGCTAACCCAGCAGTATCACACTAGTTAAATTCAAGCTTGTTAACCTGTTGCCTTTCCTTGTCGCGTACGTCCTTTTGTCCGTCAACCCGTCCTGCCGTCGTAAAGTCCATCTTCACCCTCAAATAGCTCTGTTGGTCGCTACTTAAGTCATAGAATTCAAGTATGAGAAAATAAGCGAACACCCAACGTTACTTCCATTAGCACTTAACGTATAGGTAGATTCAGTGAAGGGGAGAGTCCGTTTCCGATGAGAAACTTAGTGGCGTTTATTAAATACAGGCCCGGTTGTTATACGCATTTGAATGTATAACACGTTGCTGGTAGACGCGCGCGCATTTACCGCCCACAAATGGAGAAAGAAACTACAGGTCCGTTCACTTGTAATTCATCCATCCACCCACTGCGAGCTGCTCACCAGTAAGACGAGAGAGAGAGAGGGGGGAGAGAGGGGGGGGGGTCTACAAACTTAATCCTAAGGTAGGCGATATACACTGATAGGTGCGTTAATCAGTACACGGAACACAAAGACTAGCAGGACAGATTTAAGATCTAGTGTGGCAGTAGAACGCATCAGTAGATTAGAAAATTACTGCAATATTAGTTCAATCAACCTTGTCCTACGCCAGCACACAGTCATGCTTCATGCCACCGGGTGTCATTTGGGATTGGTAGGTAGTATTAACTAGCCTCGTGCGGTCCATGTACCTCCTCTGATTGCTACGGTCGAAAATACCTTTTGGCTGATACGTTAGGTCTATTAAAAATCACTATCGACATCTGTCGCCTTACTATTATTTTCCCTTTTGTTTCTTGGCAAGAACAAGGCGTCATCGAGAGCACGTCCGCAATTTCAATGCATAGATAAACGCAAGGGGCAGTAAAAATATCAGTGATGTCGGTGTACACTAGCGAAAGTAATAGACGATTAGTGGCACTCGGCCAGCGGTACACTCTTCGTTCTGTGCGTGCAAAGCAACAGCCTTTGGCCGCGTTACGAATACGGTGGCGCTGGCAGAACGGAAGACCAGCTAGATGAACATAGCTGGATATCTGCTCGTAATCGGCCAAATTAACTTTAAATTGAACTTGCGTAATATCCCTTAGCGCGCACTAGTCTCGCTAATTACAGATAGGCTCTGTTTTCCATTGCAGGTCCCCACTGCTACTGCTTTTTATGCGGCATCAGTCATCGTTGCACAGAAACCTTTCTCATCGCTTTTCCGCCTGTTGCCTGGCTCACTTTTGCCTGCCTACCTGACCAGCCTCCCACCCGCCCTCGTATCTCTCATTAGAAAGTGTAGTCACGCTTTTACACGCTGTTAGTGCTGGTGATAGCGATAACCAGAGCGGCACCGTTTCCAGTATTGCAACAGCCGCCACCGCCGCTGCTACCAGCCGCGTAATTGCTCTAGGTACGCTGTGCT
Source organism: Varroa destructor (assembly GCF_002443255.2). NCBI lineage: Eukaryota > Metazoa > Arthropoda > Arachnida > Mesostigmata > Varroidae > Varroa > Varroa destructor. Next base: position 2,230,219 of record NW_019211459.1, on the reverse strand, counting down.
GCCTAACTGTAGGCACTCGCGTTAGGTAGATCCCAGAGAGTGCCGAAGACGCCAGCGGGTCCTACACGCGCTCCGTTTGCGCTTTGTGCGCGAACTATCACTATAACCGACACCAATGCAACGGTGGCACCAGAAATAACGAGGAAAACTAGCAGCAATTTACCACCACTTTACTGTTGCAGCTGTGGCTGATGCCGGCCGGCCGTCCGCATCCGCACGACGGCTACTGCGTCCGCGTCACGATTTCGTGCAACTCGAGCGCGCGAGAGTGTGTCACGTTGTTCTTGCTATATCACCACTTACTGCTTCTGTCGCAGGCGTCCTGTAACAACGAGGATGACATGAGCAGGACTCTGCCTTCGACGGCGCGCAACGGCGTTGACTGGCTGGCTAAATAAGTGGCTTTGCCTTGTTGTCCTGTCGCCGCGTTTCGCTGATATGCTTCTCCTCTGTTCTGGTACCAGTTAATTCGGTCGCGAAGGGAACGCGCGTAGCGGCAGCGGCGACGGCGGCGGCGGCGGCGGCGGCGGCGGCTACCAAGGCAGTGCCGACGGCGCTTTTGATGGCTATTGGCGTACGCGTCACTACCTAGCTGGCGTTTGGCGAAGTTGGCTGTTTCTGCTTGACTTTTGTGGCCGTAGCAGTTCATTGTCTTGATGGGATGTGCTTGTGATGAAACGCAACAAATGCTGGAAGTAGCTAATGATGGCCGTCGCCTACCACCAGCGAATAACTCGCTTCGACGACATTGCTACCGTGCGGAAATAGCAGGAACAGATAGTTATAGATAGGTTGCTAGCTAGCTATCTAAACAGACAGACTGGCGGACAGTGACCGCTGCTACAAGAACGACCTTGGCGAGGGCATCCGTTTCGCCTCTGTGTTGCTGCCCATATTGTTGTACGTATCAACAGCAGCTACTACCGACTAATGCCATATATAGATAGATACTATGAAATGAACGACATCACTAGCAATGCACTACCACTATTACGACCATTATGCTATAACAAGAAGGAAAACGGCACGCGTACTTTAAATAATCACGCAGTAGATAATAATGGAATTACGTATACGATACGTGACGGATGGCCAGCTAGATAACATAGAATAGCTCGTATTAACTCAGCCTATTATAAAACAAAAAAACGTAGTAATACGTTCCCGTAATCGTTATTAATGGTTGCCTACGGCAGTAAAGCCATGGTCGTCGTAGCGAACCAAGAACTGTTCATCGCTGATACGAGATCCTTGTATAAACATATATACATAGACGGAGGATATAGGAGTCGAGAACCTGTGACCGATGTCACGTACCACACGACGGCTATGATTGAATGAAAAAACACAATATAAGGAAAATGAAACAGAGCGCTAATATATAACTTCTGGCAAGGTAATCGCAGCAGAGGGACGTTGGAAACATCCATAGCCATTTGTCATTTGCTGATTGTAGCATTTTTATTTGTATCGCAATAAACACGCCGTACGAGCCTAAACGTACGAGTATACAATGTTTATCGCTTATGAAAAACCTAAGTAAAGGCTGAACACCAAAATCGTCAAAAGAAGATAACGTCCCAAGTGCCAAGTAGTTATTTTTACGCTTCTGACGGTGCTAGCCAGTTACGCGTCAAGTCGCAAAGCTTTTCCACTGCGTTCTTATTCAGTCAACTTGGACGCAGGCGTGATGAGATTCAACACGGTAGTCATATATGTAGATGCACAAAGGTATACCGTCAACGTCATTTCTCTGCAGGAAACGAAAATCAAAATAGGTTTGTTTGAATCTGTGTGTACACTAGCTGAGTTTCAAAAACTAAGAAAATGCTTCTTTTTTTTGTTACTCTTATATTAAGTGAACGATCTGGACGCTCTGGCAGCTGTTGGAGTGCCTGAAGCGGACGAAAACAGGTCTTTCAGTCTTTGTGCATACATACGATACAACACAGGCTTCCAGTAACATCTTGATTTAAGAGGTTAAAATCGTTAAAGATTAAATAATTTTTCATGAACAATTTCGTCGGATTGACCATTCGGAAACCTTGTTACATCCGATCTCCATTGTCTGTTCTTTTATCCGGTCACTGCAGCAATTGCATTTCTGTACATCTCTATCGACGAAGGCGTTCGCCGGGAACTTCGTCAACTAAAATCAGTGATAAATAACTTACAAGTGGAATAAATTGCAAAAACTGCAAATACATTTCTTAAATAGGTAGCTATAGTAGTTAACGTAGCAATAGTAAGTTAACGTAAGATTTGAAAATGACACCTGTAACTATGGCGCTTAGCATTATTCATTTAGCATTTGCCCACTCTATCTTTTTACTTTTATGAAATTTTGCATGAATTTTTGCAGATTACTTTTGTTAGTCTTGGTATTAGGATGTGGTGTAGGTCCCCGTCTATGAGGCTGCATGAAGAGCGCCGAAGTCTAGAACCTCTTTACAAATCTTCGTTTAAAAAAGTGTGAATTAAATGCAACATTTTTTACGTAAAAAACATGATCAAACGATTGTGCAGAAAACATAATCTCATGCACGTAAAATTGCAATATATTTGCCAAATCAATTATTCAAGGCTAAAAGGCCCAAGTGGAAGGTAGAAATTAGGTAACGATTTACGAAAGGGACGGTACTTCATAGAGCTTCTAAGGGTTACCGCAGTATTTGGCCGCTCGAGAAAATAATGTAAACATTAGCTATCAATTACTATGATTACTTGTAAGCTTCTCAAATAAGTCGTATGTAACCTATCGATCCAATCGATGATTGGACACGAGCCGTTCATCTTAGAACCTAGGTTTTCAACGGTTCTTCAACTATTAGCAGCACAACATAATGGACCACTTCGCACGTTACAACGTTACAATTCCCTACTTCGATTTATCTTTGTGCCCGTCACACATTGTAAACGGACATATTGGCACACTAAAGGACCTGAACTATAGAGTGGACCCAGCTATGCTTTTTCCAAGACAACTAATTGCGTGTTGACCTGAGCGATTCGTACTGAAATGAAAGAAAAATGATGTCCGGCAGGCCGCAAAGGACCTTCTTCAGGTCTTTTACCATACACATTTTGTTTCGAATTTTGTCTACGAACTATTGCCTGCAGGCGTATCTTTTTTAGACAGTTTGCTTTTCTTTAAAATCTAAGAAGTCGATGAATAAAAAATGATAAACACATTTATTCATTGACTCGTTGGAACATTTTATTACCCCTTCAGGAAACAATTTTCGCTGCAGGTTTAAGCGTTCCAACGTTAACTTTTAAAATTTACTGCTCTTTATATTGGAATGATATTTAAATTAAAAACAATTTTTATTCAACGTTAGGAAAGTAGGTTTGCCGTAAAAAGCGGCAACCCGAAACGCACTACCGACTTCCTATAGTTCGTCGGCCTTATAAACAGTGTGAGATTCCTCCCCAGGCGGTTGGGCATGGCCTGCCGAAATCATATCCACCAAATCGACAATCCATCTCGCGTAGATATCACTCTCTGTTATACCGGTTCTCGGACAGCTAATGCTTATGGCTGGCAGGAGAAATGGCAGATTCCCACTGGCAAAATCGGCCGAGTCACGTTATCTTCTTCCACGTTGTTCTTCTCTCGTGAACATTTTGAGCGAAATCTTTCTGGCAGTTCTTGTGCTCGGAAGATCGACTTCACCAGGGGTATTTATTTCAGTCTGCTTCGGAATAATAAAAGGCAAAGCTTTTGATCGCGGCTTCCACGGTACCATTTATCCTTACACATCAGCCATTGGACCGGTCTAGGATGCCCTTCCTCTTTCGATCTTCGTGCTGTCAGGGAACTATGCCTGTAAGAGCAACGGAAGCTCTCCGTCAGATACGTCGGAGGAACTTTCTGTAAGCAGGTGGAAAATATTTTCGAATAAAAGTTTGTATAAGCTCGTAATTCATCGATAGACCTACTTCCATGTATCAGTTCATTAACCAAAATTCTTATTATAGGTAAACCTCGCCAAGCATGTACGCAACTTCTCCTAACACGATGCTGCATAATGTTAGCAGTTTTTGCACCTAAACAGAAATAATCGTTACCTATTTCTACATGTAAGAAATATCAGATGAGGCCACTCTATTCCAACTAGGTGCAAGATGACTGTAATAGTAGTACCGTATTTAAGAAAATGTTGCTTTAACGAAATTTTTTATAAATCAGCACTTCTTCGATAATGTTTGTACGTTCCTTAAAGCAAGACTTCCAAAAAGTTCAATAGCTTTCCTATAATCTTTATATGTGTCTATATGTAGAGATCAGTCTTCAACAATGCCACATTGAAAGGCAGTCTTATATTTGCAAGCAATGAAAACATATATACTATCTAAACTCACAATCAGTCCACATGGCAAAGACAATCAGAAATGTTAGGGTGTTCCACATTCGGTGGCAAGCAGCGATCTGTACCGAGAATCACAAGCACAACTGCGATGAGCCGACATCAAATGCACCCGTTAGATTAAAGCAAAAAAATTGTTTTTTTTTTTTTCTTTTTTCATTAAATATAACCTAGTCGTGCGCGAGGTGAAGCATCTGGATACGGGTCGAGCGACCTGGGTCGAAAAGACTATTTCTGTTCAGAAGCGTATGAACCTCTAGATACGTATGAGAAAGTGATAGCCCTTTACGCATGATTCTTGTACTCCCTTCTGAATGGGAGTTGCAATGGTCTACCTAGACACTTATGGTATTATACTCCCACCATAAACTCACTTAAATATTCAGTGCAGTGATCCAGCGAGGAAGATGGCAGATATTTCATGACAAACAGGTGAAAGATCTTCGGAAGGACGCTTGCATTCTGCTTGAATATACACCAACTGGTCCTATTACATATCACTGATTTACTGAAGCTGATCGGCCTGTCTATTTCGTCTTGTCGTGTGTTTGCTTTCAGCTGATTCGAATTGCTTGTAACGCTTTTAGGTGTCGAACAGGGAAATGATTCAATACTATTCAGGCTACTATTAGCGTATGTGAGGAAAGCGAGGATTAGACCTAATCTCGTAAGGAGCTTATGTTTGGCTAGAGAGACCCAATCCGAATCAGCAGTCCGTTCAGGCGTCAGCCAGTGCCGTTCAAATAAGATGTGGTCCTCTCAATTGGCAAGTGTAGGTCGCCGCAATTAATCAAAACACACAAACGAACCGCTTCATAATTCGATAAGAAGAGAGCATATTCATTAAAAAGATCTCCAGTTGATGATTAGCAGTAGGTTTTGAGTGCTAGGTCGATAGTTGAATAGGTGTGTGGGTAAGGTAAGTGAAATCGGCTGTCGTTGGCTAGCGCGACTGGTGACCAGTTTATTTCTGGTAAGTTGACATCGTCAACAAGATAATGACTATAACTACAGATGAATCAGTGGAGCATTTCGGTTAATGACAGTACAGAATCGCCGGCAGCCAATGTCGAGAGCGAGATGGGTCGGCAGCACTAGTTACATCAATAAAACGAACCTTCATTATTGTTCCCACACCAAATATATATAATAGTGATATATTCGCTGAAAAAGTTATACCTAATGTCGACTGGTACGATGCTATTGTCGCTAAGAATACGAATACTTAATAATTAAAGCACAGAAAAAGCATTACTGATTTATTGGCTCAGCTGGGTTTCGCCGGTAAACACTACGTGGAAATACTACGTTGATTGGGCAGAAAGAACGGATAGGGCTGGTACAGACTCAGAGCTGGTCTGTCTCTCTACGTCAAAATCAAAAGCTAAGAGATAACAGCTGCTTCTACAGTTTCTGCTTAACCTCACTTAAGTACAGGCTTATGTTTACTTTTAGGACCAAATTGATCGGCGCACACAGTCAACAGTTTCTGTCTCTTATGCGTAAACGGCAAGTTTCATGGTTCTCTCCTTCCGTCCGAAGTACCCATTTCGTAATGGGCATGCAAACAGAAAGCATGACTTCAAGCTTAAGACGACTTAAGCTGATTGCCGTCTTAGCCGTAGGAGTTACAATGTTTTACTTCTGTGATAGTCTGAGCATGTCGTTGGAAGCGCTAAGCTTGCAAGCCACGAAACAAACTGGGTTGTGAAAAAAACATGTACGTCGACCAGCCTGAATATAATAGTATCAATGCTCCTGGCGCTTAGTTTTCTCTCATTCTGTATATTTTTTGGTGTGTCTTTTAAGGATAAACAACAGTTGTTGTAACGCTACTGATCGCTATCGCTGTTGGGTTAGGTTAAATAACAATTTAATTGCTAACGTACGGTGTATTAAACTTTCGAATTTTCTAATTAGCTGATAAGTTCGTTCATGTTATTTTCCGTAGATGGAATAGTACGAAATCCAGAAGATTATCCAGAAGAGCAAACTAGGACACGAAGGCGAGGTCGTCTTATGGTAAAATGTTGAAGTATAGGTTCCGCCTTGTTTATAAGCTATAACGTTTAAAAACCGGGTTACATTTAAGATAAACTAGGCCGAAAGTCGTACTGCCTCATTAGTTCCGCTATTCTTCTTGAATATCTCGAACATTTGGCATTCAATTAAGACCTTTTTAGATTTTAGTGTCACACCAAACCCGTGCTTGAAGCCAAAAGTGTTTATGGTAACAGTTTCATTATGGTGACATTTGTTTATAGAAACATCTCTAAACCTTAAAGAAAGGACGCTTTGTTTCTATGAGTTTGGCTTCGAACTTAGCCATCACGCATGTGGCTCTATCGAATGGGAATTTGATTTACTAGAAACAGGCAATTTATTTATGAAAGCGGATAAACAGCTGCACGAATCGATCCTGCCTTCTCTCTGACAGGTGCGATGACGGATGATGCATGTAGTAGAAGTAGAATAGGACAAACCAGAATGTTGCGGTTCGGTATGCTGTGTATAGAAAAATAGGGGACATTACTACCTATCCTTTATGAACCAGACAAGCCTGCCAATGTACGAACGTTGCACATGCTACCGCGCTGGCCACTGTTTAGCCGACATCTCGATTCGACCTGTGAACTTTTACCCTAGCACTGCATTCTCTCATATGCGCGATCTGATTCCATACGACAATATTATTACTATGTCCTATTTAGCTTTTTTATGCACCTGACAGGCGTGTGAATGAACAACGATGATGATTTCAGGATGCCATAGGGCTCAGTTATATGGGGCTGCTGAGAGCCGACGCTTTGATGTATTATGCCTTTCGACTCCTGTGGACATTGTTTGGCGCATAATCGCTATCGACGTCTAAATGTCTTCCACGTAGGTAACAGCAGGTCCATGCACAACCCTTTTCAGATTGTTGATGAAGCATTGAAACGCAGCTGGCCGAATGGGGAGTTCCTGCGGAACCTTCACTTTCATTTGCGCCTGTTGTAATCTGAAGTGGTAAATGTCGCCAACTTAGAAACCACTGTTAGGTACGACAACAGCTGCCGTATGATGTTTAGGCAAAAGGATTTAGGACGTGATGTAGCGAAGCGCACACAATCAAACGGCACGCCTCGAGTCGATAGATGACGCTGCGAAACGCAGGTCCTTTCAGTGTTCGGGTCCAGGTTGACTCGTCACTTAGACCGTGTCCCATCGATTTCGGGAGCCAGATCAGATAGTCGGCGAGAGACTTATAATATCTGAGTCAAGATCAACTGGCGATGTTGAATCGTATACCTGCTCCGCGATCTTATCAACAAGAAGCAGCACGCGGTATTTATGGATAGCTGTAAGTTGTGTGCAATGCTGATGATGGCACAAATAGGTGCAGTAGCGACGACGCTCTCAGTGACGTATCTCACGTCTGTTCGTATTCCGTCAACTTCAACTATAGGACGTCGTCGACACTCAAAAGATCAAGCGTTTAACTTTGTTTTTCATAAGTAGATTCGCTTTTATTTGAAATATGCTACAAAATTTATTCTTAACACGTTTTTTTCTCGCATACTCTTTATACTCACCATGTGTGTCCACCCTCGTTTTATGACATCATCATTATATATCATTCTACCGTGGTCTTGTTCATCAACTGCTGTCTTTATCATCCTAATAATTCGTTCCTCTTAGTTACTGTCGTTATTATAGTAATTATTAATATTAGTTTACCGTCGTTATATAGCGGGTATATTCATATTTATGTATTTCTCTCTCTCTCTCTATATATATATATATATATATATATCATGATGACCGTCCCCTAGTCATCACTTTATAATTAGTACTTCTGTCCATTGTATGTCGCTGTTCTTCATTTTGTTAGATTTCATCGGGATCATCTCGCCTGCATGAAATTACGATGACTCAACCGCTGCTAACTTCAACTAACTTCATCATAATTATAATTATACGCTTTCTCACAGCCTATGCTATACACACGTCGTTTCACACTATTCTCTCGTGAACGATACCAATTTACCTACTAGTGTTGATTCAACGCAGAAAGGAAGGAAGGAAAAAAAAAAAAAAAAAAAAAAAAGAAAAAAATGTATTTCACACATTTGTTTCACCGAGTTTCTCGCTCACTTTCGATTTCTAGTTCACGTTTAGATCGGTCCCATCATATGATCATTTCTCTAATGACCTGCGCTTATATATAGAGATGAGGCAATATTATTACTCTTCTAATATTCTAAAAACTATGATATTATAATGGTCATCATCATTACTACCACTACAAACTACGTTTAGTACTCCCGCAAGTGTAGTATCATCACCCATATTGGATCACTTGGCGCGGCTGTGCACCCTATTTTATTACTATTTTACCCTTCCTATTCGACTACAACTACTGCTACCGTTTTCATGACGACGTTCATTGTTTATTACGATGAACCAGTTCGCGTGAGGACAAACTCTGATCGAATATTGTCTCCAATCTCGATGTCGTTGATCCTTGTAGAAAGCCAATCGCACTACACTGACATATAATTAATATTAGCGAAAAGTACCACAGACCTCTCGGCCGTACGACGGGTTCGCTGTACGATACTAGTATACATGTGTTGATAAGAATAATTTGCTATGATTAACGTGTCGTTTTCCCGTCCCCGTTTACAGCTACTAACAACACACTAAATAGGACCTGTTTGTTACGCATGCCCTGTTCTTGCCTACCGCTACCGCTACCGCTCCTATTGCAAGCGCTACCACTACATTCACATACGCACACACACACCCACACACCCACACACACACACACACACACACACACGCACACGCCCACGCCCGCCCGCACGCACACACACACACACACACACACACACACACACACACACACACACGCACGCAGACGCACGCACGCGCACACACACAGACACACGCAAGTTGCTTCCTATGTCTTCGTATTGAGTAACATTCCGCTAGTTCGCTTAGTTTTTTCTTATCTACCAGCTAATAGGGTCCTGATATCAGTTCAGCCGATCTACTACATAGTCCTTCGATAGCGCCATGGGCGAAGGTTCTCTTGTCAACGGCTCATCGTCATCTACTGCAGTAACAATAGTCGCCGTCCAATGGGCAGGGAAGAGGTACGATGAAGCGTCAAATAATGCTCCGCTGCGCATTAAGTTACTGGCCAATTTAAGCGTGTATAAATTTGCTTGTGTTTCACTCGATTCACGAGTAGATAAAATGATAACTTGAAATCATGTTCACCTTCCCTCGAAACTACCGCTCAGATTCTAGGCCGACATTTGTCCTAGGAAACTTCGTACCACCAACGGTCGCTGACGAGTGGATAACCCGAGCACTAAAAACGACAGATAAATACTACACGGTGACAAAACAGGAGATCTATGGAACACAGCGTGTGTTCGACCGCGAACCGCAGTGTGGACTTCGTTCAGGCAATAGGATGTATGCAGCAGTGGACCACTTTGAAAGGGAGTAGTAAGAAACAGTGAAACTCAGTGACCAGCCCCATTTATTCACTACTATCTGAATACGACGTACAGGATACGATACACTACGACTGATAAGCGTATTCTGTTAGAATGCCCGCACAGGTTGCTTTGTATTGACGAGAGTCTCTTGCTTGATGCGTTTGTGCACGTAGAGGAGCGTAAGTTCGTTCTGTCCAAACGGAATGCATAGCATGAAGAACATTCGTACGTATGTCGATTATTTAATCAGCATTACCAAGCTGGATTTTGGCTAAAACAAGCTATTACCCCTACCGGACCCCGGGGGACGTACTCTACCAGTACCATTCTTCATTTGCGGAATTGTGTTTCAACGGCAATACGACGTGCATAGCAGATTCAGATCACTTCAGCATTAACTCTTCTCCAAAGCTCGTTCATAGTTACAGCCTTTATATATTTCACGGTATAGTATATCAGTATAATATGTCACTACCATCCAACATAATTAGCAGTATTACTATCGAGATATTATAATCATGTCAATAATGGTCTTTCTTTTTTTAACGTTTCTTTCTTCAGCTTAACGCTCTTCATCAGCACTGTTATCGTTACTTATATGTATATGTATGTATATATATATGTGTATATATACGTATATATATATATATGTATATATATAATACATTTTAAGTACACAATATTTATATATACCAGCTGATCAAACTGGGGCATTTTGTTCACCGCAATACACGTTTTTAGCATCGGTAATAGTAAGCGTTATATAAAGATGTATAATTAGCATCGTCGTCTATGGCAGCAATCGATTTGGTGGCTTCTTGATAACGCATTTTATAGTTTATATCAGTTAACGTTACGTGATAAAGAACAGCGGATCGAGGACCACCAATCAGCGATGGCACACACATTGAAACTGCTAATATTCCAATGTAGCTAGCTGTTCAACATTCCGTAGAGTTAGCGTTGCAGGCATCCAGTTCGCACAGCCTAAGGACCGTCTAGGGGTCAGCAGGGACAAGGCGACACGGCGGTACTTAATGACAAGAACAATAATTGGGCCAGTCGAGCAAGGCGAGAGGACCAGAGATGCTAGTGTCGTTCTGTGTTCAAAAACAGAACTCGAAATGGATAAGACCAACTCGGGTATCGATCTCAGTTCAGTCCAAAACAGCTCTACTGCTGAGATCGTCTCAAGCTTACAATATAAAAACGTCGTTTGTCTTAAACTGAGTCAACGCTCAAGAGCAAAATGCCGAAGATGCGTACGCAGATCTTCAATGTTCTACACAACAAAAAAACTTTAATAATAAAAAGGATCCTCGTAAAAATAAAAACTACTATTCAATCGATCGATAGCGCTAATCTGTTCCTTTCTGAAGTTACTCGTCGACTGCGGTTCACTAGCAAGGAGCCGAGGAATTTGTAACCCACTAACTTCGCACACGGTCAGGTCTGGCGTATCGTTGCTTCCGTGCATGGTAATCCCTCGCCGGCAAGCCGTTCCAGCTAGCATGCTTCTTGACAGCAGGCAAGACCATCACGTTTTCTGTGCGTTCTGCCTGTCGTTTACCAATGCTCTCTGTTCATGCGACTGCTGCCCTTATCACCGTTGGCGCGATGCCCAAAAAAGTGTAGACGAACGAGAACACTGTTTACGCACTTCTTTGACCTGCTTGAGTAGCTAGATCTGAGATGAAAGGTCTAGTTGTAATATGCAAACCACAAATAAAAAATAAAACAAAATAAATATTTAGACGACTAAACACTAACAGCACTCAGCATACAAAATTGACAACAGTATTTAAATAAGTCCATATATATATGTGTGTGGTGTGGTGGTGGGGGGGTACATCGAGGTATCATCCCGCCTGTAGCTATGTGTTGCTACCTAATCGGCGTTGTTCGTTACATGACAATCTGCTGGGGTGAAGCTCGATCGTACGTTTCGTCAATGACATGTTGTTCGAATGCTAGGAGTGATTCTGGTTGTGTCAGCTAATGGAACCTCAGGCAATTTATACAAGCACACACACGCGACGATACTAACGCCCTCAGTCGATCACGCTCCTCCTTTCCCACTGCAAAGCGGCCCGTCCCCGGAGCTAAGGCGAGTACATGTTGAATGTATATTAAATCTGTCGTGCTTTATCTATCCCCCGTTTGCCACAGGAATGGGTCAAGTCACGTCGCGTCTTAAGGTTTATCAGCGCACCGTAATGGGCCAGCTGACAGTCCCGATTGAATAAAACTGTATATGTAGCTTTAGGTGCAACAAATGCAGACATTAAAGGTATGCGAATGGGGTTTTGTTAAGCGCAGCCATGGTCCATTTTTGTGGAGACCCGAAAATACGAGATACCGTGATAGGAGGATAACATCATACAAAAAGACAGTGTGATGAGTTAATTATATACAAGGCATAGACTAACTGAACCGAAATCAACGCAGGTAACGGCCAATCCATTATGTTTACCTATGTATTTATAAGACTGGTGTCGCCTAATGCTGGCCCGGTTACGGCCGACGTTGCTGAGCCTGCTGTTGGGCAGCTACCGCTTGCGCCTGTTGACGCAACAACTCTTCGTGTTGGGCCTGAGCCTGCGCAAGCATGTGCGGATTCTGTGATATCGCCTGTAGCCGATCCATAAACAATTGCCTCTGTAGTTGTTCTTGTTGCTGTTGTGCGGCGAGCTGCCCAGAAGATCAAAAACAATAATTACATTGTTATTGTTGTAGTGAACAAAATCCCATCGGCAAACGTGCTCCAGGCCTCTTCCTAGTTTGCCTGCTTTCTTTCCATAAGACATGAGCTGGTTGCTACTGTGATGGGAAGTTTCGAAAATGGTGAAGATCAACGAAGCTCCAAATCTATTTGAGTATTAGAACCATCAAGCATTTTCATTAAGATATGCAGAAAACAACAACTGACCGTCAGCTGTGTAGTTGCACTTCGTTCCGCGTGTATTTCGGTCATCTTACATGCACGTAAACGCGCATGATAACAGTGCCCACTCATTGCTCGAGCTCATTCATGGTTCACTCACCTGTGCTAGTTGCTCGCCGTAGGCGTTGTGTTGTCGGAGCAAAGCGTGCGCCGCAGCGGCTGAGTGTTGCGCGTGAGGACCAGCGGTTCCCGGGCCCCCAGGGGGCATTTGTTGTGCTTGACCCGCGGCGACCGCTCCCCCTGCGCTATCGTGCAGGTGCAGGTGGGTGTGAGCGTGTGCGTGCGTATGGAGTTCAGCGTTGGCTGCACCCACACTCACGCTGGCTTGAAGTCGCATCGCCGCCAGTGGATCGACGCCAGACGCCGCCAAATCTAAAGCCGAACCTCCGTGCGCAGCCGGACGAGCGCTCCCACTGGGTCCGTCGCCTGGCGTACCACCCCCAGATGACGCGCCTGGCAGACCCGACGACTGTGGAACACCTGCCCCCGCCGGTGCTGCTGCTGCTGCTGCTGCTGCTGCTGCTGATGGTGGTGGGGGTGGAAACAGCCCAAACGGAGGTGGAGCACCTGCAGCGCCGAATCGCCGTTCCGCCAACTGACTGACAGCCCATGGATCGAAGAGTGGTGAATTTTGGGCGGCCGCCGCGGCCTGTGCCTGAGCAGCGGCAACCGCCTGCGCCTGCGCTTGGGCATGTGCTTGCGCCACAGCGGCGGCGGCGGCGGCGGCCCGCTCGTTCGCCTCACGTTCGGCGCGTTCTCGGTGCTCCCGCTGCAAACGAACAGAGATTAACAACGATGATGATATATCAGGCAGATATACAGGCAGACAAATAAACATGGACTGAGAAATAGCATAAACAAAACGACGGCCTTACGGCAGGTGAACGTCAGATCTCAGTCAGATAGACCAGACGGAGAAGATGTACCATCAAAATTAAAGTAATCTATCGCAACCTTGAACACATGAAAATATAGAGCTTTTCTGGCGCTAAATTCCTTTGAAGCAATTGACTAAAATTCCTAATATGTTCGAATAATACGAATGATAGATATCTTGCCCGAAGAAGCTGATGTGTTCCTATGTTTTTTTTTAGCTACAAATCTGTAACAGCCTTAGAGGCACCTGCAATATTTAACATTACACAATACTGCGATGATTCATCTTTTCATCTCAACTAACCTCCCGTTGCTCGCGCTGTTCCCTCTCGCGTTGTTGTTGTTGTTGCTGCTGTTGTTGTTGTTGCTGCTGCTGCTGCTGTTGCTGTTGTTGTTGGTGTTGTTGTTCCTTTAAAGCTCGCTGCTGATTGGCTAACTGCTGCTAAGTTATCGTTTGTACAACAGTCATAGAGGACATAAAATGCGATGGGCTTAGCATGAAATTTTACTTCATCTTATGGAGCATTTAGTGGTTAAGATTAATGGACTATTATAGAATAATCATTTTACAACTTAATGCACGCTTACCCGCGTAGTCGCCTTTGAAAGATTTCGTATCGAGATAGATATCAAAGAAGCATTTTGTTCATTACTTTTGTTACCTCTTTGATTTCCAGGTCACGCGCTGCCTGAGCTGCGTACATCGACATGAGTTGATAATGCAGCATTTGAGGATCTGCCAACGCAGCGCCAGGTCCTAGTCCGGGTACACCGGGCAAGCCTGAACCTGGAAGGCCAGGTGGCATTCCCGGTATGCACGGAGGTCGTAAGCCTGGATGTTGTGCACCGGCCGAAGCCCCGGGAGGTCCAAACATCATACCTGGCAGGCCAGCATGTGGACGAGCATACTCTGCAGCCGAAGCAACAAACAATATTAAAACATTACTGAAGAAGACCCAAATATGTTAAAAGCGTGAGTCACACATGGCATATAATTATTGTTCAACCCATTTGGAATTTAAGAAGTCTACATTTAGAGAATGAGCTCCAGAATACAATATCCGCATACTTTCCGTAAAAGCCATCGGTGGAGTTATGGTCACGACATCAGTCATCTTGTATTCACTACGTGCTTCCTTACCTGAGAGTTGGCGCAAAGCTGGTGTATCGGGCGCTCCGTACAAATTACTTGATGCTCCGGAAGGACCAAGTGGGCCGCTCTGTCCTGTACGGCCCTGGCGTCCAGCAGCGGGGAAAGCGCCAGGGGATGGCCCTCCACGACTCGCCTGGGACAAACTGGCCGCTGCTGCTGCGGCTTGTTCCGCCTGTCGTTGCTGAGCTCTGTTAGCGGCCTCTTCACGTTCGTGCGCCTTTCTAGCACGTTCTTCTCTGCGACGCGCTAATCTTGATTCCGGCACAGGCTTGAACGTGAGATCGGTTCGAGCGCATGAATTATATTCGCCTCGATTCCAGTGGCGAAGGAAAATAGCAGATTGACTGCGATGGCACTCGGAATCCTCAAGTTTTGGCTCAGGGCTTGGTCCCCCACGTCCTCGCTCCTCATTACCACTGCCTTCTGTCTCCTCGGAAATGTGGTCAACTCCTCGCATAGCTGGACCAGCGACCCCAGCAAGACTTCCCAGTGCACCTGCTATTGCAGCGGGGCCGCCGCCGCCGCCGCCGACAGCCCCTAGTCCACCAAAGAGCGCTGACGGGTGACCACCAGGTCCGGGACCTGGAAAAGCCCCAAAGAATGGGTGGAATCCAGGCGTGGGAGCACCAAGGTGCCGTTGATGTTGTTGACCGGGGGGCGTGGGCGGTGTTAGAAACGGTGAAAAGCCCCATGGCGGCGCAAAACCTGGCGGCACCTTCGGCGAGCTTCGCGGAGAGACGCCCGGTGTCGTTTCTCGTTTTGGCCGTGGAGATTCACACTGCGCCGATGGCGACGGTGCCATTCGCGGCGGCGCCGTGAGCGCTGCAATGGACAATGGAGAGATCTTCGCAGGACCGGCAAGAGGAGCTGCAACAGGCGGTGTGCCACGTGGCGTATCAGGTGTCCTGTAATAATAGCATACCAATGGATTCTGCATTACTAAATGGACTATTAAATTATAATGCTAGTATTCGAGATATTGTGTTCCTCTATACCATTGGTACAGCCCATCAGAGATACGAATGAGATCTATCAACGACGAGTTACGTTCCCGACTGAAGTAAAGTAATCATAAACGTGCGAGGCTATTACTAGAAAGAAATTTACCTTCGAGCTTGCGATTCTTGTTTTACAAAAACATTCGGAGCTTGCTCGTCCAATGGCCGCGGCGACACCCGGGGGGTGGGAAGTGTCTTGCTAGGTGAAGCTCGCGGAGGTGCACCGAAAGCGCTAGACGGAGCCGGAACGGCGTCTAACGGTTCTCGTTTCGGCTCAAGCGGCAATTCGCCGGAGACGAGAGGAATAGAATGTCCAAGAGGTGGCGGCACAAATCCAACTGGGGGAAGGGATCCGAGAGGACCAAGTGGTTCCGTTTTGAGACCAAGCGGTCCTAAAGGTCCGCCTGACTCAAGGGGCGGCGGCAGAGCTGCTTCTTCTTTTTTCACACCCCCGGCCACCCCAGGGACAGTGCCCGTCTCCACATCCGAGCCAATCTGAAAGTATCATTAACAAGTAAACAGGGCATGTCAGACGAACCATACGATCTGTTACAGCATCCGCTTTGTCTTCTTAGAAAGTGCATATATCACATACCATTCCTCAGCAATCAAAGCAGGAACCAAAGGAGGCTTGATAGGAACATCCTACGAAATACCTACCTTGAGATTCTCATTGATCTTTATTTGGCCATCAAGTTTGCCGACAAGAGGTGCAGGTACAGAGGTAGCCGTGGCTTGCGGACTACCTGTTGTCGTCTCAGCTTTAGCAGCTACAAGTTGTGGAGCCATCTTATCGTCCTTCCCGTCTGCGCGATCAGCGCCTTCGGCCATTCCATTCGGGCCTCCGGCAATAGGCGTAGCAGAGATATTGCTCTCCGGGACAGCAAACTCCAAGCCAGGTTCGCGTTTCAATGCGACTGGAACATTGTTTGCTGTTTCCGTCGAGCAGGTTGCCTGATCTGCTACGGATCGACGATCCTCTCCGCCTGTGGACGGAGACATCGTCTGGACATCATCTGGTTGCGACCCGCCACTGGGAGCTCCCGTTTCTCGAATGTCCTGCATTTCAACCTGAAGAAGTGGATAGAACCGGTTAAATCTGTTAGCAATGCTCTGACTGAAGTCAAGTGAATGTAACCAATAATATGTAGCAGAAGATGAACCGAATTGAACTTGTTTATTTTTGCCCATACATCGTTATTTAGCTTAATCAGAAAAAGACGGCAAAAGACAGTTAAGCATAGACAAAATTGACATTGAAGTCAATGAACTGGAACATTGACTATGGCTAAATCGTAAACTGTGCTCAAAGGCTTATTTTTTTCTCCCAGTATTTGCTCGCATTTTGCAAACTACCCTGCGTATCTCTTGATGACTGCGGAAAACTTACGTCGTTATTGACTGGGGGCCCAGCAGCATCTGCAATCGTTTCTTTTTCAGCCTTAGTGCTACTGTGCTGTCTATCTGACAGTTGGGTCTCGCCATCTCCAACGCTGCCATCGGCCTCCGCCGACGGCGTACCACCGTCCTAAAATACAGCGCAATATCACATCTCAATTATCAGGCCCTATCGGCGAAGCGACAGCTATTTTATCGTAAACAATGGGTTATGGAAGTTGTTTTCCATTGTCAGCGTAAGTAAATTCTAAAGCTGGTATTATGTCAGGTATTAATATAGATCTTATTACTTAAATTGTAACTATCATGCACAAATATTTTTTTTCTATCAATTGTTCACAATGATCGTCAGACGTGCTAAAGGGGAAGTACAAGAGTAACGATACTTTTTAGGTTAACTTACTTGATCTTGACTTTTGTCCTGCGCGGTCGCGTGTTCTTTAGGGCCTCCATTGTTATTCGTGGTTGATGGTGTCGTTGTTGTCATTGTGCTAGTGTTGTTCGATGATGGCGTGCTGTTGGTATTATTGGTACTATTGTTGCTGCCCATAGAGCCCATGCTACCTTCGCGCTGTCCATTTCGTTGGGGGTTCGCGGGAGGAAGCGTCGGTGGACGTCGAGCCCGAACCGTCCATCTGCAGATACTAACATTTGTGTCAGTACACATAGCCAAAAACAAAAACATTTTACAGATTTCTACACCTGCTAGAGCTTGACGCTGGTAATCGAATTACATACATTCTCTAAAGAAAGGCTTAGTTCTACAACAAAGAGCTAGTCGGACCTTTCTAATTTTAGGCAAAAATTAATTCAATTTAATCTAATACGACTACTCGGGTTCCCTAGATTCACAATATAAGTTTGACTATATATCTCCGAAACAGGATCGCCCACTAACGTTTTACTGGACAAACGATTACAGTATAGTGATTTGTTCAGTAAATGCAAACGTACCTTCCGGCATCACTCAGAGTGACCGATACGGGTCTCGATATGAAGACAGCGCTTTCACTACTTCGCTTCACTGAGCAGTCATAACAAAAGAGTGATAGAGGCCCACCTTGACCAGCTTGAAGTGGCAATCCCACCCCGGATCCAGATGGCGGCAGAAGTGTGTGCCAGTCTACGAACCAATCGCGTGGCGTCGCAATTAAACATACAGAACACTGAAATTTCCATAGCAGTTACTGTGCTTAATGTAATATTTCACCGACGATTCACCGACCGATATTCACGACAGGTATGCACTTATTAAAATATCATGCAGAAAAAAAAACAGGGGTTATATTGGTCTCGATACTAAAAATAAATCAAGAAAGAAATAAATGCGTCTTTTGTTAACCCAATACATAACCTTGTCTGACTCTAACAGATTAACCGTCTTCGAGAATAACATGTATATATTGAAGTATGTATACACAAAACTATTTTATTTTGTTATTATTATGTTACGATACGTTTTTGTGCGTGAACTACATTATACTTCCAAATAGGAAATACTTAGGTGTCAGCTTCTTAGGTATCTCTGTGGACAGTTGGGTCTACTACGTACTGATCTAAATAGTATAGGGTGCTATCAACGAGAGCTTTTAGACCAGCGCATTTGCGATTTAGCGAACACCAAGAGGAAATGCACTCGACTTTTTTCTAAGTCTTTACCACACCGGACTTTAATGCGTAATGTTTGGTTGTTGAAATCTCATGTGAAGGCTGCGTATAGAATCGGATCTAACCATGGGCTCTATGGAACACCAGATGGCTGATGGCTGGTCAGACATAACGTTTTTC
Organism: Varroa destructor; assembly: GCF_002443255.2. Lineage (NCBI taxonomy): Eukaryota > Metazoa > Arthropoda > Arachnida > Mesostigmata > Varroidae > Varroa > Varroa destructor. The sequence continues at coordinate 2,211,197 of NW_019211459.1, read as the reverse complement.
ATATAAAGTTCCATCTATGAGGCACAATTAGCGTCAGCTAATTCTGGGACCGATTCTTCCTTTTCGAGAAGATAAAGGTGGTCAACGTTGTCTGTTAATAATAATAACAACTATAATAAGTTGTTCTGAGCTAGCATTCGCGGTCATTAGTCTTACACAGCAGACTGTATCGATGACTACCTGTGGTGCAGTAGACAACACGGCCTCGAAGTGGGTTGATGATTGGGAAGTAGCGCCTGCTGAATCAGGACCACTTTCGCCGTTGGCCCCTTCATCGCCAATTCCCCCAATTGCACCTCGGCCTTCTCCTCCAGCTCCACTTTGGCTGCCTCGACCACTTTTACTGCCGCCCTTTTCACCGGATGCCTAAAACGTTCGGAAACATACATCCCAATTAGCATTACGCAAACCATCCGACACAATAGTAACAGCACAAGTATAGAAATGCACAAAAACGTACAATCCGCAGTTCGAAGTTCATGCCATATTCGAGGATCGATACGGTCTTTTATCTGCCAACCTATATGTCTGGGTTTGCTCTGCAATCACTCGGCCACCGGATCGAAAACTTGCTCGTTTCTGAGGTTACTACTTGTATTGCGATCGTATTTATACACAAGATAAAAACGGATTTGTCGTAGTAGCCCAAATAATGTAATCCGTATATACACATGGTAGTTAGCTCATATACACGGGAGCGTGTACCTTGGCTGGTCTTCGGGCAGTCGGCCGCCGATGCCTTCGATGGGGTCGACATCCTAGGGCTGCTGGAGTTTTCTTCCAAAGGTAGTAATATTCCACCAGCTCTGCCGTCTCTTTGTGCGGAAGCAGCTCTGAATATAAGGCAAAGAACGTAGGGGAAGATGGCTATATTTAAGTAGTGTTATGCTTAATTACGCTGACTTGAGCACAACAGAGTTGGCATTCCCGCGTATTCTGCACCACAACGCTATCACTTTATTAAACCACAATAATACAGTCTGTTTGGATTATTTCATTGTGGTATCGTGGGTCTGACAGTAAAACTTTCATCATTAGGATAACATCAAGGATCAAGGATTTCAACATCAAGGATAACATTAGTTGACGTACGACAAATCAACTAATATCTAACGTAATAGCCATTTCCTAGTGCTAATATTCAGCTGTGTATTACTATTACATAGGACACATAAGGCTTCGCTTGTTCAAATAACCTAAAGGACTATATCACAACGATGACACATTGGACTAACAATTAGAGCAGGCATGATCGCGTAAGTTCCAATCCAACAATCTACAAATACTTGTTAGATGTAGCAGTTACTATAAAATAACTATGACAATTTGAGAAGTGTTTCTTAATCTTGCCTTTACGTATCCGAAAGAAGTTCTTTCCGTAGGTCCTCAATCCACGGACGAACTTCTTCTGGTCTTCGTCACTGAGTTTGCTTGCGGTTGCACCACCCACACTGCCGCGAGGGTTCTTCACAAGAGCCTTCAATAGAGTCGATGACAATAAAGTTAGCGCATACTCTGGTAAGTTCCCTCTTTAAAAAAATTACAGGATATTCAGTTAATACTCAATAATTAGTTCTCAATAACCACCGTGATTACGTCAACGCTGCGTTGGTAAATTCAATTTTCTGTATTTGCGTCTACTTACCTGTAGCGCTTTTCCCGTATCATACTCGCTGTCATGTAGATGGTTCAAAGCATTGATCGTTGTGTCATCTCTGTAACAATGATCGTTAGGTTAGAAATCAGACTTTGCTACGTTCTGTACTGTTATCGTTCGTTGGGAAGCTATTTTTTTTTTCAAAAATGCTGATTTGGGTTTTCCACAATCTATTTCCTAATCAAATGTCTATAGCGACGGATCAGTTGTACCATGTTTACATAATTGTACGAACTTTCTCTCGACGACAAAAACAGTGATGCACAAACCTTGATGCGGCGACGCATCCATCCTCGGCGCTACCTCCATCGCACATTCCGGCGAACGCCGCCATCGATCTTGCGGCCCGCAGGTACATAAGTAGGTCGCAGTCCGGCACCCCCGGAGCCCAACGGAGCTCTTCAGCCACCACCACACTCTGAGGACATAAAATAGGTACAAAAGTGTAAAGTCAGTAGTACGAAAAGAGAAGTGTAATAATAATAATAACAAAAAAAAATCATGAAATTGCGTCACTACGCATGCGTTGATTCGGAAGTAGCCAATAGTAATGGCGGCCTGCAAGGTAGATAATAACTTCGTATAGAAACAATTGCTAGCTTTAACTCTTAAATCCACAACATGTAAAATAAACATAAGGTAAAAAGTCAGAGTTTATCCTGCTGTCAAAGGTAGGTTAATTCAAACGTACTTTGTAGTACGCAGTAATAAGATTATGAGTTTATCGTAAGACGCAAAGTTAACGCGCTCGATTGACAGCTGCGGGATGTCTGTATTAGTTCTGACACATAAACGTCCATTTCAAATTTGATTACCTTTGTGAATGAGTCCAGTACTAACGTAATTCTGTAGACATAAACATGTATGCGACTGGTTTCAATTGATTTACCATAGAAGTCTTGCTCGTGACCCAGGCAAGGCATGGATTGCCCCGCATCGGAATTGAATAGCATGCATTAAACAATCCTGTTTGAGGATAGTGTGGTCAAATCCAGTACGTATTCTATGTTCTAATCAATGGGATAAGCGATGCAACACTGGAAGTTTCCTATGCCTTTTTCATTGTTAATTATTATTACTAATATTAAAACGATACGGGAATACCCTTTTTGTTGCCAAAATCCCACTTGCTTACATATTACCGTGTGCGCACTTCAGAAGGCCTTTCTCTCGCCATCGATATCACAATCCAGTACTAGCACTTCAAGGACATTTGTCGTCATATTCAAGGCCTCCCGGGCTTGTACTAATTTCTTTCTATTATGACCCACATGACATATCCCTGAGGTTCTATGAATCTTATCTAATCTCTCTTATTTCGAGTTTTACGTTCGGTATATCCGTTAGGAATTCTGTTAGACGGACGGCTGGCTTCTAGCACCAGGTCTGTTTCTCTGTATGTTTGTCTGTTTATGCCCGGGTTCGAATCTAGACCACAACATGTTTCTGTGGTAGCTACTGATCTTATCAAATCCAGGCATAGATACGATTCATTTCGTTCTGGGAGCCAGTCGCCTGTCTGACGGAATGCCTGACAGCTATACCGGACGTAAAACTCGAAGCTCCTAGACTCAGTGAAAACGTTTCTCATTTGTCTACATTGTACAAATATAAGTTTCAAATACCTCTGCGGTATTCATCCTACGCCTTAGAAAGCGCAAAATCCACTAAACCAGCCAATGAATACGAGCCCCTTTAAATGATTACTCATCTATAGCTTTACTGGCCATACACTTATAGATTAGGAATAGAGCTTATTAAAATTTATTGACTAGTATATTACTCTAATTTTTCATTTTTTTTTCCCAATGATAGGACCTTACCGCAAATTTCAGTCAATTAGCCAGTTGATAAAACGTTTCTATTGTCTATAAATCGACTGTTGATAATTCTTCCAAGGTTCACTCGTTTTCTCTTTTGGAATATTGGATTCGATGTTCTCCAATCGGAGCACGGTGGAGCAAATAAAATGAAAAAGTCCTCTGGAAATGGGTTTTCGCTAAACAACATAGCCATTAATTAATATAGAATAGAAGTTAATAATAGAACTTGGTAGGCTATGAATTGTGATGAACTGCTCAGAAAGTAGTTTGACTATTCAGATCCTGTCATTGGAAAGAAGACCATGAAAGGTGCGGTTTATGCTTGTACTGAATATAACAAGGACGAATTTAGCTTACGTCATCTTGCAGTTGCAAAGTCGTTCGCCCATCCTGAGGCATCTCTCCCCGATACAGCGGCAGCTGCGCCTGAAACAATTTGGGATAAAATACAAAGAAAAAAAGAACATTAAGGATTATAAGGATAAACAGAAAAAAAGACGTGTCGATCAATGAGTAAGAAGCGTTTAGGGGTCCGATCAGATATACTTCACAATTGTACTAGGGAGAATCGGCACGAGTCTCAGTCTTATCTGGTCCAAAGTGAAGGCTTCATTAGCCCTCATCATCAATAGCCATCATTTCAAGGAAAAATCTGTTCTTGTCGAGATCATTTAGAAGAAACATACGCACGTACAGATCATAAATCCTAGCAATAAATGCTACCTTACATAACATCACTAATATTTTAGTCAAAAATATATTGTGCATATTTCCATCGAACAGCGTGCATTTGGCAGAGAGATATATTATTAATAAGCTTCTTGAAGTATCCAACAAGGACTGCCTAGATCACTGAGATCGACGGCTAAAGACGGTTATCACAATAGAGTTTTCGAGTGTGGCGTAATTATTGTTTTATTTAACTTCATCTGTGCATACGGATGATTTTATTTTTTTTACTTTAATTTAATTTTACTTACGAAAGCCTAATTGGGTCACTCAGAACGCTGTCTTTGTATCTGAGCTGAGAAAACAGAACCAATTCAGCACAGGATAAACGCTTTTTGATTCAACTAATACGTTCACTCGGATATAAACTAAATGCCAAAAAACCCTAACATGAAGTTTAGCATATTAACTTACACGAACATATATTATAAAATTCTTGACCGTTTTTTTTTCCAAAAAAACGTTACCTTGTTTAATGTGTGTTTGTGACGAACTAAACGTCAGTATAGCTTGAAATATGTCAAGTAAATTCTGGTGATGTTTTCGAGTATCTCTCATGCGAAGTGTCTACGGCTTTAACTAAGTTTT
>NW_019211459.1:2088044-2206300 GCF_002443255.2 Varroa destructor | reverse complement strand
TATATATATATAGGTCTACAGTGTGTCTTCGTTTTTCAAGTAGAATTAACATCTATGAATAGCAATGGATAGCAATTCGTAGCCCATTTATAGTGCCTGTTCAGTGTCAGGACGGACATAAAATGGCCATCTGTGTTAAGAGCATGTCTATTTCTACAAACCCGAGCAGTTTGTTTCTACAAGAGATAATCGTTTCTAATAGTGTTATTACTAGTATTAATTAAGTAGCATCGTAAATGACCTGACCCCCTCCTATACTTTTAACTTTCAGTGTTATTTAGACAATGTTAATCCATATCTATCAGTTCGGTAGACTAGACGCTCTCTTGTTGGTACATGAAGGTATGTTTTTAGACGTCATCAACACTTTAATTACAGAAGAAGAAATTACAGAAGCGACAATTTCCTGGCAAATTAATGTGTGAGCTTCCACCGTCTTACCACGGCCATTTGACCCCTTATGTCCATTACAGCAGAATAGCGCCTTTCAGTCTTGGCTTATTAAACGACGACGAGTTGTTCTTATCAAAATGTTGCAATATTATGTGTTATCAAAATTTAATTAGCTAAGCTATCGCCGTCAAGCGGCCAATGCACCGGAAGAAATAGACCAATTTCTTTATTCGGCAGTGGTTTCAGTCTAAGGTAACTCTGATACTTGCATAGGCTTAAATACCATTCACCTCTATCATATTTGGCTGCTACAGGGTGAGCTTTGAAAAATTCAATAACTTTTGAGTTTGTTAGGCTAGGATGACGATTTTTCAATATGTAATGGTAATACTTGGCTTTACTTTTTACACATTTGCCTTGGCGCTCTGCTCGCTTCTGAGTACCCACACTCACGTCATTTACGTTCCCATATATAGTTTCGTTGTCTTTGGCTTCGCGGAGTAAATCGACAACGATATATCAACGATATTTTCTTGTCCACCAGTTGGCCTTTTCAGGGCACGTAAAGTCCCATAATCACACGAATCGAGAGAATAGACAGATGAGCTAAGGTTGAACATTCTTTGTCCAATCCAGGAAGCAATCGAGGCATGGCGGCGAGGTTTAGCGTTGTCTTCAATTGCCGTGCCAACTGGCCACGAGTCTTTTGGAGAACTCGGAATAGCGGGGTGCATTCGTTGTTTCATTTTTGGCAAGCATCTTACAATAGCAGATACCCCTGGTGCGCATTGCAAGTATTACTATCACCTTACGTTCGAACCTACCCGATACTGCTTTCGAGTTCGATTTCTCTCGAAAACGACACCATTCTCTAACCTGACTTCTCTCCAGCGGTTGCACCATGCTTCGTGTACGGTGACCATATGCTCTAGAAAGGATTTTGTAGATCAAAGTTCGGCAAATTACACGTGAAATTCATCAACTGCCCCGGAGTCATTTAAGTTCATTCATTTTTAACTCAGTTTGTGTACTTTCCGTACTTGGGTTCAGTTTGATTCTGTAACACATTATATGTGAAATGCCAGGTTTGGCCTACAAAGCCCTTAGACTCGAAGCTCTGCCTTTGTGAAAAGCTTTCTTAATTGCTGCAATGCATTCTTGTCCCTCTGACTTCGACATCTGGTTCCTATCTCATTAACCTTTAACACCTCCATAGTCTTTTTTGGAACGTTCGCACTATTCACATACCGTACCTTCGCTTAAGGCTTCCTTGCCTAATGCGTTCATTAATTATTAAATTTTACTATTTTATAATTTTATTATATATTAAAAATTTTATTATATTAAAATTTTTGCACCACTGTGGCCTTCGAGAAACAAAAATGTACAAAAATGTAAGCATGGATTCTCGGAATTAGAAGATGTTTCTCATTTATTCACAATAAAAAATTATATAAAAAAAAATAGACTCGACCGATTTTCACCAGAAGATTTTTAAAGGATCAAAGTATTTACCAGCGAAACATCACTGATGGCACGTATTTCAAGAGTATTTAATTTAAAAGTCCGTCGGTCTGTTTATAACAGTCTAGTATTATATTTAACACCCTGCAAGGGTGCAAATCTCAGCTTCGGACTAAATGTTGAACAACAATTATATTCTATTGGATATAATGTAGTTGAGTGCGAAGAGACTTTAGCAAATGTGACTTTGGCCACGTTAGAATAATTATGTCGATAGGCCTGTATCATATATGCGAGTACGTCTGTGCCCAGCCATAGAAGAGCACCTCTCATTCTCATAGTACTACTGTTAGACAAAGTTACTCTTTTACTTTTTCTTATTTACTACAAAACGGGTTTATATATTATGATACACATCAGTCAAAATTACCATTCGATCCAATCGATATTCCTACAAAAAAAAAACAGCTCGCAATAGCAATAAGCGCACTTATAAAAAACTATTACATATGTTGTTACATGTACATTTCTAATTCAGGTTACTATAGAGTTTCAAATCAGTGGTTGATCTGGCCGTAAATTTCGTATCATAACTTTGTACTAATGATAATGTTAGGAGATATCTTCATATGTATTTTAGTGTGACTTTGGTCTATTCCTTGCAGTTGGCACTGTTAGTTTCTACATAACCATGATAATAACAAGGTATTACTTTTGGATGCGTTGAATAATTGGACAGCGGGGATATTATCAGATGAAAGATGACGCCGGAGCACGTTCTAGAGAAAAAAAAAAAAAGAGCAACAAAGTGTATAACGGTTTTGTGTTCGATTTAGCGAATTTGTAATAGATGACGCAAAGAGGAGTCGATCGGAGCGGCATATATTGATATTTAGTTTCCAGAGATCTCTCAGGGAAAGAAAACAGTGCAAATATAAGGTAATTTTGAGGGTAATTTTTAACGTATATGCATAGCATAAATAGCATGCAAAGAACTTTAGAATGCTCTAAAAAGAAACATTTTTGACTGAAAAATAGAAAATACCGGTTTTATTTCACATGAAAAATGTTAACCTGAAGTTCCTTTTATAAGCTTGCTCTAGCTTAATAGCACATAATCAATGCTAGCAGAAACCCCTGTCGCGGTCATCACCCCGGAATTACCATCTGTAACTATAGGTGCATAGAATTCGATGCCTCATTTTGGTCTTGAGAAGCACTAATGAATTGATTTTGCAGAATTAGGTACTTATAAACACGACGAACTATACACTAAAACTTACAGCGCTAGAAACAACGGCCGTTTTATAGATGTTGGGGAACTAGTAGAACTCGGCCGTCAATTACTGTTGCACACGCTTTAAAGCATTTTTACAATTGTTGTGAGGAACATTATACAAAATACATTACCAGGCGACTGTAATCATATAGTTAAAAGACACACACAGCCATTTTCAGCCCTCTAAACACTGAAATAAGCACTACCGTGACGGTAGCGTCTTCATTTCTGCATGTCCTTTAATCATATCTTTGTCCTGGATTTTTTTTATCAGTAAATGTAGTATACGTATAGGCGTAACTAAGTATGCCAGCTGTACTTTAGACACTATTAGAGGAGCCGGCGACTTTGCTCCAGGCCTGTTTTGCTCTCAAATGAAAAATCGGAATTTTTTTCCAAACTCCAATGTTGTGCTAATTTTGTAATAACAATTGAAACAAAAAAAAAAACATTTTCTTCTATAGACACTTTACAAATTCCCGACACCTATCAAACAGATCGTCCCAATGGGAGTCACAATGACCTAAATAAGCATTAACTGTTAGAGAAACTTCCCCCTGACGAAGAAGTGCTGTCTGCATCTAATTGGTTCCATCTAACGCATAATTCTCCTCTAAATGAAACTTTAGCGATTTGCATAGAATCCATTTAATGCGACTGCTCTACGGAGCGCTTCGAGCAGCGGACATGCACGCAGCCACAAGTTTTTACCCGCGAGCTCCGCGACGCGTCACGCCCGTATTGTAGTTGGTTCAGCTAATATGATTTACAGATATTATGCTTACCTTAATAATAAGTTTGCTTCACATCTAGCTTAAGATGAGCTAGAGCTTTACTGCCATTCTTGTTCGATTGTTGCTTGATATTTTATGGGCGTTCTGATAAAGTAATCATATTCAATTGCCTTCTTTCGTCAGCGATTGGTTACTATTATTATTGTTATTTTTTTCGCTCATCTCGTCGATTTGTTAATTCATGTTACGAGCAGCCCACCTTACGTAATATACTGTTTCTTCAGAAGGATTTTTAACCCAAAATGCTAGCAAAAAAAAAAAAACGGGTATTGCATTTTAGTTTAGTTCGATTGGCTGGAGAAATTAGCGCCAAGAAGACTGTATTTTACGTAAAAGCAATGTGTTACGAGCGAAATGTCGGTATTTTCTCAAAAATCTCTTCGGGAATATATTAAAAACATTGTCTCACTAAATTATTCGCCATATGAGGCAGTTCCACCTTTATACTTGAACTAAATAGAAATTTGCTCAAAAACGTTCAAATGGAATGAATTTTTGTTTTAGCACTACATGGTGAATCAGATACAACAATGCGTTTTTGCCCTTGAGCTAAAAACAACCCATCTTATAGTATCGATATATATATATATTGCGTTTGCACTCAATTTGTCGAGAACTACCGACTGGGTCCAAACAGTACCAAGCATATGTGGATTCGTTTCGGTATTTTTTTATTTTCGCTAAAATGAATTCGAAAAGAGGTTTTAATAAAAATCAATTTCACGACACCTGCTTCGATTTTCCAAATTACATTTATTAGTAGTTCGCTCAAAAAGCCGCATTTTCATTCCATCATTATAGAAATGAAGCGATATGATTTTTGGCTTTTCTTAAGCCACATTTTAGTTATATAATGTCGTGGCACATTTACTCAACTCCTATTTATTGATAGCAAAAATTATTCTTCTTACATAAATAATCATGTTTAGTTTTCACCTACAAGTGGAATTTTCAATCAGAAAACTGCGATTAGAACGGTAATAATAAATTTATTTTAATTATCTCCAGCAAGAGCTTTTGATTGGTATCAAAAATGCCTTTTCCTTTTCTACGCAGATATTCATGTGAGAAATTTTTATCCTAGCGTCACATAAATGAAGCAGTTACTACACGAAGTTATTGATTTTTTCATGGCAAAATATTCATTTTACATACATAGAGCTTTACTCATCATGTTTGAATGGTTCTGAAAGTGAAATGAAGAAGTGACGCCAACCAAGTGTTTCGGAAAAAATGTCCTCTAAATCAAAATGTTCGCCATATCGCTCGTCTTGCTTTTCGAATTGGCATATTTCTCAGAGATTCGTTTAAAAAACCGTCTGAAGTCCTTTTGAAACTTTTACCCCCACATGGGAAAACTAGATGTAACATTAGGTTTTCATACCGAAATATAGATGTAGCAAAATGTACTGCATTTAGATCTGCCTCATCGAGAACTAAGGAGGAGCAACCCCCTACATCTATCTCCATCTAAATATTTGATTGCCATTCTGTCAGACTTTTACAGTCTCAGTGAATGTAGTACATATCAGACTTTACAATTTTTCCATAGACGTGAATAACGGGATCGAATCAAAAAAAAAATGGGATCCATAATCGGGGAGGCGCTGCCATCAAGAAAAAAATTTGACTCATGCTACACCTTGCCAAATATAAACTATAGTTCAATTCCAAACCTTTTCAGTTAATCAGTTGTATTTCACTTGAGATTCTGTAACAGCAATCCCGTTATCTCATTGCAGCTATTCTGTTACAATAAACCTATTTTCCTGATTTAGTCAATCTATCAGTAACATTTTTCCCGTGATCGTTTTCCTTCTCCACGTATTTCAAACCCCATTAGATAGTACTAAATATCCTGCTACCACCCTGTAGGTATATCATCAGCCTGTCCTAATATTTAACGTAAATCACCGCTCGAATCTAAACCTATACTTTTACAAATGTCTGGTTGCCGTTTTTCTGAAACTCTGTTATATTATTCGGTTACAACTCACCGTGATTAAAGTACCTTTAATCAGATGAATTTCTTACTCGTGGTTAATGACCCCGTTGTTTTGGTGCAGGTAGCCTATTACGCTGTTTCAAAACTAATTGCTTACTTTTCTGAGATAATTTGATTTTCCTCTTAGAATGAAGAAACAATTAAAATTGCTTATATAAAACAGGAACAATGTTACTCTACTTGCCCATATGAAGTTCTTCTCCGACGGTACAATTCCACGGTCTCTTTGAAACGTTGTTGTAATTTCAATAGTCTGTTGCATTCATCTAGCTTTACTACTCCGATTTAACCCAATCGAGGAATATAAGGCGCATACCGAGATGGGTGATATTTCATCAACTATTTTGCAAATCAGCAATATTTGACAAAATAATTACCTTGCGGGAAAATACCAATCCAGTCAAAGCAAGCGATTTATATGTCAAGAATATTTTCAGATATTCTGCACATTTACCACTGAATAACAAGAAAGGGGCGTATTGAAAGTTCCTCTCTTAATCCAATAGGGTCTTTTCTATTCCAATATGGCCATATCATAAATTCCCAATGGTTGTTGAGGAAGCCGCCAAAAAAGGTTGACTAAACTAACGTTCGAGAAAAAGAAACTTCCCACGAGAAAAGCCTTTATGCGATCGGAAGGTATGTATTAGATGGGCTGCAATGATTCAAAGTTTACCAGCCATTTAGAAAACTAACCGAACGAGTATTACGCGTCTCTATGGGAGAAACAGGTCCATTTGGGTCTCACAGATGAACAAGAAAAGAGGCACAAGGTCCTAGTAGTACATAAATAGATTAATCTATATACACGGTAGACAAATAGATAGACGAGACAGACTCACAAGTTTGGTCACGTGCCTTTTTTGCCCCTGAAATTAACTAATCTGATTCGTTGATGTTGCACCTAGCTTACCGTAAACCTTAGGTAGGCTACATATCAAAAGCTATTTTGTTGCCCTACTAACTCTTTTTGCCTTTACAGGCATGTGACTACTTTGTTTTAATCTGAGCAAATCCGATTTGCATTACATTTAATCCAACAAACTATACTTATGTTACAGAGCTACAGCGCCTCGTTGCAGTGTTCCTGAGATCAATTGTACAACAGCGGTTCTGTTACCTCGTTGCAATAACTCAAATCAGTAAATCTGTCGGCACCATTTCTTTCGTTGCGGTTATATCTTGCTTCACATATTATTGCGTTCTCCCATCGGAAGATTTCAACTGTCCTGCTTCCATACTACAATCGCCTCATTAGTCTGTTCTCACATTGCTTAACCGCAGACCAAAATTTTTACAGGCTTTCGGTTGGAGTTCCCCTAGAACCCCTTGTATGAACTCGGTTATCCCGTTGCAACTATTCAGTTACAATATTCATATTTCGTTAATCTATTCAAATCCGTGCCTTGTATATAGTTGTCCTAGTGTAGTTATTCTATACTAGGCTGATTCAGCAGTGATCAGCTACTGTTGAAATTAATGTCTTGTTAACCTCATTACTCATTAACGCACTGCATCCATGCTGTTGCAAATATGAAGCCTACTTGCACGCGGCGTCAGTCTGAGATCTCACCTAACACAAACTTCGTACTTTACTACTGCTATTTTTGTTCTTCCGTTGAAACGTTGTTGTAGGCTTAATACCCAATGGCATTCAATCTGTATAGTCATCCCAGTTAATCATATTCCTCAAATGAAAAGTATTTGTACAAGAGAAAAATACGGATCCTATATGCCGGAATGGTTTAACTTTTATCATCAAACCAATAAAATCAGCATCACTTGTCGGCTTTGGGGGAAAGAAACTATCCTTCGGAAAAGGCATTCGTCTAATAAAAAAAAACATGATTCGTATGTCGTTCATATTTCATCAATATCTGACAACTTCAGCGGAAATAATTTTTTGCAGGTGAATGTCATAAAAACAAAAAACTGCCTTGATCGAGCCTAAAAAGACAAATAAACAACCTCCCAGCACAACTTTTTCATGACAAATTCTCAGTGGTTGCCGAAGAAAGCACTGAAAATTGTAAGCTTGCCCAGATTACAATTATACTTTATCTATCTACTTTCAAAAATCTATAACATGGAAACATAACACAATATTTCTACCCCCCCCCCCCCCATCCCTCCAAAGAAAACCTTGAGACTATCTTATAGAACTTGAAAAACAAACTACTCTATATAAACTTCTCGCAAATTATCAGCGACTGTCAAGCGAACGGCAACAAAGGGTCGATTTGACCAAATTAAGATTAATGTATTCTTTGGGAGAAAAAGAAACCTACAAATCTTCAATAGGTATTCATCCGGCCGGCTTCATCTCACACGCACCTCACTTTAGGATGAAGCTCTAGCAGTTTGAAAAGATCAACTCAATGCGACTGCCTTACGGCATCGATTTGGGTCGGACAAATACGTAGACGGACGGATATACAGACAGATTGACCCAATTTTACTAATACTGTGGAGCGGATAAATGGAACCTTGTCATTTTGCGGCATTGTTTTTATTCATGGTAACATTTCGTAATAGTCAGCGTAGCATTAAAGATAATTTCGTGAGTTGTTGGTCGTCATTTCAAACTTATTCGAAGCTTCCCCAATTAAAATAGTTACTTACTGTCTAAGATGTATTAAATTGTCAATAGTTAATCTTCGATCTAGCGCAAATTTGCGAATCAAGGTCCAAACGTAAAGGGAATCATATACAATTACTAGTAGTAATTATATTGAACAGCACTGTTTTGTAGCTTGTAATCACAGGTGCGAGATAGTCACATATGGCTAAATGATCAATAGAGAACTATTACGGTTTTTGAAGCGGGGTGCTCTTTCTTGACAGAGCCAACTCGTACAGGATTCTAACAGTACTTAACTAATGCTAGGTAATTATAGAAAAAGATAATAAATGAGTAATGATCCATAACAGAGAGTGACTACTATGTTATAATCCCAACGAGCTTCAAAAGCAACGATAACTGGAGCTCATTTCAGTTATTGTCGTATAACGTACTATAAATACAGAGCACTTCCTGCCATCGATATTTATTTTGTAAATGGATAGAGCGATACCCATTCCACATATGCAAAACTGGTCTCCTTTATAGGAAAGAATATCGACAGAGCGCAACTGAACAAGATCAAAGCGGCGTGAGTGAGTGATTATCTTATCACCTGTGGATCGTTAATATTTTCTGTATAGAATTAGCTACCAACTAAATAAATGAAGGGGACCGTCGAGTAGAGAACAACGTCTAAATGTCGTAAACTCCTATTCGACACGCACAAACCCAACACTTTGTTCACGTGTTGCATATAGCAAGGTCAACTATTGGACGTATAGTTCAGACGATTAGACGGGTTAGACGAGATGTCTACATGTTAACCGTACGAAATCATATCCGAAAATTAGTTCCGCAGCTGTACAAAGAACGCAACGCAAAAACGTATAGATACACATATGCGAACACTGCCATTATGAACTACCAAGTCTATTACCGGAGCTTTCGATTCAAACTCATTCGCTCATCGAGCAAGTAGGAGCTGAGCGCCTGCCACCGTCAATTGAGCCTTGATGTTGTCTGATTTAGCAATTTGGATTAGTCACAATATCACAAGCCGCCGTAGCGCAGAATAAGGAATGATTACGTATGTCTACGATGGTATGGACATATCGATTAAGACACAGATTTATATGTACGAACATGTGCGACAGCACGATCGCGATGAAATTAACTCTACTCTAACTTAAAACTTTATGTACCTCCACTCCCGGGTTATACGATTTGAATTATTGCTGAAATCTTGATTGTCGTATTCGCTTTCAACCCACAGGAATTGGTCTAATGATAATGGACGCAAAATAGCAAATCAGTAAACCGCTTAATGATAAATCATTGTTCATTTATAGTGTCTGTTACTTCTTTTGAGATTTGACGGTATAACCAGATATATATAACATATAATTACACGTGCACCGTAAATGTCTTTGATTTCTTACTTTGCCTTTAACTTTTTAACTGCGAGTCGTTAGCGAGATTACACATGCTGATCGAAATATAATTACTACCCCGTCAAGTTCTTAATATTATCATTAGTATGTGCTAGAGGCACTGACCCAAGCTAGGCAATAATTTCATTTTTCGATAATTGAGGGAGACACTAAGGCTAACCGCGAACCTTGTCAGAGAAGCAACTACCCAAATTCACCTAAGTGGATACACCTATTTCCGTAAGTATTCAATACAGTAGTAATAATTTTAGTTAAGTAACTTTAGCCAACTTAGCTTGCATCGTAAGTAACTTAGAAATGAAGCCATGTTGTTGCAGTTAGGAAGAACATTAACCAGTACAATGCTGTAGAATTCTAAATATAACAATTTCAATACAAAATTGTAACCGTTTCTATTTCAATTTCAACCGGCCTACTGATAATGACACGAGGGCTCGACGCTTTCCTTTTACTTGAGTGTCGTTTCGCGCGCCGAGTCAAGAAGGGCGCCCCATCTATTATATGTGAGTAATAGTTTAGTTCAGCAACGACGGATTTGGAAATCAATAAAAACTTAGGTTAAATGGTAGTTAGATTTCACTTGTGTGCGTGGATGAACGTACCTGAAAGGCGGCACCGACTCGGATCTCAGGTCCGGGTTCGGCCGCGCCGGCCTCAGCCGGCTCAGCCGTCGTCGCAGCTTGTCCGCTAATCTTGGCGACCGCCGTTTGCTTGCCCCCGGATGCCCCGCGGCGAAGCGCGTCAACCCACCACCACCACCTCCACCACCACCGCCGCCGCCGCCGCCGCCGCCGCCGCCGCCACCGTCGCCGTCGCCACCGCCGCCGCAGCCGTCGCCGCCAAAACTCTGGCGAATCGGCGCCACTTCACTGGCGCGACGACCGGCTTCAGTGAAGCCTCCAACTCAGACCTCAGGTCTATGGGGCACAACGATCCGCAGATCACCACACGACCTTTCGATCAGAGTAGCTGTCCTTCGTAATGACCGAGAACTTTCCCTGAATTTGCTCCGTCTCTCTGCGCGCTAATCGTCTTTTCTTCTTTTGAGTGTATATATATACATATACGTATACGTATACGTATATATATATATATATATATATGTATATATGTTTCCTGAGTATTAGTAATTAGTGTAAGATATATTGACATAGGACATTGACCTCACACTGCGCTACGGTGTGTACACGACGTGACACAGTGACAAGTGCTGTTACGGCGACGACGACGACACCGCAGGCTCTCGTTTAGATGTGGCGATAGTGGTCAGATGCAGAGCCTAAGGCAGAAAAATGCTTCAATTGGATAGGACAAGATAGTCCTGTATTTAGCAGAAACATACGTTGGTTTGCTGTTAATGGGTCTTCTTGTATTTGTCAGTAGCCACCAAGACGCTCCTACATCGTGACACTTTCGGGGATGTAAAATCGTTTCGCAAAAGCTGACCGCTATAATTTGTGCTGATTTTATATTCATCGATCACACATAGGAATTAACATCGTGGCTCCTCTCTGGTTTCTATGGGTTTCGATCTTGGCCACCTTGAAGCCAAACCACTACACGGACAGCCAAGCAGAACCGCTAAATTGACTGTACGGAATAGCTAGTCTGTCCGCTATATCACAGCAACTGCTCCAAACTGTCGATCTACTAATAATACTAATGTTATTATGATAATTGTTTTCGCAGTGACGCTAGTGGTCACTAGCCGTTGTGACCGATGAATTTATGGCGATCGTCGGTTTCTTAAAAGCCCTCGTCGTCGACCCACAGTAGCTCGTCGCCAACCGGCGGGTGTTGGGCATCAAAAGGAATATGATCGCCCGGGACGGGATCGCTGTCTGCTTCACCAGCAGCGGTGAGTAGCGGCGCCAGAAGCAGCACCGGCAACAGCTGCGCTGGCGATCACTCTGATGAAGCGTCTTCGTGATCCACCATTTAGTTAATCGCGATCAGCAGGTGTTATTATTGCTATTGCTGCTGCTGTCGTTGTTGGAGTACATTTTTAGTAGCAACAGCAGCGAAAGGGTGCGGGTGAGACCGAGAGAGAGAGAGCGAGCACGCCCGAAGCAGGGGCCGCGGGCGGGAAACCCAAAACGAGGCGAGACTTGGACGCAACTGCTAGGAATAACGTTTCTCAACTCTCGCTGCACTTCCACGACACTGAGTGACTGACCGGCTGGAGGTATGTGGACGAATAAGCTCCCCCGTTACTGCCACTAGCGCCGCCGCCGCCGCCGCCCCCAACAGGGTCAAATCACTCGACAGCACAGTAGACCCGTAGACATCCACCATGGACACCCGTCGGCGGCGACTCTATATAGCCCACTACGAGCACTAGCGAACAGACAACACTGTGACAAGAGTTCGACTATAGGGTCCTCGACGCCTTTCGCCCACTTGTGGTCATTTGTAGATTTAGGAGCGTCTTCCTGTCCTCGACGTATTCCTTTCTATCCACACTCGGTCTCTTTCGCTGCGTTTTTCGTTACGAAAGATTTCGCGTTGCTGCTTTTGAGAGCAGTGCTGCCGCCGCCGCCGTCGTCGCCGTTGCCGCCGCTGCTGCGACGAGCAATAATGTTGCTGTTGTTTCGCCTATTAGCGCCCCCACATCCACTTTGCTTTGAAAGGGGTGGGGAGAGGGCACTAGGTCGGGGTGTTGTTTTTCCGGTGTTACTGCCGCCGTTGGCGTAGTAGTAAGCGGCCCTTGCGGCTTGTCCTGCTTCGGTTCTTCCGTTGAGTGGGAGACAATCTCGCTCGATCAGCTCGCACAACTCCGTGCAATAGCACTTCACTTCACACAACAACAAACACTTGTGTATACACTATGATACGATCTAGGACCAATGCTGAGCGAAGATAGGTAGGTAGGTAGGCACATCACGTAGATTTTCAACTCTTTACCGTTGCTGTTGCTGCTGCTGCTGATGATGATGATGATGATGCCACAACTCACTCCTGTTCATCGTTGTCGTCGTCGTCGCTGTTCAGCGCCGCCGCAAAAGCAAACTCACCCCCGCTAGCAGTAGTCGCTACTGAGCGAACTAACGGCGACAGGCGGACGGATGACACGCCGCAGCACCGTCGGAACAACAGCTCAACAACAGAGAGTCAACGCCGCGGTCTCACACAGTCTTCGACAAGAGCGGGCGGCTAGGCAACATCATCACTGGCAGCGGGTCGACATAGCCATCAGCAGCGGGTTGTGATTGTTGTTATCATCGAGCAGTAGCGAGAGTAGTAGTCGTAGCACTGATGGAAACAGCCGCGTAACTACGACGACGGCGAATGTCTTGCGGCAGATGGCGGGAAGGTAGCACAGCTAGAAGAACGCTGCTTCCGCTGCCGCTGCCTCAGCCATTCCTTGTTGTTCCGATCGCTGCCGCTGCAGCCTGGGGTCGCAATAGTGGCGGTGGTGCTCGGCCAGCAACAACACAGACGAACTCATCATCAGCAGTAGCAATAGCAGCATCACGTTAGCAACAACATTTGCAGCGCACGCACTCTTCGCTGTCGCTGCCAGCGCTCAAATTACGCTACCACTTCAACTTCACCGCTAATACAAATATAGACAATTGTGGCTACGGGAAGAGAGCTAGAGTTGTTTTTAATGTTCTTGTTGTTTGTTGTTGCTGTTGTTGGTGTTGTCGCTGTCGTTGTCGTCAGCAGTTTCGTTGTCCTTTTCTTCGTCGTCGTCGTCACTGGAAGTGTGGCGCCGGCAGCGGCGACAAGAAGCAAACAAAGGCGAGTTGAATAGAAAATAGCACTGCGACACGAACGATCTCCTTGTCAGTCAGCCGTTGGATGAACAAGCTCAGCGACGTTCATTAGCAAGCGATTACCGGCAGACGCACAGATTTATGCACATAGACGTTACGTATTCGTACACAGAAGTATGGTTTCGACTCGAGGCTCCAACGTACGGCCCCCACTATTACCGACGAATCAATAGACAAAAATGAACTCACCGCCAAAGCGACGGCGGCAGCCATCCACCATCGAGGCAGCGAGCACCCACAACAGCAGCAACACCAGGACACAACGACCATCAACCAACACCGCCACCTACCATTATCGCCGGTGTCGCCACCGCAGCCGCTACAAGCAATCATAAGCGGAGAAGGAGCTGCTCGACCAGAGAGAGCCGGGTAACTGCCGAATGCCGCCGACAACTCACTCTCCCAATCGCTCGCTCTACTATTACAATACCTATTGCTATTACTCGCGCTCCTGCAGACTATATTGATAAGGCCGCTGGTGCCATCAATAGCTGCAGCCGCATCAACAAGAGCATCCGAGCGGAAAGAGACAGGAACTTCTGCAGCTCTCTATTCCAGCGGTAGCAGAAGCACTCGAAGCGGCGAAGCCGACAACCATCCGATTAGTGGAGAGGACGATGAAGAAGACAAACTACCTACCAGAACAACAATAACAACATAATGAACAGGGCTGTGAAGGGGCGCGAGGGACAGGATTTTGGCAAGGCGCAGTCAGACAGACGAACAGACAGACTGCCGAAAAAGCTTGACAGCAGACGATGTTGCTGCGTATGCGGACACTGCTTCGGAGAGAAGGTACCGCTCATCTGGAGCGTACGAGCTTCGATACGTTCTTTCTCGAACAATGCCAGGCCTCAATTTATTTTGTCCTTAGGTTTTTATCGCCCAAGGCAGAACAAGTTTACTTTCACATAATCGAAGCAGAATACATTCTTGTTTCTGTCACGTAGATTATTTTTCTCCCTTTCCCTTTCTCCATAATTCTACATGGCGATAATCGGTATTTAGAATTTGATCAGAAGAATAAGTATTTAAAATGGCTTAAAAGGCTGTTCATTTATTATTGCAGACTAGTATGAGGCTTTCGATCTGTCTGGTCGTTGGGACGATAATTGTTAATAATAATTAATATTTTATGACAATTTGAGCCGCCACGCTTATTTGAAAGAAATGCCTGAAAAAGAGCTGTCGATGCGCACACTACAAGTTTGCGACAATTTGTTGCTCAATTTGGTAGTAGTATAAGAGTTTTTCGAATAAAAAAAAATTTAGGCGACGTGTTTGTATAAAAGAAATCTATAAAGTTTAATTCGAAATTGAACATCCGATTCGTACGTACTCACAGGTAGGAACTGCATGCTGGCCTTTCAATAAAATTTTCGAGACGTTTCTTGCGTTTTCAAAAACACCTGGTTTTTTGGTATTCTCCCAATCAATGAAACTGAACCATAATGCCCCATATTAATAGAACGACTGCGCTACATGCATAGCGCGCTTTTTTAAACAACAACAGTAAATACCGAAAACTGACCAAATAGTCTTCAACAAGATTAACCTTTAAGTCCTACTTTTTTCAAGCTAATTTTTAATTCTCAAGATGATTATACAATATTTGAAATAGATACCAAACCGTAAATTTATGACAGAAAGCCTATCTGAATGAATGGTCGTTTTTCTATCAAGAAAATAAAAACAAAACATTATTCCATCTTATTTCTAGAGAAAAATAGATCCCAGGAAGATGCATTGTGTCCTTTTACGGGTTGTCGGCTTCCTAGTAGACAACATCTTTTTTATTCGTTTGCACCGTCTATTCCTTTTCTCAGAAAACTTATTTAATCTAAGATTGACACATCGATGAATCCAAGTATTTAAAATATTAGCATAAATAGCAAATGAATAAATAACATTTTTTTGAGGTTCAGTGAATTCTCAATTGAAACCTTTAAGGCGCTGTCATATAATTTAATGGCCCCGACTTGACCCTTCTAAAAAAATAATACAGACTGGCACAAAATCTTCCTAAAGTGTTTTATTTATAGAAGATTATTGAAGGTTCGCCATTTTCCGAGGTAATGCTCATCCTACACGTTTGATAAAATCCGCTCCTTAAACGGAGTTTAAAATATGGCAGAAATCAATGGAAAGATGTGTTGTTCAACAACAAACTTTGCTCAGTCTCACAGAGAGTTACGTTGTAATTGTCACATGATGATATAGTCATTATGAACTCTCAACAATATGCCTTTATTCAGCATCAAGAATAAATATCTATAATATACTAGCATTTTAAATAATTAATTCATATCAACATATATGCCTTGGCTACGGAGTAATCAAGGACGCTGTGCTGAGAATTGTTTCAATATACGAAAAGAACCATTGTATTAAAGGCAAGCGATAGCGCCCTCTGTAAACATTATTCTTCCTAGTCGTTCGAATTCAACAAACGAATCAGAAGGCGAACGGGCTTTGAAGCACGGAGGAGAGGTGTAACATGCTTTGATTCGTTGTCGTTTGTCACTTCAACGAATCGAGTGGAAACTATCTGCAGCAATCAATGGTGCACTTTTTTGTGTTAGAATTTCTACTTCATGATAGCATTAGTTGTATATAGTTCTTAAAAATATCTGTTTCCAACAAACGTCACTCGAGGTATGAGTGTCTAATAATGCATTTCTGTGATTATGGTGCAGTGGTAACGTATTTGCTTACTAAACATCGAGACACATGAGAGGTGGGTTAGGCATGAAACCGGGCAGACTCACTGCGTTTTTTGCCGGAAACCAGTTGCCTGAAACAATGTTTAGCGGTAATAGTACCCCACGTAAAACTCGAAACAAAAAAAATAGTACCGTGAGATCAACAACTGCGAGACGCTCGCCTCTTCCGATAGAAGCATTTGGCCATAGAGCTGTGGTCTATACTGCTATACACATTTAGTAATACATAGTTAAGCTTTGGACTACATGCAACGAAGAAGTTAATAAGGGGTTAACTTCTCAAACAGTTGAATATATAGTAACTGCTAATATATAGTAATCGTTTGTACACATATGAATTTCGCACCCTTGATAAGTACGTTCTTATAATCCAAAGCAGTTAAATCTTGGTCACTCATACCCTACAGAATCATTTTAAGGTTGAATGCCTTTAAGGAATACTCTTGCAAAAATATATTTACGACAAGCTGGATCTTTATCTGATCACTGGACGTAAGCGATATTAAAGAAATCAGGTTCTCATCTGCTTTTAGAATTTCTCTTGGCAACGTGTGAAATATTGTCAAAAATTATATATATTCTGGTGATCTTTATTTTCCCACGAATTTCATGCAGATGTTTAATTTTAATGGTCAATATTATTAACAACTAGAAATTTGGCCCGACAAAATATTTTTTTTTGCTGACCTTCTTACGTACATTTTGCTTGATTAGCTTACAGAGTCAACAGGTGATTGTAGAAAAACTCAGCAACGAAGATATCATAATCGTATTTGTTACATTTAGATCCAATTTAGATCAGACGCAATCATTTAAACATGACTTAACTTATTTACCCAGTGAACATTTTGGCAGGTAACGTGTGAAGTGAGTTTAGATTTGAAAAAAGCGAAAGTACCGAGTCAACAGCATCGACCATAACGCACGAAAATGGTTACCCGTGAGGGCAAGGATTTACTCAAGAACACGATTCAGTCGGTCGGCTTTCACAACAAGGTGCTCGAGGAACAAGAAATGTGGAAACAGGTATAGTAGTTTCCCTGTTTTTTTTTTTTTATAGACACTAACGCAGACTACTGTTCTACATATGAAACGAGCACCAGTCCTTATAACGGAGTAGAGATAAAATCAAAACGTACGCAACGAATCCGAGAGAAATAGGAGTTTTGTATCCTACAGGCTTAAAGGAAAAACTGATAAAATTTGAATAGCAACAGATAGAAAAATCGATGCAGGTATTAAAGTTCTCTAAAATGTCATGGACATCCAAGTATAACATTTGTGATTGTTGTTTACTAGTTGTATACCTTCAAATTGAGTTCGGTGTGTATTATAGGTTTCTTAGCTGGGAAAATAAATTGCATCGAGCTGTTTAGACACAAAGCGTCTTATATTAGGCGAATTCGGCAAAATTTGTAATTGCAGTGGGAACTGGAGCGGGGACTGACGATGATGGTGAGCGACGATCATATTCGAAAAAGAATAGCTGCCCGTGACGAAGCACGGTCACATTGCGTTGACCGAAGCAATCGTCATTGCGACAAACAAGACACACGCGAGAAGGCGAAAAATCGAAAGAGACATAGAAGTCCCAAAAACTCGGTTGGCAACGGTCGAACTATGGGAAAAACTACAGTTGCCCCTGAGGTGAGAGTTTTGGGGAAGCATGGAATATTTTTTGGGTGATTTTGTACGTGTTGTTATTTAACCTCAAGCTGCAGCGCTTGACTCGCAAACTTCAAAGATTATAACATATCACTAGAGATAAGAGTTTCCACAAGCGACCAATAGAGGTATATCGAGTTGCATTAAGGCTCTACTAAATACATATAAAAAGAGGTAATCTAGAACACTTTTTCTGTATTCGCACTAATTTCTCACATAACCGGTATACATCTGCCTAAGACAACCGAGCTGTACCGATCCCTTGATTGGAAGGCCCTTTTCTTATATTTTAAATTCAAATGCAGTTTCTAAAGTGGGGCTTTTTGATAAAAGCAGAAAGTGCAATGCATCTAATCGACAAGGGACTGATTTGTCTCTTATAGGATCGTTGGGATCATAGCGGATTTTACGAGCTTGAGTATGGAAACCACACATATGACCAGGTACAATCTCGACGCTATATGTGTCTTACGTAACTCACTTTATTAGTACCTCTGAATAAACTAAAACACCATTATAATGAATAAGCTACTTTCATCCCTTATTCACTAATATGAATATTCAATAACAAATACATTTTAGAAAACTCCTCCATTCATCCTTTCTTAATTGCTATCATTATAACAAATTTTAATTATCCGCTTACATAGGATGATAAATATTGTTTACGTTTATAAACAAAAAAACTTTCTTTTCAGCGAAAATCTGATAATCAGAGAGCGCCTTGGTCATCTTCTGAAAGCAATCAAAGCATTAGCCAGCCGATTAAATACGGACCCAGGCCGCCTCCATGTCTTCATACGAATCCGCAACGTGAAAGAAAACGCAGAAGAAAGAGAAAGCAAATGCAATCTCCGATTCCGTCATCGTCCACCTCCTCGTACCAGTCAGATGACATCGAACATAACTTGTCTTCCGATTCAGAATGCTCGTCTTCTTCTTCATCCGAGGATGGTGGTCGAAGGCCCAAGTGCCGACGCTATGGGCGGTCACGACGAGAATATAGGGTCTATTCTGGCACGAAGCATCGGCTTGAGCACCGTGGCGAAACGTATGGGCAGTGCTTAAAGATTCGGCAAGCACAAAATCGACGAGCAAGGAGGCGTAAAGAACGACGAAGTACCACCTACTCAAGCAGTTCGGAGAGCGAAAATACGAGCAAAAGCGAAGCTAGGTAGGTATGGTATAAACTGTTATACAAGTAGGTATAGTATAAAATGTTATTCTCTCAGGTTCGCCGTATGGTTTACTACTGTGACTTAACAAACGATTATTTTACGAACATGTAGCTTTGAGGACACGAACGGTGTTATGAATATTCGCCAAAAGACTTTCGTACAACCACTTCGTGTGCAGCACATGTTACCCCGAGCGGAAATTCCCACATGTGCATTATTTAATATAGCCATGGTACTTATTGCAGCGGAAGCGAGGACAGCAGTTCAACCGAATTGTCCAATAGTGATGAATCCTGTTCATCCGTAGAGAATGACGACCAATCGGTTACACGAGGTGATTCGCACCATCGTGATCGACAACGACGTCAGCACTCACCGATAAAAAGCAGACACCACTCAAAGCGAAGCCGACATAAAAGAAAAGAGAAGCGCAGAAATAGGAACAAAAAAAAGAGTCACTTCCAAAAGCACCACTAGCTTGAAGTGACATTTGGTTGAAGTGCCATAGAATGAAGGATGTTTATAATATGTAAAAATATACATAATGCGCCTGTTGTGACCTTTTTGGTCTTAAGAAGCCATTTTTTAGGCTGGTGTAAAACATGTTTTAGCCAAGCAAGATATGATCGACTGCACGTAATCCATGGGTAGATAGATTCGCATAAGCGTGACACATGAGCACCGGTATGTTTACGATATGAGTTACCTAACTTTTGGTGGTATCCGATGTACAAAGTTAATAAAATGACAACGTATAAATCGCTTTATACGGTTGAACCCAATGCATGTTAAGCATCGTCTTCTGAAGATGAGATGTGCGTTCATTGTCCTGAATGCACAATTAGCATTAATAACTACAGCAATAGCGGATCAATTGATCAAGACTTGTTAGTTAGATCAAATATTGTGCCGTTACTCCAAAACGGGAGTAACAAAAACATATTTCTCTACTGCTTTATTGAAGACAAGGGTAGCTTTAAATATTAGCTACTTCATATTTACACATACAGGTTTTCAGTCAGCTAGTTAATATTTAATACATACACGCACTGCGTAAGTTCTACTTAAAATTTAGTGTTCACCTTTATTTCTTTGTTTCATTATTAAATAATATCTCACACATTTGCTCTCTTGTTCACCTCCCATCGTTTTTCATGATCCTGCTTCATTTCCTATAATATATGATTTACGTAGACACACTTTAGCGAAATTGTATATATGAAAATCCTTCATTGTTTTTTTTAGTTCATCTTTACAAAAAGTGTGTAACTTTTCAACAAAACCCGAACAATTATTATCCGGTTGTTCATAGCGTACAAATATGAATCTACAGTTTGCACTGACGCTTATATCGAGGCAAAAATTAGTAATAAAGGATTAGTAGTAAATTACTTTCAAAACAGGCCTTGAAAATAACTTTCGCTGAATGCAAATCCATATCATATCGAAAAAACGCTTTTTCAATTACTACTGTCACTTCAACCCTTCTATCTCTGTACAGGTCAACGGTTTTATCGTAACAGCTCCTTCAATCATTATCAATTAACAAATGTGAATAGCACTCGTTCTCCCTCCCTCTTCTCCCATTCAGCCCGCGTATAGAAAAGGCGTTATCTTTGAGACAGATCGTTGTTGGCTATGCTGTGTAGCGAGCAGTTTGTGTCGCTGGACGAAGCCACGGCAAAATTTAGTTTACCAAACGGGCATCGCATATTAGCGTCGTTATCAGCGTCGGCGATGTTCTACCGCCAATGTTAAGAGGTTTTTGTGTCAACCTTCGCTCTTTCGCTCAGCAATGCCATGAAATCGTACGTCACACTATCCCTCACTGTTCCAATTTTCCATAATTTTTGTCGGTTCTAATCCCGCCGCCAGGGTCTTCTAATGAATTTTAGTTCTCTGTGCGATCTATTAGAGCTACTTTTTTTTTTAAGTTTTTACGCCCTCATTGTAAGATCTACTATGAGAACGAGACCATATATTTGATTTTCTTTTCTAACATGTATCCCTAGCGCAAGTTTGAGGAATAAGAGTTCTAAAATCTTTCGGGAAAGTGTTTTCGAGAACGCATAGTCCCTCCATGTTCTCCAAAATAAAAAAAAAAATAGAAAAGATGACACATCGCCGTAAGTGGGCGATGATCTCATTCTTTGCATCGACTTGACCGTTTCTTCAAGTTTAAATTTCCCTTGATAGAGGCAGCGTCTTCAATTTTCTGATTAACTGAATAACATTCGTTAAAAAACGACATCTTTTAGTTGAAGTTTTTGTACGTTTCTATCTACTCTTTTTTAGACTTCTTCTCTTTATCCTCTTTTTCACTGTCCTGATGATGAATGAAGACGAAACTAAAGACAAACAAGCCAAGCATCATCATTAACGCTGATAGAACGTAGGGGCGCGCAGCTGGAATGAAACGCTCGTATTGGGTATGTTGCAACGGGCGAACTGACACCTGCAATCACAGTAACAGTAAACACTGAATAGCATTAAAACACGACTCTTATCTTCGAATTATTACCAGATAAGCCGCTTAAGCATTGGACGGTGTTTCGGTTCAAGTATAAAACAGATTCCCTTGGACAATACTGGCGATGTTCCTATCTTAAAACGATTCTCGGTTCATACACGTTATTAGCCAGATCTCAGTTTAGTTACTTGACGGCACTGTAGTTTCTGATTGAAATTGGTTGTATCACACGGAATTAAAGTTTTAGTCTATAAAATCAAATAACTTTGCATTTTTCTCTACGATAGTTTCGAATAATAAGTGTCAGCTGTTTGCAATTGAAGTTTTTTTCGCAAAAATGACGTTGAAAATTTTCTCTATAATATTGAGTTGAGGTTCTACTAAAAAAAAGTAACATCCAAAGTAAGTGAGTAGACAGACCTGCGATGTAACGGCGAGACGATCGAACCCAGGCCGGCGGTGTTCAACACGAAATTGGAACACACCGTAAACGTCTGGTACGCGGAAGCTTACCTAAATAAAAATAAATAATATATATAGAAAATGTAAAAAATAATTTGTATATATATATATATATATATATATATATATATATATATATATATACATAGGCAGTTTATTTGTATTTCAGAAATGAGAAATTAAGATGAGTGTTTTCGAATACTAATAAATGGTCCACAAATCAATATGTTTTTACAGTTCGAACTAAGGATTTTAGATTATATAGCACTGTAACTACCCAGTGCAGTGCTGACTTTTTTGAAACAGTATAAAAAGATGAAAATTTACCTCATAGCGACCCTGTTTTGCATCGACGAGACGTAGATCAGTACGCACGAATGGGTCTATACGAACAAATTCCATTTGAATAGCAGGATGCGAATACGAGACCCATTTGCCTTCGGAACTTAGCGTCTCCACCTAAATTAATATTATTAGTAATAATTAGGAACAAGTACGAAGTAAAAACGAATATTCGTTTCAAATATGCATTCCAAACATTAAAACTTTGTTCATGAGTAGTTCCTAAATGACTGTACATCATAACCACCACATGACACATCATGAGCCACTGGAACCCATCAAACGAAAAACCAACTTTTATCGAGAAAGTGGCCTGATCCATGATCGTGTATGGTCCACCGTGGCTGATATCGGAATGGCGCAGGACACCTGTCTCTCGGAAAGCCCATGCAGCAAGAGCCTCGGCCAGACGCTTGTTCCCACTTTGCGTGGCCTTCACTCCCGAGGAACCAGAAACCGGTGCGCGTAGGTACTCATTGGAAAAGAATAAGAGAGATCCTGAGAAAACGACGCGAGCGTTGTTTCGTGCTTGAAGTGCTGCGATGAGGGATGTCGACTACGGTATTCAACACAGAAACATTTCAACTGATTTATACTTAAACCAAACCAGGTTTTATAAACGATAATCTAGTACTGAAGACGTTGATATTGAGCCTTTTATATAGTCTTATATTATCAGTCCGATATAGTACGCATCCAGGATTACCTATAGGCGGATAGTTATATACTAAATACTAAACGATGCGCAGACAATAAATCAAATCGCGTGTTTCAATTACCTCTCCGGCGACATTTGGCGGCTTCTCGTTTCGGATGACTGACCTGGGTGCGGAGCTAAACGTTGCTGGCGAACCTTTTAGAATATTGGTCACCAACGGATTTTTGCGATTGGTAATCAATCTGAATTAAAGAAAATTTGAATGTTTATTATAACAACGCCACTGTATCCCTTATATGTTACCATGTCTCAAATATCGATAATCGATTATGTTCAACTTAATCTACAGCCTTCAGCTTAATTTTGGACTTTGGTGTGGACTTCTACTTTTTTCGATGCTCTGTGTCACAAGTTCACTTCAGACGTTCATTCAAATTATGTACTATCAGCATTTAGAAGTCCTAAAATAGTCAGAAACCTATTCTGCATATGAAATGTAATCAGTACGTACCCGATGCCTTTGAAGAGAATAGGTGAGAATTCCTTTGCTGAAGAATCGGGGCCACCTAATATGGGTGGGATGTCAGCTAATTGTGTGACAGGATTAGCTACAATCGTCGTGTGGTCTCCGTTATCAAGACGAACATCATAAGAAAGATGATCGATAACCACGGCGCCCTCATCGTCCACCTCTAGGCCGCACTCAGCAGCAAGATCCTACAATATTTTTAATTTCTACATTATCCAATTACCAATTAGCACTACGCGTACCATGGTGTTTAAGCGTAAAGCTACTCGTATAAGATCTTACGTGTACACTGTATTTTGTTAATGGGCAGTCCACCTAAGAGTTGACAACCGGTTTTTAAATCTGCATCGACATTCATATCTGCATGCGCCAGTAACTATTTTATGAATAGAACGATTCAAATTTTCACTGAGTTGGAATATGCTGTAAACTTTATTAAATATAGAGGAAGACATTGATCGACGAACCTTCATGGCATCACCTGCGCGCGAGTTGACGGCTGCAAGGACATTTCCTCCATCGTCAATGAATTCCGTCAATGCTTGAATAGTAATACTGCCGCCAAACTCTACAAATAAAAATTAAGTGGCTGCTGAGGTCGTCAGAGGACATCGAAAAATTTGGTATGCATTCGTTATGGTTTCGTCAGGTTATAATAAAACTGCATAAATTCATTTTTAACTAAACCTAACCTACCTTCGGTCGTCGGAGAGAACAGAATAAGATGCTTATAGATGTATTCGCCATACTTTTTCAACGTTAGGGTGGCGTCATCAGCTTGTCTGAACGTTAACTTATAACCGCGAGCTGTGTACAATACCAAAACGGACGAAATAAGGTAAGCCAAGTAATTGTTCACTTTTTACCTCTAGTTAATTGTAGACGCTCCTTTACTCTCTAGTAAAAAACAAGATATTTCGTCAATGTTAAAATTAAGGTCATAAGTGAAAGTTTGGCCTACATCATCTTGCTTGTTTATGGTATCATATCCACGTTTCATATAAATCGACTATATATAGATCAACTCGATATTTTACCAAAATAAATAAAAATAACAAAAAAGTTACAAGTACAGAAATTCTCAGTTATTCAGCATATTATGGGTGACAAGGAATTCCGACGGCATCGAATATGCAACACTCAAAATGCACCTTAATATTTTTTATAGGTAGATAAACAGGCCTACGTAGGTCAAACGTGAACAGGCTAATCACAGGCTTTTCTGCTGTTTGATGTTGGTTTTCATGTTCGTCGGCGGGTTGGTGGACACAGGAAAATGTGTGTTTAGAAACAGGATTGTATAATATATTGAGGTTCGCCGAAGCACTTAGCAGTACAAGACACCACGGGTAGACGAAATACGCCTTCGCGTCGATGTTTCAATAGCAATAATAACTACACAACATTTGAAAAAGCTGAAAAAACAATTAAGTTCTTACCAGTAAGCAACGCGAAGAAATCAGAGTGGGTGTCCTTTGTCATAAGTGTGTCAAGCAACACTAGCGTATCTCCGGGCTGAGCATGTACCATATGAAATGAACACAGCATCAACCCTATGATTCCACGGGCCAGTACCAGAGGTAAATTCGATTTCGTGGAACACCCCATTGTTTGCCCTCGTATTCAAAACAGTTTCCTCAGGTACCCACAGAATCACGCGCTCTCACGCGTCAATCAGGTAACGCCAACAGCGGGATCTGCTCAGGTTCAGTTCGAACACGGCGAACACAGACATTAAATGCAGCGCCTTTATCAGAACTTTCTCCGGTCGCTTTAGGTGACGTTTAAAGGCGCCTAGGCACGCCAGCCAGTGCCACTTCTCTCAGTGAACCCACTGATTCTATTAAGGTGTCCACCGATGCCACCACCGTTCCTTTTTTCGTTCCTTCCGTTTTCAAAACGATAAGCCATGCAGCGCCGGCTTTCGTGTTTGCGTTCGCCAGCCAGTGACACGTTGCGTCGTCTGCTGATCGTTGGTTTTTGAGTCGCTGCACAATCGTCCCTTGCCGAAAATGCTAAACAAATAAAGCAGTTGATTACGAGAATATGTTGAATTAATAACGCAAAAAAGAGATTCTCGCACACTGGAAAGAATGAAAAGGATGATTTAATGTTTGGAAAACAGGAAAAAGAATTTGAAAAAATTATCTCTGGCTTGGCATTATTCCTTACTTCATCATCAAAAATATCCGTTTCCAATATACTTTCTTTTGAATAGGGATAGGAACATCTAATATTTGAGCTGAACACGATTGGCAACAGTTCTAATAATGTAAATCCTTTGAGAGGCCTATATAAACATGGTGTTGTGGGTTAAAGTTAGAAATTTCTCTTAAAACACCTGAGTTGCCGTAGTCTTTTTCCTATTATGAGAAATTAAAGAGTTGTTTACTTACTGACTTTTCGATTAGAAAGATTCTGATTACTTGAATTGAACGATGGAAAACGAGGTACTTTTCCCATGCTGCATTGATATTGTTTTATCGTGTTTTTTGCTGTTTGCAATGCAAAGTACCCAAATTCGATGTTATTCAGCCTGACAACTCGTCTGAAAGCAATAAAAACTGGAGATATTACTATTTAATTCCTGGATCAAAACGGTAACTTGAAGTACATCAAGGCTTGCAAAGCTTGCTTCTTTGTTGAAGGAATTTCTTGGTTTTTTTGCCTAGATAGACATATCCCTAGTAAACGTGATCGGAAATTCCCTCCAATTCTATCCAACCGACGTTTCATTAATGAACTTTACTAGGCGATACAGCGACAACTGTAAAAATTGAAATTTTCTTTATCGATATGTGGCTGCCTGCCAAAAATTAAAGGGTTCAAAATTCATTCATAGAGTTAATAGCGGGCATTTTCAAAATGTATTATTTCTAAGGCGTATTCTGTTTTTTTTTTCTCTAGAAAAGAGTCCTTGAAATAGGTTAGCTTCGATAGATGATGTACGTCTTATATTTTATACTTCTATTTGCTATTATTCCATTTAGCAGTACGGGTTTATTGTTAAACCATAAAAATAGCGGATCAAGGGAAAGGGCACCTGAAAACCACACGCGCCACAGCACCTAAGATACCTTCTTGAGTTCATTGGTGATGTGATCTTAACTTAATGATACTCGCGGAAAGAAACGTTGAATCCACATGCACGACTCAGCTCGTAAACGGAGCGAGTGAAGAAATATATGTGGAGCGTGTCAGTACTGGCGTGACAATTGCAAGATTTGCCGTGTTCGGACATAAGCAACCTGTAATATAAGGTTGCCCACACTGTGTTCGTGCCGCCCGACGTTCGAATTAAGATTTCTTGTTCAGCGATGTCTACCCCAGTACAGGATGTTTTGAAAAAGCAATTCCCCAATATTGACAGTGATCTCTTCGAGTACCTGACAGGTCTGTACGAAGTGCTGCTGTCGATAAATATGACGATTGATATCCTCACGTTTTGTTGAAAGATAAACGTGGCCCGGATATGTCTAGTGAAGGTTCGTCGTTCAGAGACGGCGCAGCGCTGTTGTAGAATGAAACTGCGAAGAGAAACGTGCGTTATTTCCATGAGTGCCCTCTTCGGTTATAGCGAAACACTGATAATTCATTCCGTAGATTTGCCGCTTCAAAAATTTATAGTACCAGATCAACCAATTCACACTTATCCAGTGCTTCGAGACGAAAATGCCAGAATACACGTCACTAACTGCTGTAGTTATTACTGAAAGTCGAAACAAAGTATGATAATATAGTCGATACACAGTGCATAGCTACGTGAGATACAGCAGTAACTAGGCTACAGTCAGTTAGCGGGTATAGCAATAAAGAAGATGTCACCTACACGATTATAATACTTACAATAGAGCACTTTAAACATTGTTCGAATAAATAAGGAAAACAAACGGTAGTTTCAGGTTATAAAATAGTGACTGGACAATGGGTAGTTATCACGATTATTGTTCCCACAATTCGTTTTAACTATCACAAATACTGCGCTCGTAAGATAACTTTATTTAGGTTCAGGTTTAATAGTGTCGTGAGTTAAATTTTTGAGCATTATAATGTCACCCGTTCAATCAAATGCGAAGTGAATTTTAGGTTAGAAGATTTTTACAATTTTTTTATTTTTATATTTTACATTATATTTACAAGAAACGCTACGCGATTTGGTGTACCTTCACTATTTTTTGTTCCAATCCCAGTCTTCCTTTTGCTCTAAAATTCTGTAGACACAGGCAGAATATATAATAAGGTCATTATTGATCTCGTCTCATTACGTTTCTCTTCTGCTTTCTTTTCTCATTGCGTATTTCGTTGCTTATTTATCAGTTCAATATGTCTAGGTCGATTAGAAATATTATTCTTACCTTTAGTTTGAAGATAATGAGAGTCTGGTGAAATCCTGGGGGTGTCTTTAATGCTGGTGCTCTGTACGCGGTTCTATTTCGGTGTTTACTTGTCGGTTTAGTATAAGCGTTAAGTTGCAGAACCCCATTCAAAACTTATATATATTTGATTTTATTTATTTTTTGGTATATTTGATTTGATTTGAGAGACTTCAGAAGTCTCTCGGCTAAAGATACAAGCTTCCTAGTAGAGGATCGAACTAGCTTTGAGCATTAATTTAGGCGGTGTGTACGCGGGTTACCTAAACATTTTATTTATAGTTGTCCAAAATTATATTATTCATAATTACTTGACTAAGTATTTGATTGCCTCACTTTCCTTAGGCGTGCTTTCCAGCGATGATTTGGGGTCGGTGGAGGACGTGCAGGAAGCCTGTGGTGAAATGCTTGCCGAACTCATTCGTTCTCACCGAGAGGTTCATCAGAAAACTGAGGAAGAGGCTGTTCGCAGTGTCTGTGAAGATCTTTTTCAGGCTATCGGGTATGTCACTTACGTATCGAAGTATTTTATACTAAAAACAACTATGTCAACTCACACCCTAATATAATGCTCTATTGTGTCCGGTGCCCCCAAAAAGGCAGTTCCTCCTATGTATTCAGCATGTATTGCATACGATTCATGCTAATCCATCAAGGTTCAAATTATTAGTAGAACTCGCTAAAATCGGAATTTTTTGACAGTAGACATGGATACCTGCAGAGATTGATACTTTAGTCTACATTGATACATTTTTACCTACTCTTAATAATGCTGTTAGCGGTGGCGGTGGACCGAATCATGGCAATGAGATCAACGGGAGCGGGAATAGTCCCCGTTTGCTCCAGTTGAGTTCTCCAGTGCACTTAGCGTCGACGCTAGGCCAAGCCACCGAAACTCGTCATGATGATACGGCTTCAATTTGGCTTGCTCAAAAGCATAACGTAACGGTAAGACAGATGATTTATCCGAAAATTTGCACTTACTTTATCATACTTTATTATAAGTTCCCCTTAAAGGCTAATTCCTATACAATACAATACGCATTTGCGTTTTCATATTTGAATCAATTGCTTATCGTATTCTAAGGACGGGGTCAAATTGATTTTTTTTATCAACTATGAACTGAAAGAGTCGGGTTGCGTTTTGCTGTCGACCATCTTCCAGACTGTAGATCAACGCAAGCTAGAAAAGGCGGAAGCGAAAATTCGAGCTAAACAGGAGCGTCGCGAGGGTTGTGATGTGCCTAGCGCATTACTAACTGCTACTTTGCAGGTAGATGAAATAGTTTTAAATGCAACAATTGCATGTTATCGCCAAATACCTAGTCACCTTTGTGCTCAATTTGTAAGCATTTTTCTAACAGGTTCTTTTCATCGATACGCTGTCCTCTTCGATAAAACATCAGCTAAATACATTACACCGACTATATCCATACTTATGTTATAGACAAATAAGGAGGCTACTGCAACCCAGGCCCTGTCACGGAAAGGACAACATTCCGAAGCTAGCTCGAAGTCGAGAGATATTCGAATTGAAAATTTTGACGTCAACATCGGAGACAAGTGTGTATTTCATTTCTTCAATTCTGTGAATAATCTGGTCGTTATTCTACACACAAAGAAAGCCTGCATGATACATACATATATACGTATGGTGTAATTATCCTATTTTATTCACAAGCGTGTTAACTTCATGTATTCTGATTATATCTGCGCCAGATGCAAGAAAACTCCTCCCTTACTTAAATAGTCTGTCTCTTTTAAATGCATTGAATAGCATTCTTATGATTGAACTCGTAGCGATTTAATTCATTCTAATTATATATAACGCCCGCATTACCTCTATAGCCGTTTATCAAACTGAATGTGTGTATACCTATATATAAATACGTCTTTATAAAATGTTTAGGTCACTGTTGCAAAATGCTACATTAGCTCTGACTTTTGGCCGACGTTTCGGTCTAGTGGGTCGGAACGGAATTGGAAAATCGACATTGCTTAAAATGATTTCTACGAGACAACTCTGCCTACCAGGTTAGTCGACAAGTCCGAAACCGGTTTACTCTTGCTTTAGTCTTGCATTTTCTAACATATGGTTCTCTTTCTTCCCTTAAAACGGGGTCAAATCACCATCAAACGTTCACCCTGCTATATATATATATATATATATATATATATATTAGTGCCCCGTCTAAATCTGGAGTTTCCATTACGAGTTGTTTCTGGGATTACATCTAAACAAAAACAGATTTTCAATGAAATTTTTGGAAGATGCTAGAAGTTTCTTTTGGCAGTCATGTTTTTCAATATAATTAGGATCCACCACAATACAGCTTCAACTCGGGACCTAAACAATCCACAACTCATCCTAACCGTTCTCCTTTTTTAGTCTATATATAGTTTTTTCTAGTAACCGTACATCAAGCAATACTGGTAATTAAGGTTTCGCTCATATACGCTACTACAAATATTTAACCGGAAACATTCTGGGCCAATAGCAGACCAAAATTCCCAAAGCTATAAGGACTCAAGACGGCCAAAAAATCTAGAATAGGTAGAAAGGCATACGGCCTCAAAGAAACTAGTCGTTAGAACTTGCTCAGATGACTCGGTAATTTATATTCTCTTCTTCAAAACGGCCGTTAATTCTTATATAAAAAATCCAAGTGTATTAAAATGGCTTTTGAGTTATTTTGAATTTTTAAATTTGTATGTATATAGTCCTATTGAGAATCTTCCAATATGCTTCTAAGAAATCTCCTTCGGATTTTTTAGGAGGTACATGGAAATCGGTAATAAGGTAGACGGTCAATTTCGGTTAAAGCTTTTCAGAGTTTTGGTGAGAGTTCATCTTTTGTGAAGACATTGCGTAAGAAGTAGTATTCTGAAGAATACTGAGAAGTAGAAGTTCTGAAAGTGACGTACGTTTTTCGTCATGATGAGCCTATTACGTTGTTCTAGCAACTAGCTTTCTTTAACGCCAAGAATAACGGATGTATTCCTGCTACATAGCCCACCAAAGTTTGATTGGGTCAAGACAGAGTACTTTATATATATATAAGCCTGTTTCATTGTTGATTGATTTAACCGACCTCATCACTTAATGTCACGCGATTTCGATTACATTACCCTTTGAGTTATTTCATTATTCTAGTATGATACGTACGAGTTTGATTCGCTTTATGTATAGCCTAACATAAATTATAGTTATAATAGAAGCTTTCACATCTGTTATTCCGACTACAACTCTTCTAAAATCCTGTAGCAACAATCTCGCTAGTGTTACAGAAACTATTTTTCGGATTCAGCCAATTTACTACCTTGGTTCAGACACTTTGTTACATTACATCCTAGCGTGCGACTGTTCACATTCAACATAACCTACAAGTATTATACAGTTATTCTGTAACAGTGATTTCATTACTTCATTGAATTTTTTCTTCTCAATTTTAATCTCAACTATTCCGTCCTTTCATTGTTGTTTATCATCAACGTGTTCTAATACTCGATTTATATCACACTCAACCTCTCAAACATATACCATTGCTCAATTGCAGACCAAAACCTTTACAGATGCCCGGTTACTATTCTTCTCCTATAATCGTTCGGTTTCAGTGATCAGTTTATTTTTCATCTAGTGAATTGGTGACCCTCTTACAGTTATATCTGTTACTTTGTTGAAGGACCAATAGGTCATTTTTGTTAGATATAATAGATAGTTAGGCCTCTCGATTGAAATGTCGGCACTACTCAAGGAAATAATTAAGCTTGAATTGAAAACTGCTGACATAAACCCGAACAAACCAACTTAATTTTACTTGTACATTTTAAGTTAACCTACGGTCGTGCACGCAAAGCTTGTCTAAGGCTTTACCTAGCCCAAATTCCGTATCCTTCTACAGTTATTTCTGCCTTAATGTTTAAGTGTTGGCGAGATATTATTAATAATTGTCTCGTTTTCTTAGTTCATTAAATTCTATTACTCGGAAAAGTGTTCATCTCCAATCGTGAGTATTAGTTAGGTGATTAGACAGTTGGTACTTCACCAACCATCTTGTAAACTGGCCAAATGAACTTGACGACCATCTATGGAAAAGGAAATTACTTCCCGAAAAAACGCCCATCCCACTAACGAATATAGTTCATGTTTCGAGAGTGTGTTTTACATTTTATCAATGCCTAACAGTATTGACAAAAGTCACCATTTTACGACTGCATTGAATAAATGCGAACAGCTACTTTGTTATACTGAAAAAAGACAAGTAGCAATTAAACGTAAATTCTTGTTACGATTTCAATAGTCGTCGAAGAAATTCTCTAAATATTTTTGACTTGCCTAAATTATTATGGAATTACTCTATGGAATGAAGAAGCCACCCTGAAGTAAAGAAATTGAATCACATACTGAGATAGTCCGTACTTCATCAACAAATTGGTAAATTAACCTAATTAGCATCACACCCCCTATGGGGAAAAGAAACTATCCCGGAAAAAGGTTTCATCCGTTTGAGATACGGAGAGTCTTAAAAAATGTATAAATTAGTTTAATTGAATCGTTCTTTTCGACAGTAAACTGTGTATACAATTCTTAACCCTATGCATAAACTGAAATGATTTGTATCTCATTAATGCCTAATAATTTGAGTAAGAATCACCATATTGTTATAAAAGTAGTGTAATCATGCGTGGGATAGGGAAGACGGAAGCGCGAGGGGGTTAAGGTTCCCTGGTTAAATTCAGGTTGAGAGCGTGCAAATTAATGCGGTCTTGTGCTTGTGAACTTGTCAATGAAGTGGACTATCAACCTTTACAGTTATAAATGGAGAAAAAGTGAAACATCGAAAGTTTTCCTGAGATTTAGCGTTGAGTTCGTTTCATAATGTTTGAGAAAACTTTCCAACAAACATCTTACAAGTTCTTAACGATTATCGAGCAAACCACAAAAAAGGGTTTACCTCCAATAGGAGAAATAGTTCGCGAAAAAAATATTCATTTTATCCAAAAAATGTACAGTGATGGTTCATATTTCATTAACCATTTCGCAAATGGTTATTACGCTCTGTATGAACAAAAATTGTCTCGGGGAAAAGTACTCATATAATAGAAGAA
The DNA here is from genome assembly GCF_002443255.2 of Varroa destructor. Taxonomy (NCBI): domain Eukaryota; kingdom Metazoa; phylum Arthropoda; class Arachnida; order Mesostigmata; family Varroidae; genus Varroa; species Varroa destructor. Next base: position 2,173,063 of record NW_019211459.1, on the reverse strand, counting down.
CAGGAAGTATCACGCACAGTTAATTTCAGAATAAAACTTTAGCTTAATGTCAGCATTTTACGCGATCACTTTGGATCGGACAAGTTAACGAATTCAAATTTCGTTATATGTATGAAGTTCTATATAGCACAAAAATTGTATTATTTATTATTAATTTTATTAATAAACATATACTAATCCGATACGTGTCACTGGTACTGTTCGGTTTCAGCTCATGTAACTGTTTTACACGTAGAACAGGAGGTTGTTGGTGATGGCACTAAAGCGCTTGATAGCGTCTTAGAATGCGATGAAGAACGACAAAGGCTGTTGGCAGAGGAGAAGAAGCTCAGTTCGAGCGGGTGCGTATTCTGAATGACGTGACCAGGTGGACATGAGCGGGGCAGAGAAGGAAATGTAGTATGGAGTTAGTGAATCATGCAGGCGCGTTTGTGGTGAATCGAACAAGACGTGCAATTTTAGTTATAATCAGGATCACAGTATTATATTTTCAATGCATTTTCGTCGTTACATAAGGTCTGTAGAAAGTAGTTGTTTCATAATGGGTGGTGTCTAGAGCAACCTTTGATTACTATTTCTATTTGCAGGACAAATGATGCACGCCTTTCTGAAATTTATGCGCGTTTACAAGAGATCGACGCCGAGTCTGCCCCCGCACGTGCCTCCGTTATTCTTGCTGGTCTCGGCTTTACTCCGGAAATGCAGGTATGTCTGATTTCTATATTTTTTCTCACTTCTCTGTATTTGCTTGATTTAATTATTGCGTAGATTGTTAAGCTCGACTATAGGCCTGTGTTTGTGTACGGGTGTGTGTTTTGAAAATTGGCGGGTTTTTCCTTAAGGTCTTGTTCTATGGTTTCAGAAAAAGGCGACAAGAGAATTTTCCGGAGGTTGGCGAATGAGGATAGCATTAGCGCGGGCATTATTTACGAAACCTGACTTATTATTACTTGACGAACCAACGAACATGCTTGATATGAAAGCTATTATCTGGTTAGAAAACTATCTCAAGGTAAATTCTTTCTCGCATACCTCCAAGTTATGCACATTCCGACTTCCGTTTTTGTCGACAAGGAAGTCTTAGGAGGAAGAAATCGTGAATATTTGTACATAGGCACATTTAGGAATCTATATTTATTGTTAGCATTATTTTTATTTGAGAACAAATATAGCAATATTTTTATTCAGCCATGTGACCACCTCAGTTGATTTGTGTAAACCGGATATATTTATATGTAGATCATATTACTTTTTCATTTTTACAACTATTGCATTATCAAGTTAACACGTGTATTCTCTGATTACAGGGATGGGAGAGCACACTCTTGGTTGTATCTCACGATCGGCAATTCCTCGACGAGGTTCCCACAGATATTATCCATTTCCACAACTCTATCCTCGAATCGTACCGAGGTGAATATTGTCTATATTCTAGTCCGACAATTTTTTCATTTAACCCCTAATTGTGCTTTCAGAAATCATGTGTCGTAGTTCAAGAAGGGGCTGGATTCATGATGAAACGTTAGTTATCGTATAATCTGTATCCGTGATCTTGACTTCTGAATCCTAAAATATCCCAAAGGTAAATATCCAAAGGCAGTCTTGTCTTTATTCCGATAGGAAATTACACAGACTTCGTGAAGACTGCAGCAGATCGCTTATTGAGCCAACAACGTGAGTATGAAGCTCAAATGACGCATCGCAAGCACGTACAGGTGTTCATCGACAAGTTCCGCTATAACGCTAATAGAGCTGTACTCGTACAAAGTAAAATCAAGATGCTGGAAAAGCTACCTGAGCTGAAACCGGTCCAAAAGGAAGCACCAGTTGTGCTGCGTTTTCCTGAACCAGAAGCGCTTTTCCCAATCTTATTACAATTGGACGGAGTTCACTATTCTTATGGCGAAGGCCAAAGAACTGTGCTGACTAATGTCGATCTTTCGGCAAGTATGCAAAGCCGCATCTGCATCGTCGGAGATAATGGAGCTGGTAAGATCGTCTGCGTAATTGACTCATGATCATCCATATTGTCATTATATAATAATTAAAATTAACTATCTTTTCTATATTCGAATACGAGCTATTGCACACCGTAGGCCTGTAGAAGAGGTTCGTATCACAACTAGCCTGTTTGTTTCTGTCAAGGTAAAACAACCCTGCTGAAATTAGTGAACGGAGATTATGAGCCTACGAAGGGTGTTCGACAAGCGCATAGAAATTTGGTTATTGGGTACTTCAGTCAACATCATGTAGATGGTCTTGACATGGACGTGTCGTCTGTGGAGCTCCTTGCAAGACGATTTCCCGGTGAGTTCACTCGAGTTTATTTCATGCATTCCGCACAGAAAAATATGGAACACAAAGTTCTAATGTTCAATTTGATGTTTCTAGACATTTCCGCCAACTAGATCCTATTATCTTTTACATGAGCCTTATATGTTAAATATCTTCAATTCTGTGCATCCTAACCTGCAGGAAAAACCAGCGAGCATTATCGTAGCCAGCTAGGCCAGTTCGGCATATCAGGAGAGCTTGCCCTCCAGCCCATAGCAACTCTGTCTGGCGGGCAAAAAAGTCGCGTGGCTTTTGCAGTTCTTGCTATGTCTGTTCCTCATTTACTAGTTCTCGATGAACCTACGAATCATCTTGATATCGAGAGCATCGATGCGTTAGCTAAGTTAGTATAGCTGATTTCGTTCAATAGGTAAAAAAATATATACAGCGAGATCTGCTCTTAACGTTCATTTACGAAAATGATTACGTACCTCTCTGAACACACTTTATTTCAACATTTCACCCTTTAGTGTTTCATGCATGCACATTTGTACACCCTAATCATGATCTGTTTCAATATGTAATCGGTTTTAAAGAATATTGTTAGAGTTAATTGGCTTTATAATACTGTTTCTCTAGGTGTTTGCAGGTGTTTAAGGGTGGAGTAATTTTGGTCAGTCATGACGAGCGCCTGGTTAAATCAGTATGCAAAGAGTTATGGGTGTGTGCCGGGGGAACCGTGACCAGCATCGAGGGAGGTTTTGAAGAGTACCGCAGCCGGGTTCAGAGGGAACTCGAAGCGCAGTGAATTATACGCAGCTGTTGTCTTAAACGTTTCCCAAGACAGAGCAACTTCGTTGCTGTTGATTTGCTTTAAGCTCTTAACTCGTTACGAACAGTAATTATTTCCTTACGAATACCCATGGAAACTGATACTCTGTTATCGCATTTGGACTAGCTCTAGCTGCAGTTCCAACAAGTAAGGTTCGTGTTCCATGATTAATCGCACTACACGCGATTAAGTCAATGACAATTTTCAGATGCGACGTTCCTCTAAAGTCAAGATTGACTTGCACTGCGGGAACTTCAACGTGATCATGTCGTTAGTAGCACGCTACTTTAGCAGTGCACAATGGCAGCTTCATATTTGTTAGTCTTCAAGCTGAACTGATGTCAAAGTACCCCTAGATGTGACTGGGTTGTCAAAACAGTCAAGCCAAAGTTATAATCTGTCATTGTATACCTTATTCGTCAACTAAGGGTATATATATACTAACGCCTCTGCATGAACGTAGACACGTATCTATACAGAAATGCGAAACGAACAAATGATTTACGGAAACAAGTCTCTCTGTATAAACTAACATTTGCAAAAACGATGCATTAGCATTTTAGTGATGAACATGCATATGAATGTCAAGCAGTGGGTACAATTGTGGCGAGTTTGGTCTGGATAATACCCGTCACAGATTTAAGTCTAACACATTTTGCTGTGGGTGCAGTTGCAGTTCTTCTGATATGGTTGAATAAATGATATTTGTATCTAAACTTTAATATAGTGCAATTGGCACGACGTAGATTTGACGTCGCCACCACGTTGTGGTTCGTCGATTGGCAACAAATTTTCCAATCTCTTTTGTTCTCCGTCCGTCATTTCGCTCTTTCATTGGCCGCACAGGTCGTCATGAAAGATATTAACTTCCGCCCAATGTTTTTGCCCGATTTGCGAAATCAATATTGTTTTATTGTTGTCATAATCGTACGACAGTACAGTAGTATTGGGCTCGAGCGAAACAAGAAAATCAAAAATGGCAAAGTACACACTGCCTGTATAAGTAATAATAAAAACGTTATCGGTTTTGTTATATTTCTTAAAAATATCTATCTAAGTGTTGTCTGAGCACTTGATTACTCTGCACAGGTTAATCTCTTTTCTAGCTCAGAGAAACTGATAGCAACGATAGACAGGGTGACAGCGTGAGTCGGCGTGCTCACCAGAAGTAAGGCAGTAGTATAATTCCATCCCACTACCATTCGCCGTATCAATGTAGTGCATTAGTCGGCTTCAGTGCCGTGTATCATTGGCTCCCTGGCAGGTAGAGTATGTAAGTGCCTGTGCACAGATAATACAGGTGCACTTGTTTTTGCGTGGCTAATGAATTCCGAGAAGAATGATGAGACATTTTAAACGGCATGTTCTGTTATTTGTCCGATCATGTCGAGGTCTAGGAAGCTCCCAAATAAAGACCAACAGATATTTTTCACGTTGAATTGGACGGAACCGTATGTCACTCGATAACAGGAAAATAGGTGGAATGGAATAGAGCTAATAAATATTTTCGTTAATATACATGCTTCCTTGTTTTTGCTTCGTTTCGGTAGGAGTTGATGCTTGTTTAGTTGTTCGTTAGTACTACATATGTACGTATATGAAATTGTCCGGAGCCGTTTATAGGTCGAAAAAGTTGATGAAACGAGTTATCATATAAGAAAACAAAAATTATATGAACTCTACGACTATTCTTGCTGCATTCATCTTTACTGCTTCTTCCTTTTTCAGTGTTTCAGCGTTCAGTGTTCTTATTATGACTTGGTAACATGTTTTTTAACGAAGTTCATCTTGAGCTGACATAGAGTGCATTGTTTATATTGTTTTGCTCTCCCGCCTGATTCTTTGTGGGTTAGGTTCGAACACGAACTTACAAAATCCCGTTATTGAAGTTTCTACATCGGCAACGAACTGTTTTCTTCTTATTCACTTCTATATGCTTCACTAGTGCTATCCTTTTCGAGAAACAGAATTTTAATCAGTAAGCGCTGATTCTTAATATAGCGGTACCTAAACTCATCATCATCTGACGATACTTAATCAGCTTGTAGTCGGGCACAGCCAAGAATTTAAAATGATTATTCACCAAAATTTTGTCTACTAGTATTCTATGATTGGAAGGTTAGTCTAATTGTTCGCGCTGATACCATAATAGTATATTACTACTATTATTACTATTAGACTACTATTAGACATGTACATATTAATATTATTAGCTCTAGTGTCTAATGATGTTAATGCGTACCGTGGCAGGAATTCGGTATATAGGCGAAGAGCGCAAAATCTGCGGTTATTATTACTTAACTTGCATTGGCGAGTCAGTAAAATGTCGGTTTTACTACTGGAAGTGTAACTTTGCCAGTGAATTGTGATCCAATAAGGTCAAACGCTTAGTATTCCCTGGTAAAAACAGATAAGTAATCATCGTTACGTTCTTACGACACTAATAATTTTAGTTTATGCATTGTTAAGACAAACCATAATCGGCTATGAAACGATAAAGAATTGAATAATAGTGTTTTTGAAAATGAAAAAGAAAAGGATTATATTCTCGCCGACGAAAGCAAGACATTTTTTACGCAGTTCTGTTCATCGGGCAATAAGTAATTTGTCCTGTTCCTGGTGTATCTATAGAGGTACACCATAAAAAACGATCAAAAGTTACCGTATCGTTCTCGAGGTTCTTGTCGAGAGTTCCTGTAAGCCCTATTAGAGTCGGTTAATCGGTACTAATTAGAATCGGTTTTCTCTACGAATTCGAGTCCTGGCCTTCAAAGGAGAAGGGGGAGTTTTTCAATAATGATATAAGCATTAAAGTTTTATAGAGCTTTATGTTCTTTCAAAATGTATTAGACAGCTTTTGGACAGCACTGCTAGTTTTAATTTTTAACGAAATATGTGCAGCAAGCCTCCTCACATCAAAGGGGTACATCCTTAACTTAATCACACAAAGTAAACTTTCGTATTCGTAGGGCGTATTTTCTTGTGCTAACTCAAAAAGATAATTTGCTATATTACTTATGCACTTTTTGTACTTACTTAAGCGAAACGACGAGGAAGTGCACACGGATAGAGTTCGTTAAAATATTTGTTACTTTGCACCTTGCCATAGACTAACTGCGTCCGAAATATCGCATGTTAGTTCAGTTTGCTATTTGTCTATGTGTAACTATTCACTTAATGGAGACTGAAGCTGAGTAGACTCAGATGAGATGGACAATAAGCAATGTGTTAATAGACATCAGATGCTTTCGCCAATGCGTTAAGAAAGGACGGATTTCGCTGATGTTGGATTGTTTGGGTATAAAAAGCCTCGGTTCAAATTTCAGGATGAGCCCAAGTTCTGGTATTTCTCTCTGCTGTATTGGGCTATACTCAAAACCATTTGTGCTGAAGGAATTAAGTCGCGTGAATTGTACGCTGTCACAGTCTCAGACGCTTACGCTTCTTAGAGCTTCTTTTGTTCTTGTATATTTATAACAAACATATGATAAACTTGAGGAATAAGCAGATTTATCATAATTTCGAAATTATTTTCAGTACCCGTTTTTCGGGCGCACTACTGTAACTACAAGTAACGGAGGGTAGTATACCTTTGCACGGTTCGGATATTCAGGCGCAAACGTCGTGAAGCATGGTGCAAAGAATAGTGGACTTTTTAAAAAGCTAAATAAATGATAAAATAATGCTGAGATACAGGCTGTATCAGAAATTACTTGATTATCGAAAATGTTTCCTATTTTCTCTAAATGTTCAGGTAGGTTTACAAAGAGCGCTATACACCTTGGTGTATTAAGAGTCCTTAAATGATTGTTACATTCCCACAACTTCTGCTGATAACAGATGCGCGTGTGAATTGTTTATAAAAAAATGGCATATTTCTTTCATGATACGTATTTAAAGAAAATAAGGTTCCACCGAGATTTGAACTCGGATCGCTGGATTCAAAGTCCAGAGTGCTAACCATTACACCATGGAACCACGCTTACCTAGATGTCAAAAGGGCTATATCCGACGACAGAGTGACCTCTTATTATTATTATTAAGCATGTAGAAATTAAAAAAAATTGTTCTTTTTAAGTCTTTTATGGAACGCTAGTGTTATCGAAAGGCCTAAATTAGACATTGTGTGTAAATATTTTTCTCTCTCTCCCTCTCTCTCTCTCTTACCTTACCTTACTATATATATATATATATATATAGTTGACCTTACTATATATATATATAGTATATACTATATAGTAAGGTCAACTACGGACAATAATAACAAGAAATTTGTGATCATGTTGTACGGTGACCGTGATATACAGCATCGTCACCATGGTCATGAAAAACGGTTCCGTACAGCAGCATCAAGCAACTTTTTGGTCGCGTGATTACCTGTGAATCTAACGTTCCAATAACGTAAGTTGGCAAGTTGCAACCATCAAGTATCCGGCGAGGATACTGTATGTTCGATTATTACATCGTGTATCTTTATTAGTATACAGCATAACGACTATCTACTGTAATGCTGTAACTGTCACAGCATTCGTCTTATAAAGCGCTGCTTTAAAAAAACGCGCCATCAAAATTTAAATTTAGGTATTTGATTCCTTTCTAAGGTACCCCGTCGAATTATTTTAGTGCTAAAAAGCAAACTCTAAAAATATTTGGTAGCAAACATTTTTCGTACGTAGTGCATATGCGTTCATGGCAAATTTCGTGGCCAAGTCGACCACCTTTCAGCGGCACCGATTCATTAATATACACAAAATGAAGCAAAAATTGATTGAAAACTAATATAATGTATATATGTAAAGGCCGTGAGGAGAACAGAGTTCGGCGCGCGGATTTTTTTTATTACAGTCTTCACACGACTCCGCTTATCAATAACGCGCAACGAAAATAATTCTGTGAAAAAAGTAAGCTTGTGCTACAAGAAGAACATTTGCCCCCAACTATGGCCCTAATACTCGGAGAAATATCTTATGGGCAAAATATGATAAATAGGCTAAATGAACGAGGCCAACTTTACGGGAGCGAATTCTCCTAAACGATACTCACTTATAAGTGACTGAGGTGTGGAGCGCGAGGACAGCTGGTGCTATATGTTAACCCAAGTGCAATTCAATGAAATAATTTTAAATCCAAGATGAAACTGCAGAAAGTGAAGTGATTTTTCTATTGCATTGTAACTGTAATATTACCGCTTTCATGTTAACGCAACCATTTTATTATGCAGTAAATACAGAATGCTCTTCCTTGTAAAGACTTTAGGGCTGTGCCATAAACTACCAGTGTTTAAGCTCCTTCGGAACGTCTTCAATCGCGACCTCAAGGCGGTGCAACCATTTTTTTTGAGTAGAAAACAGATTTTACGCACTTTTCGCGCAGACTCTTATTTTATCGTTTGCGTGTCTAAGGGTAAGATTTAAATTCTGCTGCTTTGTGGCATAGCACAAAATGTTGGCGATAGGGGGGGGGTATTGGCATCGTTATTCATTTTAAAGTAATCCCCCATTTTAAATTCCGGCCCTGCTTAGGTGAAAACAAGAACCGCCAAGTAAATAAGCGCAAATAGTAGCAAAAGGAGGTAATTAAATTTACTAAGAAATAAGTAAGCAAACAATAAATTTGGCTTATTCTACAAGGAGCACAACGTAATGAAATGAATGCAGTACGTAATAGTGCTACTCTTCGATTATCGATTTTGGGAACAAAGCGTTATTCAACTCATCAAAATTCTCGGTTACGTAGATAGATTATTGTCTCTTTAGGTACCATGTACAAAGCAGTGAGGGCATGATACAGGGAGGGCATGATGATCTCAAAAAACACTACTGTCTACCACTGGCTTAACATCACGTATTGCTTAACAAGTTATCAGATAAAGCTCGTATCTTTGCTGCTTGTACACTGGACCAAATTGTTCTAGCCTACGGAGCATCTTAGCGCTTGCTGGCGCCCTTAAAAGTTAGAAGCATCTGTAAGTAACAATTATGATTACATTTATAGTACAAATATGGAACGGTGAACGGTATCATGGTTTAATAGTTGAGGCTCGACAAAAACGAAACTGGAGAAGTAATTGATCAAAACGGGATCGGCTAGTTCGTTGCGTACAATTGTCGTTCTTGTTGTTTTGCCGACCAAGCTGTATCAGGTTAGGTCTTTATATAACTGAGTTGTTGGTATTATTGTTGTTGTTGCTGTTCACTTGTAGTCCAGCAGTGAACCGAATCTTGGCAAAGCACGACTGATAACATCGCGAGGTCGTAATGGCGTATCTTGGAGGCTATGGCGACTATGACCAAGACGCGTGCCCCGCGTGCGTGAACGAATGTCATCAGAGTGACCCGTACATGTTGCTTCGTGGCGGGCAGAATCCTGTAGCACAATCGCAATTTCTACCCGGATTAATATCGCCCACTTATATTGTACCCCTTGTGGGGTGGCTTCTGGGTTTCGTTAGTGGCGTGGTTGCTATAAAGTTGATGTCAGCTCACGAATCTGAGATCGCCGAGTATATACAGTCGCCTATATCGCCGTTTTCGTCTGATCTGCAGCAGCAGCAGCAGCAGCAGCAGCAGCAGCAACAACCGTGTTGCGGATGTCATATCCCAAAGTGTTACTCATAATCTCAGAAAGCGAGATTTCGAATTTTCTCTCGTCTCAAGCAAACAAATGCAATAAATAACGTCTTGATTATGTTATGTTAGCCATAGCCGATATGGATAGTATATCGATGTTATTGCTCGGTATCTTTAATTGTACCATTATTGGCACCCGTGTGTGTGCTTTCGTAGAGTCAAACTTAGCGTGCTTTATTTTACATACATTGTCGAGGCGGTGGAACGCGTACTGTCACGAGAGCATAATGCCATACTCTTAAAACATCTGCAGTCTTCTGAAAAGTGATCGGTCATTGGCGCTATTTAACTAGGGAGTGGAAGAAAGATTTTGTATTTACGCGCCACATTGCTTCCTTCCGAGAAGCACAATTTTAGAGAAGCATCATCATCATCATCATCGTCGTCGTCATCGTTTAGTCAGTAGATCCGTTTAAGACTCGTCTCGAGCAAATTTAATCTAAGAGCAAGTTTAATCCAAAGTGCAAGTTTAATCTAAAGTTTAAAGTCAGCTTGCTCCGGCAGCAGTGATGCAATTAATTTGGCTGTGCATCCTCTGCTTGTGCCTAATATCATTAAGTTCGATGTGACAAGAATTGTCTGTGTAAATCGCGAGCAGGTTCGTACGCGTAGCAAAAAACGCAAGAACACCATTACGCAATAACGTGACTACCGTTTGGAGATATTTAGGATGACGTTGGGTCATTTAGCCCATTCTTTAGCACCGCCGTGGAGCTGATTCACGTCGGCCGCCCGTAATTGCCACCAGTGAAACAGCGCTACCAGAGCGGACAACGGAATATCATTGACGGTGCGATGCTGCGAGCGGATGTTGCGTTACGAAGTGGAGCCGAACTTCACTTCCGTCTGACGGCAGCGTCCGGCCACCGACCGTTGCCGGGTTCAACGGCCTGTTGCTATCGGCCCTTAATAGCTCAGTTGAGGGGTATAATGTATAGAAAAATCTATCGCGGCCAAGCAACTTTCATTGGGTTGCTTGTTTGGCATGATTTTCACAAGTTGCGATGATTACCGCTTGGATTAAAGGCATGCTAATACTATCGCAATATAAGCAGCACCAGCGGCAAGTGCATTACGAGCTGCAAACCGCAGCTATACCTCAAACGGACACAACAGTCAAGGGACTGTATGGGACTCGATGTAAAACGAGGGCAGGGCAACGGTTGATGTTCAACCAATGTATAAAATTATTTTTATGCTACGTGTGTGTAAAAAAAAATAGGTCTAGAATTATATTACGAAAATGTATTAGTGTTAATGGTTTGGAGCATGTATCCGTGCTGACATATAGACAACTTTTTCTATCTTGCTTAAGTTGGAAGTCCTCGGGAGCGTAGCTACAAGTGTTGAAGGTTAGAGAAAAAAGTTGTAAAATTAGGTAGCGGAGGGTGGACTCAGGAACTAAATCCCATACAGTGGGTGTTATTGCTGGATAAAGGAGAGAAATAACAATTTTGATATTTATCAGCGAATGGTCAACTATGATACGCCTTTATTTTTGTTGCACTCTACGAAATCTGTTCATACTGAGTGCTTACTGCTAGCATCAATTGCATTATAATGAAGTCACAAAGCCTTAGGTTAGAGCGATGATTGATTTTTTTTGTTTATATTTGCTGTTCGAATCCTTACAAATGCGTGCAGAAATAATGATAAAAGCTGTTAATTACAATAACAAATCCATGCAATATATTTATCATATATATAAAAAAAACATGAAGTTATCAATGATAACTTCATGTTTTTTTTTTGATAACTTATTTATACTTTTGATACTTACTATTTTGATAACTTATTTATAGGTTATAGTAAACCTTGAGAACCTATTTAGGACTGTCAATAACACTCGTTGCTTCGAAATTTAATTGAAGATGATTTTTATATCCGTTGACAATCAGTACCTATCAGTTATACTGGACAACCTGGACGTAAGCAACTTCGAAATGACACCAGCAAAAACAACGGAATGCATTTACATAGATCTTTTTTTAATACAAGCTTTATTTTTACAAGCTAGGATTTTAGCTGAATGCAACATTATTAGGGTAGGCTTTTTTTAGCTTACTTCAAGGTGCATATCGGCTTCACAAGATACGTATTTTTTGTACACGTCTGGCCTCGCCTTTGAAATGACGGGACGGATATTTTCCATAAGTTGGTCTGTCAATCGTAAATCGTAGAATAACTTGCATTTCGGATACCTCCATAAAAGCGGAGTTGTGCCACGTCAGCTGGGGGGGGGGGGGGGCATTCAATGTCACCCCGGCTAAAGATCAATTGCTTACTGAAGTAATTCCTGAATAATGCGATTGTGAGGTGTGTGGAGAGATGGACCATCCTGCGCAAACTGCATGTCCTGCAAACGATTTGTACAAGAAACCCTAGGACCATTTTCTAATAGTGAACAGGGTTTACAAACAGGTTAATGACGGCTCCGGCTTGCGTACCGTACCAGTTGATGCTTTTTTGGGGATCTAAAGCCTCTTTGTAGACTGCCCGGAGTTTCTTTGTCTAGGACAATACATATGGTAGACATACTTAGCGCAAGTGTTCATAGCACCGCCATTTTAGAAATAGGTCTAAATGTATATTAAAAGTGGTCAAAAAGTAAGTGAAGCGAGTGACTACCATCAAGAAGCCCGCTTTATTTATGTTGTATTAAAATCTTAAATATCAACTTTGCGATACAGAAGAACTAAATACATTTAGTTATCTTCTGTTGGCATCATTTGAAAGTCGTTCCCGTCGAGAGGGTCGCCCCTGTATGTGAAAACATACAGTCGAGATGAGAACATTGCGGAGGCTATTAGTTCTACTAGTTTGCTGTGTAGTCCACAATAGGTCTTCCGGATCCTTTAGTTTGGATAATCTTCTAATAAATCTGGAGAAGTCAGGACGCATTTGTTTTTTTATTGTGAATCCTAGAATGCATACTGCAACAATAAAGTTGTCGGTCTTTCTTCAGCGATATATATATATATATATATATATATATATATATATATACACCTTGGCTATATTTTTCATGCTTTCAGAGCTAAGTTTTTCATAACCTACAGTAACGACATAATTATAACTCTGTAATCGTAATTTACCGTAATGATCATAACACCACGCTGGCGGTGTTAGTCATAGATGTTTGAGCTGCGATCCAGACATAGATTACAATGCATCGCAACAACTAACAGCCAAAAAAAAACTTGGAACATAGAGAATACTGATAAGTGATTCGTAAACTGGAATCTCGAGTTACTAAAACCCGCGTTCTGCAAATTCGAAGGTTCGAAGACGTTCACCCTATCAGCGCATTGTGGGGTCGATATGTACATTGTTGAACAAAGCATGGGCCATCTAGGCTTGAAAGCTTGTCTGGCGCCTGTGTCTACCACTGTCAAGCTCTGGCGGCGACGTGATTTCATAGTGGACGCACGAAACTGTGCTGCCATGATAATCGTAGCTAAAGAGTACACGGCCGAGCTGGTCTCTATCTCAACGTTGGGGGATTATTAAAGATAATAACGAATTCATTTTAGCTTTACTAGCTGTTACTGTAGTTGTCGTTGCTAAAGATCTTAGATAAATAAGCCCAGCAAGAACCGCTGCGACTAGACCCTTAGTATAAATCTCGTTGATGCTATACGTAAGAAACTGATTCCAAAAACTTGTTCACATGAAAAAAGCTAAAAATACAATGTAAAACGATGTTCTCAGAAGAGAATGGGCGCCGGTGATTATAGTAAACAAGTCTTGATCTTCTACGACTACCGGCTGTGTGACACCCGCGCTGCGCTGGCGCAGGTCAAAGTCATCGCCTCCGTCGGTACCAATAATAGCAGTTATGTATGGGTCGCTTGCTGGAAACAGAATTAACTCTCATCATCGTTGAAAGTCCTTGGTGAGCTGCAAGAAATCTCGCCTGAAATTACCTAATCGTTTGTAGTGACCTATGGATCAAGCCCTATGGATCCTTTGGATTGCACGACAGCTCTCCGGAAGACTCTGAAGAATTTCAACTGCTGGATTTTAAACCCCTGACCCTCATAGATCACAACAGAAGTTTTTGCGCGATAAACGTTGAACTAAATAGAATAGACCTACCCGGGGATAATAACTGGTTTCAGAATGGAGCCCACATGGCAGCGCACGTAGTGAACTCCGTTGAAATTCCTGGGCTTGCCTTGACATGAAAACTGTTTTAAGGCATCCGAATTTAAAGATTCTTTTTCCGTCGTGGGTATGAAAAAATTGCAGTGCTCGACCAGTATGATATCGAAGCTTTCGCCCACTAGCTCGTCGATATCCTTAGCTAATTCACTCCTCAAGCCCGCTATAACTGCTGTAACCGCCCGTCAATACATCGTGTTATCCAAGCTGGAAAGCGCACAAGTCATGTATAGCTTTGGCTAATACATTCCGACGATGAGGCCCTTCTTAGTCCACTTCACGGCGTTTTGTCATTAGGTCAAACTACGTTGCGGACAGACAGAATTATCTAGAGTAGCAAAAAATCTTTGCTTTGGGGGATGCGGAAGGCCATTGGTATTCTAATGGCTTTTTCATAAAAAATCGCGCCAAACTCGTTCATCAGATATTCGTGTGGAAAGTTATACTAGTCTAAGAAAGGCTGTTTTGATTTTCTTCTGGAACAAGCGAAAGATTCGGGAAACGAATTGGCAATATAAGACGTCAACATAAGAGATTTCGATATCATCATCAAACAAGGCACTGAGAACCGCTTAAAAAACGCGTTCGTTCCTGCTAGGCGGTGTTATTCAATACGAGCCTCCCAACAGCTTTGGTTCTCCTACATCGACTCGAGACTATCCTACTTGTTCCACAAAACCAAGTCAACGGAGCCCTCCGACGAGTTCATTTGGAGTACTGACCGAGACAAAGTGACACCGCTCATCCTAAAGCCTCTGACAGTTATTCTACAAGAGAAAAAAAGCAAAGCTGCCCTACTTCTGTCGAACTACCAGAGTAACTCAAAATTATACCTTCACTTCGTTACTGTTTTCGGTGTTACTAAAATATCTGTCTCCCATGATTCGGGGCAGACGAAGGTTAACCTATACGCAGACGATTTTGTTAAGCTGGCAGCCAGTTCCAGCATACGGCGAACCCTGACCGTGCGTCACCTCTGCAAAACACGGGTTGTTGGTAATTAAATGAAGACAATGGTAACTAAGGCTAAGTGCAGACGATGCATAGGATACGAACACGACCTCACATAAGCCGGATCTTCACTCCCTTAAATGAGCAAAAATCCCCAGTCTGCTCCTAATTACTTAAGGCGCCTTCTTCACAATTCACATTAGCAAGATACCTGGCAAGCCGTTGCCGTCCGCTGTGGAGACGATTAGAAATTCTCATTTATTGTCCAACGCGACGGCCTTCCACTTTTTAGATTTAAAAATCGCATCAACAACCGCGCGCGGAGTAGGGACGACCTGGAAGAACCTAGATCGGACATGCCTGCGAATTAAACGTGTGTTGGTCCTACGTAGGGCGCAGACCTCCTCGCCGACACCTTCCTATTTATTGAAGAGCTAAGGAAGCGCTTCGACGAGTACGTTAAATAAAAATGGTTAATAGGTTCAAATACGATACGGTGTTTTAACAAGCTGCACACGTTCACACCTTCAAAGATGGTAAGCTTCACAGCAGTACAAATTAAATAAATTGTATGTTATGCAAGAGGGTAACATATTTTTTGCACTGCTATTGCACGACTATATACGAAATCATGAATAGTTTTATCAGTAAAGGCAAAACGTTTGTGATTACTATATATCGTCGCGTCTGCTTGACGCGACGATTGAATAATTGAGATAAAAGCAATCTGACTTGACAAATCGTAGCCGAGTTGATTGAGAAACAAACCTCGGTTTTATACTCTTTACTTCCGGTGACTATTACGGTCTCTGTATTTTTCGACGTTGTCGTTTTTATAAATCTGGTAAGTTCAACATTTATGTAACTTAGCAATTCATCTAATGCAGTTTTGATCTGAAAATTATTACTGAACTATTCTAGGCGAAGGAACTGCGAAGTGTTTCGCTTTGGGGCTAAACTTTGTACCTGCCTGTGTATTTGTCAAGTGTGTTCTCTGGGGAGGTTCAGTCTGCACCGCTTAGTTTTAATCTTACTTTCGTTTTTTCGCAACGGGACTTTTTCGCAGCGAAGGCTGCTACCTTAGGACAAAAACGCAAGACTACTATGTTGCTGCTGCTACTATTATACTATAGAAAATAATACACATCCATGGCAATATTGTGCAACGCATCGAAGCCTAGAAGTAATCAGCGTAAGCTATAGGCAGCAGGACATTTTCGTGCAAACCGAGAGCGGCCTTCAAATCTTACGGTGTATTACGAAACGTCTAAGGACGTCAACAAAAAAAAAAAACTAAAAAGAAACATATGTTTCTTACGTTCTTTGGAAAAGGCCTGTAGCAGTGTGAGTTCTAATTTCGTTAGAGAGCTTTCGAAAGGTTTTTTAGGGCCACGGACGGCCTGATGAATGTATGATTACGATTATTAACCTTCAATATTGAAAAATATCCGAAACTGGCAGGGTTCACGTGAATTCGATACGACCTTGTGACAATATACAACGTAATATATTAGACAGACTTATTAACGTGATGCTTATGGTTATTGAACAAAGTTACATTTCATTAGTCTGCTTTTAGCCATACGTAAATGAAATAAGCTTATCAAGAGTATTTAACAGGCTGGATGACAGAACCGATAGAGGATTTCATCGGCCATTTTTATCGGGATTCTAGCAGAGTGTTATTGTCTTGGTCGATTTGTTTGGCATCTAAGACGAGTACTAACGCATAGGATCGAACCTTGACATACGACGAGCTGGATGTGCCATACGTCTCACTGATGACTGGACAGACGCGTGTTGTTGGGTATCGGTTCGAATCCTTAGGAACTGCTTGTCTGTGTAGTTCGACCTGATGAAACATTTTGATATTTTAATTTCAGCGGTGTTCCGAGCCATTTGATATTTAACGACAATCGAGAGATACTCGTAAGACTGCGAGGAGCTGGCCGAGTTACAGCATACGACGTGGATATATTCGTATGAACAAAAAGGAAATGGAAAATGTATGCACGGATAAATCGTCGTCCCATGCCTACGGAAGGAAATGTTTACCCTCAATGGACGCAGCTCTTGCGAACGGCCATATATTGAAACAAGATATTACCTTTTAAAAGCCAAAAAAAGAACTAGAAGAGAGAAGTACACGTTTTACTCTGCTTTTATAGCGTTCCCTTCGGTTCTTCGGTATTATTCTTGTTGTGAGTAACCAAGCCCTAGCTGATGGCGAGAGGCGAGAAATCGGGAACAGCGCCTCGTTGCCGAGCTTCCGTTCCGTTACATGTCGGGGTACAACGAAAGTGTTACCGTTTTATGGCAAAAAGTAGACATGACACTTATTATTATATAATATAACAAGTGCGCGCGCGACGGCTGTGGCGGAGGTGGCGACGGTCGTCAACAGTACTCGTAGTAGTATTATTGTTGCTAAATTTCGATGTTGGTCGTATTGGGGGTAGCGTTGATGGTAGGGGCATTCGTTGTGGTAATAATGTCTCAGCGCAGCTTGCCTGCGAAGTACGACTGCTGCTACTATCCACATGACGATGGCGATAGATAGATAAAACTCAGTCCGTTTGCAAGTTGCGCTTCCGGTTGCAGCCAACGAAGCCAGTGCAAAGCTAGCGAAGTTATAGACGAAGCAACAGGACGGATCAGTAATGGCGCAGAAGCAAGTCGACAGCGAGAGCAGAAGTCAAGTGAACGACGCAGTGAATAGGGTTGTTGATAGAAGCCGAAAAGTCCGAAGCAGCGGGATGAACTAACGGCGATTCGTTCTTGGTCGTGCTTTTGGTTGCTGCTTTCGCGGCCGTTGCCACCGTCGATGTCGACGCTGCGGGTAACGACCCCTACGACATGCTTGCTACAGGAGCAACCGGGAAAGTTCCGGTCGGAAGTGGGTCAGTCACTAGGCAGCTGCTGGGGCAGTAGCGGCGGCGGCGGCACCATGATGAAAACGAAGAAGATGGGGCCGATGACGGATAATAAGAAATAACAACAGCCATTGCAGCAGCAGCAGCAGCAGTTGTATTGACGCGGCTACGCGCAAATTCCCGTCGGTTGTTCTTCTCGTGTTTGGCGTTCAGTTTAGCTCAGCCCTCGTGTCGGTCGGGGCAATGGACCCGCCAGCGACATACAAACACACAAACCTACTCGTATCGTCCATTGATGCCGATAACGTCGAAGCGACGATGACTTGTTCGCCCGGCAGTGGGTCGGAGGACTTCGATGCGCCATCTGATCAGCATCGCTGCTGGCGACGGTGCCCTGTAACGGTCGGTGCGCGAACGCAACTTTTCTATAAGAACGATGTAAGTGCAGTGAAGATCAGCGACCATTATGCCTTTCAAACTGCGGAGTATTTGATCATACTGACTTTTCTACAGAATACGAATCTTTGAAGGCGCCATACTCAGAAGGTAACGCGCATGCCATTGTAGCTATTTAAAAAAAAAATCAGCGGGTAACGACATGGTGAAATGGATGAATCTGAAGATCGGCTGTCTGCTATCGCTAACCTAATAACGATAAAGTCTAAAGAATTAGAAACAAGAAATTTTAAATCCGCATTTAATACATAGTTCAGTTAATGCAGGATTTATTTAAACATTTTAAAACCGTTGCAATGAACTGGAGCGATGTTAACTACGAGTCTAAACAGAATAGCAAAAATTAGACAGTACATAGTGCTGTCAATTTCGGACCTGCAGTTACGTAGTTTTTTCTGCAGGCCGAAAATATTGGCTATTTATTTTTCAGAGGAGGCAACTTTCACTGTTCATGTAGTTTCAGGTCGTTGCCGCTAGAGGCGCTCGTGTTTTGTGTTACGCGTGCTGGGGTAAATGCACCTTTCTCCATAGTTACTAACGTTGCCGCCGGGTCGCCAATTGCCAGAAAGCCCAGCCGCAACGATTCTATACAACGGCTTCGGTCTCAGCCGTTGGCTGTCAGCGGTGGTGTAGCCGGGGCAACGTGAACCGTTAGAAGAGCACCAGCATCATCACCGTCACTATCAGCAATGGCAGTAGCAACAGCGACGGCGATGACGACAGCGGGGGGGAATGACCAGATAGCTTCCGCGACAGAAAGTGAAAGGGACTTGGCGAAGGGAGGGCGAATTGGCGGTCGTAGACCCCGCCAGCACTTCGCTAGCTGGAGTCGTTGCGGCGGCTCACGGTTCCGCGATGCTGTCGTTGCGATGGTTGCTACTTTCGCTGGTGGTAGCAAGGGGCGCTCTCTCCGCGTCGGATGTTCCTCGCATCAAGAGGGAGAAGTCGCTTTCGAAAGTGGCACCGGGGCAACGGACGCTGCAATGGCTGTCAGTCCGCTGCAAACTACGGTCCGAACCGGTGGTCGCCACCAGCTGCCGTTACTGACCCAGCTCGCGCCGCCGTTCAATACAAACGCAATGTATTGCAGTTAATTATTGCAGTGCAGTAGCCGCTCACACTATAGCTTAACCAAATAAGCCAAGTTGCCTTTACATCGATCTCGAGTAAGTTTGTTTGGTTCTGGGCGTGTTTGTGCATACCAAGCGAGAACGTTGAGCACGTAAGCAGCAGCAGCAGCAGCAGCAGCAGCAGCAGTGGTCTCTAGTAAAATTACCAGTGGAACCCAAGAGTTAAGGTACAACTGCTAGTAAATGCGAAAAATTGAAGTGCTTCTCTCAGTACAATCCTATTGTGAACGACTAAGCGTTAACTAGCAAGTCGATTGGATTAAAACAACATAACGGAAATACTCAGTGATTAGATAAAGAAGACGAGCCAGTCATCACATCACGCCTTGTTTTGCCGAAAAACGTACGGCCGAGTGCAGATTTTCTAAGGAAACTTTGTTTTTAGTATCGTACTACAGCAGGACGATCATTGCCGTTGTTCGATACTGATAGCAAGATGTACATAACTTTGCACCAGTGACTGCCCTTTTCACTATCGTCTATTTGATGAGGCCAAGCCACCTGTCCCGCTGAAGGTGAAGTTAAGTGCCGTCAATATCCATGTCTGATTCAGGTCAACAAAGCAATCCTACACAGCAGTATGGACGGGCAACGCAAATAAATCGCATAGCGCGTACCTGAGACATAGTTCAAGTCAGCTCTTGAATTCTTGTGTGACAATAGTTATCAAAGTCGGTCTAACTTAAGTTGACGTTGTACAACATCAGCTTCAAATATTGAATGCTTCAGTGCTGTTGCCCGCACCGCCGACATCGCCACCTGCATCACCGTCAGCACCATTTAATTAGGCACATCCATATCCGCACGGTGTACTTTCTAAGCACCATCCGCATTGGTGCAAGTGTCGCTGCTGTGGAACCTCGAGCGGTCCATCTTGCTTTTGCCCCTGCTGCTGCTGCCAGCTGCTGCCTGTCGAATTGACTGACCCAGTTGGGTGTGTGAATGTTACGTCATTGAGGCCTGTGTGTGCGTCTGTGTTGGTGCATTCATTAGTGCAGGCGAACCCAGGGCAGGGACGGTTTTGGACACTGGGACGGCCAGCGTAAGTAGAATCACACACACAAATACGCAGCTGTTGGCAAAGATAGCAGCATCATTATAATCATCAAGATCAGTCGCGAGACAAACGATTTGCTGCCATCGTCGCTCTCGCTGCCGCTGCAAGCCGTAGCAGTGGCACAGCAGAACACAGCATTCGTGCAGGCCGAAGCCCTTCGGTGAAGGCAACGTCGCCAGCAAGTACCAGGCAACGACAAACGCTTCGCTACCCGGGAACCACCCGATGACGTGTGGGTGCTTTGTGGGGTGCTTCGTTTGCTTTAGCTTTTGCAACTCCTGCTGTAACAGCAGCATCAGTTGTTGCCGCTTTTGTGGGTCCGGAGCGATCACGCGTCGGAGACGCCTTTGGGCCGAAGAACAGGCGTTAATGAATTAGCGATGAACTAAAAGCGCCCAAATGAGACAGTACTAGTCTTGTGATGACTTGGTTTGTCCCGCCCCCAAAAGCCTCTGAGGCACTGCGTAGCTGGGGAATTGTCCTTCTACGTTTTTGTTGCAGTCCATAGTTGCCTGCTTACTCGCGAAATCCGCGTGTTTGTGGAGTGGACGAAAAAACAGACTATATATATTCTCTACCAAAAAAGGCTGCTTTTTGCGCTGTGCTTGTGGACCGAATCAGTATCAGTGCGTGCCTAAGAAATCAGAAGCCTCCGTACGTGCAATTTCTTTGCGGCCGTTTGATGGCCTCGGCTCTCCACATCCTCTACCCAAGCGAGAGCTATAAACTCGACAAGATTCGCTCCCCACTGCCGTCCGTGCCGGTTGGAGCTGGTGGCGGCCTACTAACTGGCCTGTTTGCCGACAGAATGGCTACAACAGGCCCGTTTGGGCCAATGGCGCTACCGGTTCCGCTGGCCTGTCTCCAGCCGAAGTTAGCCGGACACCCGGACAATCCTGGCCTCGATATTTGGCTGCAACTGACCCGAGGGGCTGGTGGAGCTCCGCCGGTCATTGCATCGGCTACTCCAGATGACGTACGGTTCCGGCCGAGTCCGCCCCGCGGTGACTATCCTCAAACAGAGCTACCTGATTCGCCATGCGATCTTCGAGTCTCTCCGAGACCACTACAAGCTGTACCTCTTGTTAAGCCAGGCTCCTACAATAGTAAAAGTCCCCCTTCTGCGAGTTCAGGGGTTCCTACCACAAACGGCGGGGGACCAACGGTGAAGAGACGTGGCCGTGGTAAAGAACGTATCTGGACACAGATCGAATGTTTCAACAATGATGGACAGGCTAAGGCTTTCGTGCAAGCTGAAAGGACGTGGGTGATGCAGAAAAAAACCCAGGTCCAAGAGGGAACCAAGGTCTATTACGAATGCTCTAAGTATCGATCGGCAAAGTGTCCCGCAGCAGTCTCAATACTCTATCATGCAAACAGCGATCGAGTATCGGTGTTTCGAGCTTCCGGCGATCACAATCACGCACCACTAGAGCCGCGTCACAGTAACAAAAATTCGAATAACGCGTCGCACGCTAACAATGGTACCGTCAGCACTACGAGTCATCATCAACAACAGCCGCTTAACCACAAAACACACACAAGCACAAATGCACAGGTTAGGTCAGAACGATCCGAAGGTAGTAGTTCCGTAATAAAAAATGGCCAGGAAATTGCTCGCATGGCATTACAAGCCAACGGTGGGGAATTTAGCCCGCCAGCGACAACGACTGCTGGTGCATTATCGTATAAAGCTGATCCCGTAGCGCCAACACTGCACCGTCCTGTAGCGACCTATCCTATGAAGAGGCCTGAACCCCTCGAGTTGCGTCATAAATTTAAGCAACACGCGATTGGCCTAACCAGCGATGGTTTGATAGCCCACTCTAACTCCCTTCCTCATATTCGCGCCCCAGAGCCAACCCGTGCGGCACACTTTGACTATGCCAACTACCACCTGCAGCAACAGTATTCGCCCCATCATCCGTCACCGCACCATAACCATGGTGAACATGCCCACCACAACCACAGCACGAATCTAACCCAGCTCGATTCACATTCACCGCCCCTGATGGGATTTCGTCCACTGCCACGAGATTCGAAGTTGAGCAGCCGAAGTCGCAGCCGATCGCGCAGTCGAAGCCGAAGTCGAGACGATGAGGACGACGGCGGAACAACGCCTCAAAGCGATGCCAGGTTAACCGACAGCAGCCACGAGTCCGGTTCGGAAAGTTCTGCGAGTTGCAGCGGCAGCAGTACCGTTGCAAGCACCGTCGCAACAACTGCAACGACGATTACTCGACATTCGGTTATCTCACGTACTCCATCAGCGCCACTTCCACTCTCACTTTTGCCGGATGGCTCGTCTCGTTGTTTCGTAATGAACTGTCGAAGTAACCATTTGGCCGATCATTTGCCGCAGCTGCCCCCAACAATGGCGACAGCAGAAGGTTCGCCGTCATCGTCTGGTGTATCTTGCTCTTCGTCCGAGTCGTCACTAACTGGTGCCAAGATTGCACCAGTAGCAATGCTACACTTCCCAAAGGACCTGCTCAAACGTATGGTCTGGAGCATGAACGTAAACAAGACTAACGCTGATGGCTCGCTGTGTATTGCCGCTAGCGGAGACCTCATCTGTGCAGCACATTTCAGCCGGGATCGGTTCGAAGTTTTTCCCGGCGTCCTGAAGCCTGATGCTGTTCCAACATTGTTCGGACCAGACCTCGTATTTATACGATCAGAAGGAACCCACGATGCCGAACAAACCGACTGCAAGGTAGAGAAATTGCTTTCTAATTTTGCTTAGACATCTTAGATATTTCGGCTCTATTGGTCATTTTTCAATTCAATTTTCAGTTCGTTACTTTAGCTAAAATATGGCATGAACCATTTTAATGACATTTAGCATGTAAGAAAGATGTCTAGTCTCGCTAGCATAGCTCACGAACCATGCCACAGCCAAGTATACGACTGCATAAATCTCCAAAGCAATAACTGTACTTTGATGGTTATTCAGCCTTGTTTATTAAGAATAGAACTTATCCTGTCAGGACTATTGTACATGCTATGTTTTATATTGAAACAGATTCTATTATCGAGCTCCAGTGAGCGAGATGCTTCCGTTGCCAAAATCTGCGTTCGACCTGTTTTGACCTAAAGGCAACGTCCCTAAAGAGCGGCGTACGTTTTTTCTGGCAGGTGACAACTTCAAAGGAAGTTCCCGTACGTAGGCTAAGAACTGTCCGCAAACGAGTACACAGTGCATCTCTTTTGCGACGACTACAACGAGCTCAGCACACGGTGGATAAGCTGAGACTCAGCAATCGAGCTCACCGGGCCAAGATCAACATTCTCAGAAGGATGGTAACCAGAATTACTGCGCGTAAAACAGAGCGGGCTCGTTAGACGTTCAAGTGTACAGCATGGCGTTACAATTGCACATTGGTCGCCGAATTAATGACTATGGCGGCCGTACATTGTACAGCGTTCTTCGATGCTTCTTCGGACAGATTTGTTTTTTGGAAAACCTTCAAGGTAATTTCGGTTAGAAAACGGTTCGTAGCACGAATAATATTAATGGAGTTTTGCTACCAAACGCACATGGGTGCTTGCGAAAGCTCAACTTGAAGGTCCTCAAACAGCAAACTTATACTCCTAAGGTTTTTTAGCAACCGATTAATGTACGCCCACCTCAACTATTACACGAAGCAGGTCAAAAACGATACGCGTCCCAACGAAATTCTCATGATTTGAACCCGGTTTGGCTATTTATTACACGAGAATGAACATGTAGTATTTACGCTAAGGGGGATGAAACGACACTCTTCAGCATTGACTTGGGTCAACAGAAGTTGATTCCTAAATAATTTAAATTTTCGCGGTTCAAGTAATCCATAGGTAACAAGAACTCGACATATGCTAACACCATCACATATCACTTGTGAAGCAACACGATGATAGACCATCTAACTTCTTAGACAACCTTAAAGTCTTAATTTTAGTCTTGAGCCGCTATCTGTTAGTTGAGCGTTATAGAAGTAGACAGCATCACGTACGTAGCCTTATCATTTCTACATGCGTTTCAGTTTAGGGCGCCACAAGTTCTTACACCTTAATCATAAGCAAAATGGGTTGAATCAAAATTTCCATTCACTTTAAACGGCCAGTTCATGCGTGTCGTTGAACATCCAACCCAACCCATAGTTTGGCTATATAGACTGGTCATCTGTGATCATTCGTTATCACCATTATTAATTGTTGTTTACTTTGGCTGGGCCAAGTGGTGTAGCGCCATGACGTAGCTCCAGCATAACGTAATCAATGCATTTATATGAAATCCTGTTATACTAATTTGTTAGATAGTACAAATTGAACAAACACATATATATATATATATATGTATGTATGAAGATCTGTAGCGGCAGAAATACGTACGTTGCTATCACATATTGTGTCAAATGTAGCAACAATGACAACAATAGAAAATCAGCCGCACTTGGCAAAGCCAGAAATTTCTATAAGGTGATTCAGATTTTTTCTAGACTTAGCGGCAATGAGAGGTAAGGAGGTGTTCGAATAGCGTAAACATGATCACCAAATTAAACGACTGATTTAGGGTTATCTGCTCGTTAGAGCTTATGGCCTATTCGCTGACTTATACATTTTAAATTATTGTATACATATTTCTCCATGCAATGATGTAACTTGCTAACAAGGAAGTTGGGCTTTGAGAGAAGCATCTATCACAAATGTCACTTATGAATCTATCAACTGTTAGATACATATCTTATATATATGCATACATACATACATATCCACAATATATATGCTTACAGAAAAAAAAAAAAAGAAAAAATCCTCGTGCAATGGGACGCGATGATGAGGCGCAGTTCACTCAGAAGCGTTCTACAATCAGGGCGGGCCAGGGTGGCCCGACTGTAAATAGGGTTACGGTGACAGTTACCCATCGACCAATTATTAAAATAAACAATATAATCATCACTGTTGTTTCTGTTACTTTTCGTATGATTTCTATTCTTTGCCTAATGAAGTTCTACCTCGCCACCCTTTGGCTTATTGTTTTGTTGCATGATTTTCACGAATTGTTGTTCAGACTTACTTTGGGTAAATATTATCACTTAGGACATACCGCAGGCGGTGGTTGTTGTTACTGTGTTCGCGAACAACGGATGCCATTAAAAAATCGTCGGACTCGAGTTTTGCTAGTGCACCCTGAGCTTCAAGCTGCGTTTGGAGGGGAGATTCTTACACTACATATTTAATTTAGATTTGGCCCCCTGCTATATACGAGAGGAGATCGTGCACGAAATTAGCCGCAATGGCCTAAACATATTAATGGGGTCCAATTATATGTTTCTTCAGTAATGTTCATGTTTACGCTATTACTTCTTAAGGCTTATGTATTAAATTGGTGCTGGACAAATCTTACCGTAACGTATTATATAATAATCTATTTATAATGATGACAAAATAGACCTGTATTAACTATTTAAAGTAAGCAATATGTATTGTATTAGGGTAACGCTGTGCGTCAAGCTGAGCTCCAGGTATCGAGCTAAACGACAACAACGCGATGGTATACAGACAGACATGTTGGCGTATAACGGCGGGTGAAGGTTTAATCCAATCCGATCTTTTGTAGTATAAGTAGCATATAGAGACTGGAGCGGAAGAGGCTGTCGTCAGGAACGAATCTGGGTGTTACTCGTTTCCAGGTAATACATCAGACGAATGTTTGATTTAACTAGAATATTGTAGCCAGCTTCAAGGCACGTATAAGGGTTTTCGTAGCGAAAACGAAAAATTGGTGGGATAACGTACGCCATCTTTTTTTGCCCGATGGATCGAAAGCTTCAGTTTGCCTCTAATATTCGTTCCGTTGATGATCACTACGCTTAAAAAAGTCAGGAAAAGAACCCAGCAACCGAATTGTTAACGACAAACGAGCACTGGTTACTTACAGTTATGATTAATACAAAGCTACATGTGGTCCACCTTCGTAACTTCTGTTTCCTAACATAGAGATCGATGATGGCGATGACGAGGCGCGTGGTAACGATTAGCCACTACAGACAAAGTTTTGTTAAGCATTGTTGACTTTGTTCAAAAATATAAGTTCTGTATGGAGTGATAGAGTAACAAGGATGAAGGGGGCGGCGGTCCTATGTGGCCTTAGCCTACTTAGTTGCTGTCACAGGCACAGTATTGACAGCACAATTGATATTGACAGCATCTGTTTTTCGTTCGATTTTTTTTGTGACATGACAATTCGACAAAGAAATATTAATGCAGAAAACTTACTCTATTACAGATATAAAAAGCAATAAATTAATGTTGTGTTCGTATTGTCTCACGCAGTGCATTCTCATTTAGATGAAGGGAACAGGTGCATGCTGTATCTAACGCTTACTTCATAATAAAAATAGAAGGCCCAACAAATAAGGCATAATCGAAAGCAAAATTACAGGAATGATTTTCTATACACGAAACGTCTATGTAAAGATGTACCCTTTTGCCTTGACGACCATGTATAGCGGGTACATGCAGTGCAACAGAACAAGTTGCACTCGAACACGCATACAATCTGTACTTATTAATCTATTGTACGGGCATACGTGCAGCGTAATTAGCAGTTTCCACTTTTAAAGCGTTTTTGAATTTAAAACTGAATTAAACAGTAAATTGAAGATTAAACAGTTGATAAAAGGAGCTAGCTGCTGTTCAAGAGAAATGTCACAGGCCAGAAGCAAGTATAGTTCATTTTCACCAAACGAACGCTTTTGCAGACGACTATAAAAACATTAATTTACAAATTATACCTTTATTAGGCTCTTTCCTTCAGGTATTCGACCTATATCAGGTCTAGATGTCCTCATAGGGTCAAATGACGCCTTGAAGGTTGAACCGTACTGTGGTTAACCAACTAGCCGAGGCTGGCGTAACGCCTAAAGTGCCATATTGCTTAGAGTATCGAAAAACCATCAATGAATATTACTAGAGTTTGAAAATTAGGCAAATCCGAACGAAAATACGGAGAACTTCTTAGCGATGGAGGTGCTAACAGCCGTACAATTACACCGAACCCTTCAACACCCACACAACAAGGATTCCATGAGAAATTTACGCCTACTAAAAGCACTTGTACTACCTGAATATTGTGGTAGTATCTGACACATAGTATCCTTAACACAACAGTTCCGATAAGTAGCTATAACACGTTTGAGACTAGTTGCTTTTGTCTGCGTGACGTATGATACGAAGAGACCTGCGTACTACCGAGATGTGCAAAACTAGATTCATTGCTAGAAAAGCAGGATTGCGGCAAAAGGCTTGACCGATCAATTTCCGTATCTCTAAACGTGGTGGGAAGTCAGTTGCACTCCAGATGGACGAACGAATATTGCCAGACGCTATCAACTAATTTCGGTCAGGATCCCTTGAACTGGGCGGTTTATTTGAAATCGTATTGACGGACATGGCGGAGCAATAGCTGGAAGTTCGCGTTTACCCGCAATAGGTACATTGCTTGAATTGTAAGCAAGCTAACGATTATTTCTGGACCTGATTTTTGCTTTAAGGATGAACATGTCTTTGTCAGAGGAGAACTGAAAATAACCTGCAGCTTCGCTCTGATCGTAGAGCTATAGCGGAACCTGTTTCTGCCTTGTTTACGGTCATATATTCTCTTGTAAACTATCGATTTAAGGTAATCCAAAAGGTGCATAATATCGATGGGAGGTTCATCCAACGCGAACATATTGGGTAATAGCTGATTTACGCTCGAATCTCGATGCCGTAATACCCTTTTCCGTTCGAGCTATAAGTTCTCCTTGGAGCTAAAAAGTGATGGTAAGTTGTGCCAAACATAGCCAAGTCATTTTACCGGTTCGTATCTTAGTTCTTCGAGGCCAATATGGTATGTGACAAAATAAGCTAAACATGAGCCAAATGGTCCAATAATCGTTAAAACTAGTTTTTCTAGAAGCATTGAATAGACTCAAATGGTTTCTTCATTGGTCCAAATACTTGTACATAGCATGTTATTAATAACTGGTTAATATTTAATAGTGATTTCTCCATAGATGAGTACCGAGGTATGTGCAGCGGCTTCACGGTCTTGCGACGACGTCTGGTCAGTGATTGTCTTAGCGTCCGATCGGTCCGTTCTGTAGACAAAATAAATTCATTGAAAACTATGCACAATATCACTTTTAAACAAAACCTTTTCCTAATGCTATTGCGTACCAATCGAGCTAACTAAACTTTGCAGTTAGAAACTAGATTCTGATTATTAAAATACGACTTCTACTGACATTTGTCCATACAAAAGGTCTATTGACTACAAGCCTAATATCTAGAGGAATACATTTCGTTACCCACATTTAAGTAAATCAAAGCGAAGAAAAGGAAGCTTAGATAGTACATCAACTGCCTGTGCTTTCTGAGCTTTTTAGTCCGTTGTTGGTCAGAGCCAAAATTCAGCTTGTCTTAGAGAGTTCTTAGACAAAAGGTGTAGATGAACGAATTACATCCCCATCACAATAGGTGAAGACAACTAACAATGGTCCGAAGGAAAAAAAGAAACGTCAATTGAGGTCGGTGGCAGAATTGGTTACTCTTTGCAGATGCGCCGTATGGGCGGCGCGCACAGCAAAGACGGCGAGTATTAGAGGTCGTCAACGAACGATCTAACGGGTCCTGGCAGCTAGAATTATCTCGGGCTACCGAACGATAGGCACAGCAGCTACCCTGGTCTTCGTCGGCACCTTATTGTAAAACTTTGGAACTATTAAAAAGGAAGATCTAGCCCAGAAACCGACAAACAAATAGAGCGGGAAGTTCCCTTGATGACCTAGCAGGAGAATTTAATTTCTTAAACAGGTACTCACATGCGACGGTAAAAAAATGTCAGGGAGTGGACCAACAACCCTGGGGTGAGATCAGTTTGCCAGAGGACAATGAATCCTTCAGATGTACCTATGTTGCATAGTGATTGCACTGTCCACCTCCTGGGACACTGTTAACAACTTCACCAACGAAAAGAGCAGGAGAGCAGTTAACGATAGTCCAAGTGGTCTCGTGCAGTTCATAACGATAAGACAAATTAGAAAGTAGGTTAGGCCAGAAAAGGAAAGGCCGACTAAACTTACTGAAACTGGATGAACTGAAGACGGAGACTACATGGGCCGCATTTGGAAATTGGCCCGTCTAGGCCCGACCAGCCTGCGCCAGCCTACCGATCCGGTGATACGAACAAATGAAGATACAGCGTGGTCCAAAGCGGAAAATCAGAGAAAAAGAATAGAGATTAAAAATTAATTAGTAGCCGGCGAAAGCAGGCCTAGTCACCGGGATCGAGCTCCACACCCTGTTCTCATAAAAAGAGGTTCATGTGTCCCGCTGGTGTCCGGTCGAACGCAAAACGTTTAGCCTACCACCTGTACAGTCTGTGAGTCTATGTGCTCGCAAATGATATATTAATAGCGTAAGATCGTAAGGTGCCTCTTTTGTAGGTATGATAAGGATCGAAACACTCAAACCGCTTAGTTATTATCATCAGGATTTTCTAAATAGAGCGAACATTTTTTAGTACATGTGTGAAGAAATCGTTACGTAAATAATAATTTAGAAATTTTTAAAAACTTCAACAATGTTTCAAGTGCTCGACCAATCATCAGGTGGCCGATATACGGACTTAAACCCTTCAAATGATTCACAGAATCAGGCTAATTGGCGTCTCAGTTTAATGATTACAAGACAAATGAAAGGTTGGTTATAATATTTTTATTGCAGACAAGATGGGAACTTTTATAGTAAACCTCTTCAGTTGTTGAGGGTGGTCAACTTAGCGTACGTTGCTAGCGTTATGGAGTGGGCGTCTTCTAGTGATCTTGGCCAAATTTCGAATTTCACTACACTTACGTGTAACATAGCGCTGTTGCACGGCTCGTTCGAGGATCTTAACTGGTTCGTTAAGTCTTTTCTAAACGCTGGTACCATTGGCTTCCGTCTTTTTTTTTTTTTGTATCGCTGACTAACTTCGAACTAACGCATCGGCATTGAACTTGGTAAAGTTTCATTTCTCTGGAAACGAGTCAAACTAGCGAAACGTACGCACATACAACTCCCAAATTAAAAAAAAAACTTAGTTATAATGCTTTTGTACATGCATAATGTACCATGCTTGTAACTGCTGACCGTTTTAGGTAAAAGACGACAGCGTTCTCGTACAAATTAGTTAACTCCAAAAATGAATTTTTACTTTTACGGAAATAGAGGGAGCAGCTTAACCCCTTATTTCTGTAAGATATAAATGTCAGTGTCAAATAATGAGTTATATTTCTATGTGGCTTTCTTTCAATGACACTCACCGGAGCTAGTAGCTGTTTCTAGAAGCCTCCAAAGCTTTTTTTTTTTTTTTATTATAATACTAAATAGACGGAATCGAAACACTGCAGACTTTCCAGTATTCAAAAGAATCTGAAAATAAAAAAAAAATTATTAATTCTGGTTTACAGCAGATGCGACTGATTTTGATTTTCATCGACATTATATTTGGTTTAAAAAACAGAAAGTAGTGGCCGATGCGGTTCATAGAAAATAACTGCTTCTCTTTCAATTTGGTTTCTTTTTACGGTAGTTTCTGGTTTGAAATAGCTCATGGCTAGACACCCAAAGCTCAATCAAAAGAGAAATACTGAAGTATGAAGTTTCGCAACTTTAATTCGCTGTTTCCATTTGGTCATATTTCCATGATTCATGTGTTAACCTGATGACGTATGTAAGTAATAATATTATTATGGTTGTTAACTTGTGTTAGATCGCTATGCGTCTGTTGACGTACCAGTGATAAGACGGTCAAGGAAACACGTTCGAAGCTCCGTGACAATTCCTGCATCTGTATTTTTTGTGCCCAACTCTAGCAATAGATAAATGGAAAGTCCAAAGAAGCGTAATTAAAAATATGCTGATTAGTTCAAAAAAGTTAATGATAAGAAGTTTCGAATAGATTGCAGTTCTTGTTTTCGTTTGCCTTAAATAATCTGCGCCGCGTCTGGAGTGACTGGCCCAATAGCACATATACCTTATGGCCACACATACAACTCACAAACGAGAGGTAAGTTGCCTAAATAAGTTGACACTTGCCTGCCTAGTCATGCTATAAAATATAAAAACATGACAATAAATCCACTTATTATCAATAAAAACTTGTAGGCCAACGTATTGCGATTTGAAACACGGTTGAAGGCCATTGAATTATTCGTGGTGGACATATCTAGGGTCAGGTGCCCTGATACGTTGCAGAGAGCAGGGTTCGCACCGACGTGCTTCCGCATCATTTTTACATACAGAATTTGCATCTGGATCAACCTGTAATATAATATATCATTTGAAACGTAAAAGAGGCTACTAGTACATTTTTCACATATAGGACACCGATTAACAGGCTATTTATTAGACGAAAATAAACATATTTTTCGGTAAGTAAAGCACTAGGCTGAAATAAACTTTAACTCCGTTGTTGTTGAGTGAGGCCATGCAGCGCTTTCAGAGTGATCCATCTAAATTCGGAAGATAATTCTCATGGATCCCGTGCCCTGCTTGACATTCTATTCCTTAAATCAAAGTCGTGAATCGTTTAGATGCAAGCATATCTGTAGTTAATTCGTTTATTAAAAGATCCTATTAAAGGAAATTATGAGTATGTTGTTGTTTGCTAACTGAATGCTAATAATTTTTACAGAATATTTAAATTTATTCTTGCTATTCAGTGTTTTTTTTTTTTTTTTTATTTTGACGGCCACGTCATCGCTGGCCGATTATTTAATGGTATATGGCCTTTAGACTAAAGAAGATAACATGTTACTGCTTCATTCGATTTGCCACTTTTCATGCTATCTACCATTAAGGGGAGCACAGAATTCAAAAACTGATAATTTCAAACGATCGCATTAGGCTAACACGCCCCACAGTCGGCTATCAACGGCCTCTGGCTGAAAGCGGCGCAGGATACGGCCAGGTACGGTTTAGCTAAGGCTGCTCTGCCGTGAACAGATTGCACTCTTCAAATGCTGAACCGGAGCAAACTAGGAGAACTTCGCTTGCGTTTGGTCTCTGCACCAATATTGGATGAGACGCTGACCTAGTATTGTAATGGCAAACTGGGACGATAGGCTTTGACGCTGAGAACAAAACGGGTCGCATGTTCTCTACGATGCAAGAACCTTCTCAGTTCCCAGAACTCCCGTTAAACCACCACATACAGCCATATTGGGTCAGTAGAAGCTCAGTTTAGATGGAGAGGTTGAGCGGTAAACAGAGCGACGGTGGTTGTTGGAATTCCACTGCCCTCGTGGGTACAAACGTCGCGGTTGGTAGAAGCTGGGGTGGACGGGAGTGGAATGGTGGATATGCTTCCCGCATGCAAGCGATAAAATGCTAAAGCTTTAGCTGACGCGTGTGGTAATTTGTACATCAACGATGATGACCCGGAGTTTCAATTTAGCTAAGATGGAAACTGGGTAACGCGTTTCAAGTAGAACTGGCTCCTAGTATTTGAAAAAGGTATATATATATAATGGCCTAAAGCTCTCTGAAAGTTTGTTGACGTATTTGGACATACTCAATTTAATAAGATCTTGGGGGGATTTTTTGGTCAACACATTTGTAGAATAGAAGCCAAAATAGCACCTTTATAGGTCCTAAAATTGTATGAGGGTGCCTCTGCTGTAAGTATATATAGCACACTTAACTCCGCTCTTTATTATCACAAGATGTATATTTCTTGGTCCTTTAACAAGTCCAAATAAATACAAACCTCTGCAACCGTCCCGAGACTTTTCAAACTACAGGGAGAGCTTATATATAAAATAGGTTGGAGTAGACCTGGAGACGACAGGAGTTGTATACCGTAAGCACAAAACAAAGTGAAGTTAAAATGGGCTAATGCGGTCTCTAACTATCCAGTAAATACTGCCCGTGCGGGTTCGCAGTACGAAAATGGCATACCAACACACATTATGACCACCGTAACTTAGAAGACTCCGATAAAAAAGTTTTACGCTATATATCGTTTAATTTACAACACTATGGGATGTAGTCGGCCTTCCCCATAAATACGGTGAAAGTTTTTATTGACGACTTTGCTATCGTCGCAGAAGTGTAATATATATAATTTTTATCTTTATATCCGGTCTGTGGAATTGATGATTCTACCCAGAGTGACAGAAGTGTGAATACGAACCCTAATTCAACGTTGTTTATTTTAGTATTTTCATTAGTATGCGTCACATGTTCTTGTATGTACAAACAGGCCATTTGAAGCACCGATTAAATGAACTACAAAAAGAAACGAACTACAGAAAAAAAATGTTTCCTTTAAAAGAAATATGTAAATATTGCTTTTTAATATTTTTTATCCTGTTGTATTTATCCTGCTTAGTGCAGCAAAGGAACGCATTTAGTACGCAGGTATTAAATGCAATTGAAGTTTAGGTTAACCCATGTTAACATACTTTTTCTACATTTACATCAATCGACTGTCAACATCAATTGAATTTTACCCTTTCACCTTTACTAACACTCGTGCAGCACCTCATGTATGAAAATCGACAGCTGAAGGGGAAAAGCTGTACCCCAGCTAATGATTGTATCTGTTATATGATTGAATCTTCTTAGTCTTGTCGATGCACGTACACCGTATACACTAAAAAAAAAAAAAACGTTCCGCTTACCTTGGAATTCTGAACGGAAGCAACTATATCAACGGGAAGACAGTTTCTCTCGATGGTTACCTAAAAAAGAAAGAGTACGTTCTTTGAGTATTGTTAAGCAATTCAATAAACAAGAGGACCAGACCAAATCAAGCGTATTGGCTTAACATCTAATTATAAATGACAAAATTTTATACGTGGAAGTAATCAACAACTGCTTCACATTAACTATTTTATATTAAATAAAAAACAATTATGTGCAATAAAAACTGAATAAAGTTTATATGGCCGATGTCAGGGTCCTGTTACGCGCAGAAACCTGCCATACAATTAGCAAATATTAAGTTTAAAGTGTTTAAAATTGAAGGGAAAATTCATAAACGGGAAAAAAATTTCCAATTACAAATAATAACATTCACTAAATACCTATATTATACATTATAATGCAGCATACGATATAAGAGCTGCGGATAATAAGATAGAGTAGTAAACAAACATAGCTCACCACAGCAACTGCACCAGCAGTTCTGTTCGAAGGATCATCGTTTTGGCCTTAGAAAACAAGGACGGCAAATAATTGCTTCTATAGAAGGCTGGAGGGCGCGCTTTGGCCTTATCGTTGAGTACCAGGGAAAGTCCACAGACGAAGTCGATACTTTCGACAACAACCTAAAAACCGGTCAATATCTATCGAAATATGTGCTCAAGGATACTATTCTGACTAGTAATTTAAACCACAGTATTTTTGAAAGTACGATTTAAACATGTTAAAAATATTTTTACTTAAATGTATACAGATATTTATCCGTTGATAAATATGTACCGCGAAAACGTTTCCGACAAACTTGGCAAAGCACCAGAGTATTAATTTTTTTTTTTACGAAGAACTTGAACTGACCAAATTCTAATGACATAATTGAGAAATTAGATACACAAAGACAAGTATAACGAAAATGCGATATATGTATATAACTTAAGCTCTTTGTCAAACTCTATCGGTACTTACCCTCAAATGCAAATTTCCGTGCCTAGCGGCACCTCGTTGCTGTAAGACATTACCTACTCGCTCTTTAATGACGGCAAATAAGCATCCACAACTTAAGGAAGTTAATTGAATTATATTAGACATACACAGTTTTAAATATGATAGGATTATTTTCGCGGAACAAGAACCGTCACTAGTTGAGATGAAAGTGAATGTAAGGCCAATTCACAACATAAGAGATGTGCCAGTTAAATCGGAAGGCATCAAAACACGTTCTACAAGCGTAGACCATTTTAAAAGAATAATAATAATTCGTATAATTTTTTTTTAATAATCCAATTAAAACACTTTTGATGAACTATTTTCTTTCATAGAAGCGCATAATTACTATTTTAACGTTTGACCAAGATCGTTTAGAAGCTCTAATTCTTTCAATTAACAAACGAACTTTTCGTACATTTCGAGACCTGCATGTAATCATGGCCCACAGGGCCACCCATCGAAACCTGATGGATCAAACCTTGGGCTGTTCTGCGGACAGAAGCCTCTGCTTCAGAAGAAGTTCAAACAACCGGAACGTCTACTCTGGACGAAATTACTCTATAGATACTTATTCCTGCTGAACGACATATTGTTTCAGTTGGCTATTACTCTTTCAGCTCCTAGTTTACTACAGTTTATAAGTCACTCATATAAGCTTGCTTTCGGACCGATTCGCCTTTTGTCTATTCAGAACCTAAGAGAGCTGAGCAGCATAGAAGCTATAGAAGCATAGTTTAAAAAACTCTGGATTACGGTAAACAACGCAGGCTCAAGCCTACCTTATATCTGAAGGTGAGAACATTGCTGTTCTGTGCGTTGTCGGCTGGTTTCCAACCTAAAACGAGCAGACCTTTCACGCTGAGCATTCATCCTGACGATGGGATCTAGAAGCTCTCTATACGTATTATGCATCGTGAACCAACTTTGCAATTACATTTATGGGAAAGTGGTAAATTTCAATGCCAAAAAATGTGTCCTCCCCAAAAAATTAAAAAAAAATGTTTATAGAGAAACAGGAATACGGTTTTTAGGCAAACAGATTATTGTCATTTTACGATAGCTTGCATTCAATTAGAAATTTTATTATACTGATAATTAGTCATAAATGCAATCTGTCCTCTTTAATCAGTTAGAGCCTTACAACACTGCAGAGTATTACAGCCAATGAAGGCTTTACTGCTTGCAGTTGGCATACGGATCTACGCAGTTAGTTGGATGCCTTATAAGGACGAATTTAGATTGCACCGACAACTACGGATCTGGGAGAACAATTACTTCCTTGTCTTTGCAAATTCGAATTTTGGTCAACTCGATGCGCGAGCCGGCCTTAATTCGAGGCCATCGGACAAAAACGACGGCCTATTCTTATGAAAGATGGATAACTAAATGATAAGAGCAGGCTAAAAAATGTTTGTTAGGGCACGCCTATTCTAAAGGCTTACTAAAGATTCCAATTCTCGCATAAGGTCGCACTTTAACGGCGGGCCAGAGCTCACACTAATCATTTTGAGAACTAGTATATTGGGTATGTTGACTGCGCTTAATTCGGCGGCGGAAACGGCCTGCGCATTTACATCTACCCAAGAGCCGCGTAGACGGGTGGCTTGATCGCTTTGAAGCCAAGGGCGACCGGGTTGAAAAATGGAAAATTCTGTTCACTTGGTCCCCCACACACTGTGAATGCCACTAGGACCCTGATTTTTATTTGAAATTGAAGAAGCTATTGGGCAATACGAGCTGTCTATAGTATCGTCAGGTGGCAGGCTCCAGCATCTTTAGCACTCAATTTCCGTTAGCCCTTCAATCGCTTATGAAGACTTTTTTGAAGACAAATACGCCCATCGTACTGTTAGTCTACTAAGTGTTAACTCATCGTGCAGCACCACAACTGGCGCATATAAACACTGCTTCATTATTTCACTAACCTTTTTCAATATAACAATGCGACACAAGTTAAGAACATCAAGAAGGAGGACAGTCGATTTTGAAGCAGTTGTCTTCCAAGTTTTAAACAGGCATGTGGACAGAAGCTCCCGATGTCGATATTATATATAACAATACAATATCCATCTCAACTCGCTGGACTCAAGCATGAAAATGCAACGAATGTACAAAGTGCAACACGGCGTTTAAAGAGGTTTTCCCTAAGATCGTACGACTAGAAAACCTGCACCATGATAACATAAACCAGTCGATGCACTATCCCGAAACGTGCAGTGCAGAAGAAAAAAGTACTAGAAGATTAGCTTACATAAAGGAGAGAACATTTCAGGTCAAAGCCAGTCACGGTCAGTTCTAGCGATAAACTTGTTCGTAAAAGAACCGGTTGGCCGTAATATCTTTGCGTCGGCTTGCAAGATTTTCCAAATTTCTAACGAATCGAAAGAATTAGTGAGCCCCCTATCATATTATCACAGCGTTTCACCGGTATAACGTGTGATGAATTCTGATATGCCTATTGATCCCTAATCAGTACTACATGGAAATACTCTCTGGCCGAAGAAGACGATTTGGAAGTAAATACGTATTCAGGATATTCTACACGCGTGTATGTGCTAGATGCTAGGGTCCCTTTTCTCATCAATTAGCGTTAAGATTTAGCTTTTCTTTTCTTGGCATAAAAGCTGGCACTCCTACTCATCCCGTCAAAGAAAGGCTGTCATGCTTCTTGGCTGCAACACCAAGTAGAGGTATTCCAGTAGTTCTGAACGTGACCCTGTAACGAATGTTTGAAAAACGAAGACTTATCACGGCTGAACCAGAGACATAGGCGAGACTCAGTATCGCAAACGTATAGCATAATGTGCTAACCCGAGCCCATTCTAAGCCTATTAATAGAGGCTAAAAAAATACGAATGTCCGTATGCTTTCCATCCGTAGAGCCTGCACATGTTTTCTAATGATATTAAATTTAAAGCGTTCGTTTTAGCAACGCGAACAGTTGTCACGTTAAGATTCAAAGGTCCAATATATTACTATATGGAAAAACCGGCTGTGGTGTAGAAATTTATCCAAAAATAGAAAATTGTTCACAGGACGCTTGCATTACGAATTTCGCCGAGACCAGTTAATAACTTGCACGGAGCACTAACAGGATTCCGAAAGTTGGTCTAAGTTGGCATCAAAACAATAACTTCACATTTTTTACGTAGACTTACCTCGTATTTATTAAATATTGATGAGATGGTGTTACGTTTGAGATCTTTCTGTACGTTCAAACCAGTGTTGTCTATGATGAAAATAAATACTGTGCCTTTTACGTGATGACCTATACACGACGGCCCTGCTACTTCTAACGTCGCGAAAAGAAGCTGCTTCTATTGGGGCGACCCGACCAGGTACCTTGCGTGGCCTCCGGAACACAGCCTAATTTTCTATGAACAAAATAGAAAAAGATCGAAGGATATAAGACTCTTTATGGAAGTCTGCGGGCGTGGTGTAACCAATGTATGTAACAATGCATTAGACCGAAAACAGCACCAATAGACAACTCATTGTAGGACTATCATACGTGGTGCTTAAATATTGTACGTTACAGGTTAGCAACTATCATAAACGCTAACTTTGTAAAAAAAATACTGCTGCGTATGTATGCTCTTCAGTTAGCTGTGGAAACTAGCATATAACAGTGAAGAAAACATGCGATATCAGGGCACTTCCTTTTTCGTTGAAATATCGCCTCGAGCTTCCAGCGCGTCACGACAGATTGCTCCGTTGTTCAGTTACTTGTGGCACTTAAAACTTATCCTACCATCGGGATAGATTGTTTTCTGCTTTATGGTAAAGAAATTAAATGACAGAGACGCGGGAACCTCTAGAGGGTTTCTTAGCTAATGGTTGATTTTTTGTTCACAGTTTTGTTGGTTTACAAGGTTGATTCACAGTTTAGCATGGCCGCTTCGCTTATTATTATTGTAAATGGATTTTCCGTTTGTTAGAGACTTGAATCATACTTACATGTGGATTAACATTCGTAGCATCAAGATGGTAAAATGCAACACAAACAACGCGTGACACTTGCAAGTGTCACCCTTTATTTCTCATACAATGGACACTGTTTGTGTACTTGTTTTCTTTTTAAGTCTAGGCTGTTATTTGAAAGATAACGCAGATTTTTAACTTACCGAATTCATAGATAAAAAATTTACCCGCACTATTGTATAAGCTGGACAGCCGACAACCGTCCGCTGGCTGGCTGGCTGTAGGGAGTATTGAAATATCTAGTCCGTTGGCCATCGCTGGCCCACTGAGACTCACCAGGCAAACGTTAATAACTTCATCAAAGAGATGACGCTCAAGGGGACCCTCAGTAATTGGCGCCCGATCAAAACCCGCAAAGAGTGCAGCGCTCGCCATGTACAACAGCAGCGTTTAGCGGGAAAACTTAGCTTCTGAGTGTAGCCTTTAACAGCAAGTACAAGGTGTTATCGCTTACATATGTGAAGTATCTAGAACATGGTCGTCTGAACAAGGGAGCCACTGACCCTACCTCCGAGCCCAAATGCCTCTTACATAGGTTGACTTATTCAAAACTAAAGTGACATTTTCATGACGTTTATTTATTCATTTACACTCGTCGGCCTCCTTAACTGCCATACCTACTACTAACAATACCGGTGTGTAAACTATTTTCACACAACAAAATTTTTCAAACGATTCAGAATTATACATTCTGGTTGATGACGATCTTGCGGATAGTCTTTCAACGATAGTGGGTATTATGAAATCCTTCAGTTGAGATTTGTCGGCCAGAATCGCTCATCCAGGTTTACATAGTCGCCATTACGGGAAGCCTATTAGGGACAGTACTGCTGTCGAGGAGGGTTACACGAATCAGCCACGTAGTCATATCAGAGAACGTAATCATAATAGTAGCAAGTTAGTTTCCTGTATAATTATAGATCGTATGATCGTAGTAGAGCACCCGTAAGTGACACTTTTCGAAATGACGATAAAGAAATATTGCCGAAACTATATACTCCCAAGCATTAAATGGTTCGGGCTGATTATGCCCAGATACAATTGATTGAGTTATTGTATTTTTCAGTTAGTGCGCAATCCTGGCCATAAAATAAATATATCAACAGCGGCAGCTGTTATGGGTCTCATTATCGATTTCGTACGAATGGTTATCATGTAAGCGTATCTCCACTTCGTTTTGCATAGAAAGCCGCGTCGCGCTGCTTAGCTATCCTCGAAAAAAATTACGAGATGCCTTGCGCTACCTAGACTGAAAGCACATCAGAAACGTCTGTCGTCCACTATGCTTGGCCAATGTAATTTTATTACGATTGCTATTAACTACTATATAACTCATTTTCTAGGCTAGGTTCGAAGGAAACAGATGCCATTTGAACCTCATGAGCCTCAGCGGTGAAGCGGCTTTTTTCTTCTTTACTGTACGATCTGAATTGTAGGTTGCAGCGTTCATATTCTACGAGCGGCTTTCAAAAACATTCCTATAGGCATCGAGTAATAATACCATCTGATTGAACAAACAAAGTTCGAGAGCAGAAGTACAAGCGTTCCATTATCGTTACATCCTTTTCACACAACAGTTGAAACTGTTCCGCTTATTTTATGCGCATGATCGTTCGATGGCTTACTTACTTCTCTGCTAGCCAGTACCTAATTTATTTGTATTTAATCATTCATTATACAGCATTAGAATGTTGCCTAAAAAGGGAAAACAATATATATAACTAACCAATTTTCTAGTACGTTTTTATGCAGAGTGGTACTAATCAATTATTCAGAATCCCACGTAACCAAATACCATATATTACATAACAAGTCATCACGATGAGGTATCCGCGGCAGCTTTATATGAACACTTAAAGAACCTCCAAATTAGAACGACAGCTCAATCACCTTGCCAAACACTCTTTCAGAAGGGACCAATGTTTAACGAGCGTTCTCAGATATCGGGCCTAACTTTTAGATATTTGTCACGATAGTGTAGAGCAGGCGCGGGATAGAGTCCAGAAAACGGGTAACGTCCTTTGTCAGGTGTATTTAATTATTTAGCTTACCACCGCGGGGAGCCGTCGCGATGAGATGCAAGGCCTCGTATTTGCCGTATGTAGTGTTTCTTAGATGCCGTAGTTTTCGGTAAGGTAATGACATCTATCATCCATTTCGTTTACCTATGTCGGCAACGAGGCTTTCATCCTTGTATACTTTGCTGTCGAGGTCTATCGATATGAGTGGAAGGTGAAAAAGTTTCAAATTGAACGCCTTCCTGTGACTAACATTGTCCTGGATGTGTCCCGCGATTATCCCGTTTGAATTTGATTGGCTCGTTCGCTTCCGAAAATAATTATTTTCCTCCTCGGGAACTGGTTGAACTAATGGCGGAAATTTGTAACGATCGAGGTAAACATCGGATGACATGACCATTGCTCCTAGAGTGGCGGGATCAGCTAGGGCCTGGAGATAATAGGCGCAAAGCAAAACGTACATCAGTTTCAGAAGTTTGTCCACTATGCAGGTCTGTCACTCTGTTCTCAGGCCCATATATCTAGAAAAAGCATAGTGGTACAATTTCCGTCTAGTGATTTGATAACAACGAAATGTTTGTTTGAAAATACTAAAATGTTTCGGATCGATTATGATGACATGCATGCATGCCGAGGGTAGGTCAAGTCGAACTAATATACCGAGCACCGTTACCTGTGGCGACGCATGCTGATAGGGCAGAGAATGCATATTGTAGATAATGACAATTATCTAAATAAGATAGTATAGTTGTTTACTCAAAGAATATTTTATGGGCGGGGCGAAAAAGGCATCGCGTATCTATAGAATAAATTTGTGTTCGATATGATTTACCGCTTGCGTACTTTCCTATACCGTTCTGCCCAGACTTACCTCGGCGTTTACTGGTTCAACAATCGAATATTCCGGTAGAGGCTGCTGCCGTTGGTCTTCATGGTGATATTGGTATTGACGGGCGTATGGTAGCTGTGGCAACATATACCCATAAATCAGCGTTGAAGCACCAACGTCTACAGGATCGTCTACTTGAACATAGGACGGAGATGTATCTTCAGGTTTGAGACTTGAAAAGCTATTGGGAGCTGTCAAGACTAACGTTCTATCTTTGGGCGGCTCTTTTCTTTGTTTTTTCTTCTTTAGCCGATATTGGCTTCTGTCTCGCTGTGCTAGAGGTTCCCAGGGTGACTTGACTTGCGGTTGAGCTTGTTTAGCGTCCTTACTATGAAACGTCTCTTGATTCAACTGCTCAATTTCTTGAAGTTCGTCAGCTAGATTTGACGGCGATTCGTAGTTGCTGTTAACCCGTTCTTGCATTTCGGTGCTTGCAACCTCCGTATACTCTTCTTTTCGATCATTAACAAACGGTAACGGTGGCGGCAAGAATGGAGAACTTGAGCCGATCGGCTCCTTTTCATCAGCTTCCACTTGTTGTCTGGCGAGCAAGAAACGGATGAATAATAATTCACGCTTAGACAGACGGAGCATGACATAATGGAGAGTTTAATGTTCTCTTAAGTTATTGATTACCGTATAGAAAGGGTCACGGAATATGCCCAGACGTTGTCATGGGCCTGGACACTACAGGCATTACTTTCAGAGATCTTTGCCATTGTACGATCAAGATCGTTCTCTAATTTTAAGGTGCCATATTTCTATGGAAGTTCGAGGTCTATAATGCTCATAATAGAAAAATCCCCTAATTCCCTAGCCTTTTGGCCCTAACGAAGATAATTAACGTAAGCGTTTTAGCTAATAGTTACGTTTACGTATTCGAGTATATATTTAGGTCTACCGTCCAGTATTGTACGTCTTGTTTTTGCTTTTCTATAATGAAGCAAAAAATTATTAAATTCGCAAAAATTGGATCATAAAAGCTGTAGTTAAGCGGAATGGACGGGACAGATATTTAAGCGCCAGTTAGCAGAGAGCCACGCCGTGATTTTCCCATCCATTAACGCAGATAGTTCCTGTCGCCATCTTAAAATTGCGAAAGTTGTTCCTTTTCTTCCTGGGGTTATAAATGACATACTACCAGGTGACTTATTCTAGCTTGTCAAGCAATTTCATAATAATTGTATACCATTACTTCAGTATCGGCGTTAGGTTAGTCGTGTGGCGTAAACGTTTTATTGATGGAAAATATGCTTGTACTTTTTAATGTGGCTAAAGCTGTAACAAAGCATTCTCTGCAGATGTTTGGCCAACATTTAGCCAACTTAGCAAACAAAACCCCTTAAGAAGAGTTTATTTAAAAAAATCTTTTAAAGCTAATATAAGTTAACAGAACCAATTAGCAGCTCGTATTTAGTAATACAGAATGGGGCATTCAAATTCGGACAAACTTTGACTGGCTGTTTGCCGTAATTCACACGCGTTTATCCGTTCTTCGTCACAGAAAAAATAAATCTTTCTAGAGTAAAACAGCA
Organism: Varroa destructor; assembly: GCF_002443255.2. Classification (NCBI taxonomy): domain Eukaryota; kingdom Metazoa; phylum Arthropoda; class Arachnida; order Mesostigmata; family Varroidae; genus Varroa; species Varroa destructor. The sequence continues at coordinate 2,129,574 of NW_019211459.1, read as the reverse complement.
CTCTCATCATGGTAACAGCAGTGCGCTGTTTTCGAAATTTAAGTGTGGGTCAGACATTGTACAATTTTTCTGTGTGAACAAACCCCCACTTCTGGCAAGAAACTTTCCTTCTAACCCAAAAACGACTACCTACTTTATTGCGAGCTTTCAAGCGGCTTCCGAAAAATTTGGAGAAGACGTTCGTGAGGCGAAGCAGAATATCCTTAACAGAGTTCGGATTTGAAAAGCTCGAAAATTAATCAAAACGGATTAAAACGGTACACCTGAGCCCTTGGTAAACGAGGGCCGTTTTGAAGGAGAGAACATCAACTGCCAAACCCCAAGCGTTTAGCCATCTTGAAATACTTTGCGCTTTTTTGTACCCTTGTAGCCATTCGAAGGCCTTGTGTTTTTGGGACCTTTGACCTACTGCGAGCCAAAGCATATTACTCTGTTGGTATTTCTTGTACATATCGTGTTTATCCCGGGTTTACATCTAGCAGTATTGCTTGATTCGTGGTCAGTGTTAAAATGTTATTTGCGGACTAGAAAAGGACTATTTTTAAACTGACATGTTCCCTATCGAGGTTGTGATCGCAACAAAATGGCGGTCGTACAAATTAAAAATAACCATCAGGAATGACCTAAAAAACCTCATCTTTATCCATTTTTGTTTAGATACAGTTCAGAAAAAATGTATAGGAAGAAATGTATATTTAGATGCTCTACCCTATATACCAAGATGGAGGGGCGGCGGAGGGAGAGGGGGAGAGAAGGATTGTCCCGTTGAACTAGCGGGAAACTTAGTTTTAAAATCTACAGATAGTTGCTTCTATAACCTTGCGAAAATACGTTTAGTGGAGTAGGCTGTGCATGGTTTGTTTACTACTGACATGAATGGTAAATTAATTAATGAACTGATATTGGTGCGAAAGCTGCAAGGAACAATGCATACGAGTGGCTTCAGTGAGATTTGACACACATATAGCATCCCAAAAAGTCGAATCAAAATGTACATACATTAACATAAGTTAGCATATATCATTAGCGAGCAAAGGTTAAAATCGTCTGCGTCAATCGGCCGTCTCAGACAGTTTACTATCAAAGAATAAAAGTAGCCCTTTTTTTTTTTGCTTATTTCTCTCATAGCTGCAAAAGCGCTCTCTTAATTAGGCTCATTTAGGCCATTCATTAGCTAGTCTATGATTTATCTACTTTCAAAAATTCCGTAGGTACCAACGGAACTTATCCTGGCATACGGGCAGACAATGACTTCGCCATTAACCAATAGTTGTATGTCCAGATCACACTATAGAAAATGTGGCTTAATACGTCCAGTATCGCCAGTAGACGGTTCACTCACGAACCAGTTCTAATCGGATCAGTTATAAGTAACAAGTGATATTGTCGAAAAGTAGAACGGCAACATCGATTGGCGGTAAATCGTTACCATGATGCTATTTGCCATTTTATTTAGCCGTTATACAATGACACTCAGGCAGGTATCCACAAGCTAAACAATAGGAACTAGTGCTTCGAGCATAAAAGTCACTTTTATGCTTGTAACATTTCTGTAGAACAGTAATATTTTCGTAATGGTATTATTACAAAGACAAGGTTATACTATGTTACAGACAAAATCCTTGGTCGTACCATGCAAAATGGCCTATTCGTATATTTGTGTGTTTTCATTTGCATTAACGCCTCTGTTCGTAGAATAGGCCAGGCACATCATGTATCTGCTCAAGACTGTGTATTTTCAGAATGTTCTTGGGTCCCTTTATGTGACTATTGTAATTAAAATCTACACACTTTTATAGAATGAAGTGGTCCTATGGTGGTCGCTTGTAAAACGCATAAGGCGGAAAGCGTGACTGCACATACGTGCACGAATATTATTGAATCGTGCAAATTAAAGGTAAAGAATTTTAGGAAGAGCGAAAAAGATAGAAATGATCAATTATATGACCTAGAATACCTATATAGGCAGTTCGTTCAGGAATAGCATTTTGATACTTTCCAGATCTGTTTTTTACGATACTCAAAAAAAGATGTGCCACCCATACACAGTTCGCTAGCTAGAATTCGTCATTTACTATTAGTTAAGGTTATTCATCGTTCATATACGTGTTAAGTCAGCACACAGCTAAAAAAAGCTTGCAAAATCTCTAGTATATAGAGATTCGATCCCAACCTCGTAAACCAAACTCTGTTAGCCTCTTACTAAGCTCAAACACTGCCTGTATCGACTAGATGCGTTCTCAAGTCTTTATATGTATTTACTCACGCTATAAAAATATCTAACAGAACGCCATTCAAATGTACAGTTTCGAAAGAACAGCTCACCCTCTGCTCGCGCTGTCTGATAGACTGAACGCGTTCCGATTCAGCTGCTTCGACCGATCTTCTCATAGAAGCCTGCATGTTAAACGGTCGCACTAGTTAGTCTATCTAGTATGCTATTGATCACTTATCACACTGAAAACGCCAGTTATTAAGTAAGTCGCCCTCACCGAATATTCATGCCAACAATAGTCTTCTTAAGCTCTGATCTAATGCAAGATCGAGGAACTATGTTGCTGAGCGCCCTTATCAGACTTGCATCACGCGAAGAAAAACAAACAATCGCGGAAAGAAGGAACCCTCGGGGCAGGTAACGAACAATCTCAATCAAGACCGCCAAATTATCGGCTACTTCGAAAATGAAGTCAATGGCTGTCTTTGCCGAAGTGCTATTATCACTGTCGACATGGCTCCATGCGGATTAACAACCACCAAAATTTGATTACTATTTTTCCGGTACCCAATACACGTCCAGTTTAGTTCTCGTAGTTAATCTTCTGTAATACGTACCCTCAGCAATCATATGAAAGCGCAAGCGTTTTATACGTTCGGAACAAAGACGATTATCTTGCCCCTTTTTTGTGCTAAGGAAATTTAGGAGACGCCTAAAATTCATTTACCGGGTTTCAAGTTTTACTACATAAGAAAACTAAGGTTAATGGGTTAGAGCATAGAACAACCAGAATTAGAAAAACCTTCATCAACTGTCCAGCGGAAATTATCTGCTTGGAACACTGTTAGCGTGATTCGAATACATGTCCAAACAGAGGCGAAGATCTTCTATATACCCATTAGCGTTGAAGACAGAACGCAAGCAACTAGAGAGAGCATCTAGGAGCAACTAGGGAGAGATTAATATTGACTTATTTATTCATTGATGGTAATATCATAATCGTGATTGTTTGTTGCTTTCGGTGCGTCATCCTCGTTCCTGGATAGATATAGATTCATGCCTCACAAAACGACACTGCAGTAATACACCTTTATACGTAAATCTTTATAATTCTATGTTATAATTATGCTAGTATATAATATAAATAATTCCTTTTTATGTAAATATATAGAAATTATCTTTTTAAAAGCTCTCTACGGTGGTTAACAACTTTAGTTACTATCGTGCACGTTCTGCAGATTCTGGCGCGTCATTATCCGGAATGATAGGATATTAAGTACTGAATCGAAAGATATAGGTCTTTTCTGGAAATTATACTAAAAAAACTAACTAATGTCTGTTAGTAGCTAAAGTACTTGGTTTGTCGTATGCCAATGATTAGTTACCAGCGTGGACGGCTATTTTTAATATTAGAAGCTAGAGCCGTCCACATCTCACAGTGCGTTATGCCTATTTAAAACAAATATTTCGGACTTTTACCTTCGGCGCTGCCATTAACGTAACGTTGATGGCTAACCCTTTCCAAGACGGAGTATACCTATGCCCGATTCGGAACCGAGACGACCTCATATATTCCTAAGTTTAATGGATACGTCTGTAGTTGTTTTATCTTGTTGAAGATCTGGGCTGATTCAGAATGGACCTTGAAAGAGGTATCGAGAATCAATATTAGTGGACTCGACGGGGTCCAAATGACGGGACTGAGCCTCAAGCTCAGCTCAGGGCGACATTATGCTCTAGTGGTACTGGTCGTACGTAAAGCTGTATTACTCAAACTCTCGACGAAAAGGAACAGCTCAATGGATAGACACGCTACTGCTTATAATGCTACGACGCTCAAGTTGCGGAAGTCTAGCACATATCTATCGGGTCGGTTTCTCTATTCAAGGCCATTGCCGCAACTGTCGATCTTAACTGAACGACGAAAGGTTCATCTCCTTCGTTCGATGTAATGTATAAATTGATAAGCTTCACATCATTACCATGCTATCTATATGTTTGAGTTTTACAGACAACATTGCCGTTTGGCAATGCGTAACAGGGTTGACCCCCAGCACGATATGTGTCTGCGGCCGGATCTGAACCTATGCTAGCATTTGTAGCTAGGATCAATAGCAAACACGCTTCTCAGTAAGCTGTCACGATAACGCCGGTACGACACTATCGCCTACTGTTGACCCTTTTGTTGTGATCATAGGTATTCTAGTATTTGTTAGATAGACGAGAAGTACAATCAATGAAAAGGTCGACCATGGCCGGTCAATAGGTCGCACCAGCAATGCGTCCAGTGTTTTTCTTTAAATACGTTTTTTTCTCTGCTACTGTTGCATTATATAAAACTAGAGTCTAGAATCAAGAACCGTTGTAGCGGTTGATTTCTTGGGGGTATTCGCATCCAAGTAATTAAATTTATGAGGCAATGCGTGCTTGTGTAGTCTTCAGCTACAGGAACGCCACACCTGGAGGTAATGAACAGCGTCAAATTTATTAGTTGTATTTTTCACACTCTTTTTTCTTGATTAAAACCGTTCGTCCCTCAAGCGGTTTGAATTACCCATAAGGGTCTGCCGTAATTTCCCAATCTTTTTACCGATAGTTAATCGCTAATGCTGTTTTGGTCCGTGGCCGGCCACGTTGTCTTCGCTTGCCATTACTATTCATTTTGACATTCTGTGCATATATATATATACATAATTGCTCTATTTATTCTATGTTCGTGTTCGGTCAGTATGACATTAACAAAGGAGTGTTTTCCAGCCCAGTTGGGCACTCGCATCGATTTAGCAGCAGCTATAATCAAAATCTCGAGAAACGTCCAAATCAACGGATGGTTTTTTACGTGAATGATCAATATACAAGAAGGATAAAAAGAGGGTTTCGTCACGGCTGCATAACTCCCGTCTCGTGGTTATTACATTGTATCAGTCCAACGGCTTCAATGGACACAATTTATGTAGATTTACTAATTCTTCTTTTATGCTTAAATTTATTTCGCTGGAGAGGCACATGAATACGGAACCCTGAAGACATGTAGATCACTCATATATACTTATCCTGTAACTAAGTTGGTAAAAATGAAGCTATTAACATACAAATCCAACGCTATCTCTAAGTATCACCACTTTTTCCTGTTTTATCAATGTCCATGGCCAGTTCTTCATTTACGAGCCACAACCCACTCTATCTCTTCACATATTCAGTGTACCGAAAGTCTTGATTAGCGGGTTTTGTCCGACCTAAATCAGCCATTTTCCGTGCAAGAATTGACGATGCTTTTATAATCGTTGAAGGTTCGCTTTGGCAAAAACAGTGCAGATTAAATTAAAAACTATCAAGTTTGCCATTTACATTGTAATAGCAGTGTATCACAAGCGCTAAGCGATTAGAGAAATTATATTACGTATTAAATAATAACGTTCAATATGAGTTTCTCGTCATTAAAATGGGGTTTGTTTAAAACTCAGTCTGCGTGAATTTAGGGCAAATTCAGGCGAACGTTTGCACCAGTCGTCAGTGGCTACGCAAATCGGAAGATTGTATAAAAGAGTTTGGAAAGATACTTGAAATAAAAACAACCTGCCTCATTTTTTGTGTAAATTAAAGTATGAACTTCTTATGCCACAGTTAGAAAAGGCATACTTTGAAGTTCAGTCTGTCGATATATTACACTATAATAAATCTTTTCATTTATGATTATATAATTTTTTTGTAATGCTATTTCATTAGCTGAAATTACTATGTTGATGCTAGGACAATCTGCTGGTACGCCATTTGACAAAGACACTTATATTTGAACGAACTTTCCAAACAAAACCCGTTCTTTCCGTATGTACGTAGAATACATTATAGGTAATTTAAGACTGAGCCTGTACCCTTAGTGCTATATAATAGATGTGCATTATTTGTACATCTTATTAAGCCGTTTAGGTGGATAGCCTTACACGTTTAATAGCTGCCCACGAGGACACAACAATTCCATTCCGCACTTTTTCTGGAATAACTTAATTACCTTCTCTTTATGCAAATGAACTATTTCATTATCCAACACTGAGCATTTGTAGGAACATGCCTCTGTTGTGAAAGAGCGTCTGATTAAACTGCGAAATAAGGTCTCATTGATGATAAAAACACTGCTTGTGCTTCTTGTATAACGCTTGACAATCGATGGTCTATGCCATCTCCTTGTGACCCCCTTTTCGCCGCTTGAAATAACCAAAGGTTTTCTAACCAAAAGCTTAGAAACTTCACTACAGCCGAATGGTCGCGGAACCGGAACGTGAGCTAAGCCCATTAAAGCTGCAGCCCATAAAGCAGTACGGTTACGCTAGATAACCCCAGCTAAAAAGTGTTATTCAGACGACGACAGTAACATACGATGTTTTCTTTCGTCAGAAGCATCGTTTCTGCATCCATGGCACTAGCATTTATTGAAGTTAACCTAGTCAGTGTGTACACAGAACAATATCGAAAAACAGTACTCTCTATAATAGCAGCGATCACTTACTGTTAATCGTATTCTATCGAGCTATAACTGGTAAGCTAGTATGATAATTATACCTTGCATTGGGTCCACAAACGTTGTACGTATGTACATCGTTACCTCAAATATTAAATATGCAATACGTTTTTCTGGGTGTGGCACCCTTTAGAAAGGTTCTACCACAAACGGTGCGCTGTCGTACTCTTGTTTCTTTTGCTTATTTGAACGATGCCAAGCTCTTCTTTTAGCTATGGATGATGGTGATGGTAAAGGCCACGGTTGAACGCTGTACACAAAACACTATGTTTCGGAAAAAAATGTAAATCATTTTTAGTTTTTGTATCGGCACGTCTCGTTTCGGCGTCGCACTGCTTTTAGAGCATGGCGCAAACTATTTCGTTATGAAATCCGTACAGTTAGCAACTTATACGGCTAGATAACCAACGGATACGTATATAGCACAAGAGAACTCAAAAAAAAACAGGACTGTCCTGTGTGCAAGTAACCTAACTCTACGTTTCACTGTCACGTCAAAGGGCGTTAGTGGCTACCCGTAAGTGGACAGTCTAAGTTATTCCTCTAAATAAAAAGAAAAATGGTTATCGTAAAACCACGCAGAGCTATTACAAATACGCAAATCTGTACCCTAATAACTAGACGTATTAAGTTGCTAGTTTATTAGTATTGTGAAACATCTCGCCACGTCACATGGCGACAACATTACCTGTGTATGTATCCAGATCATCTGCATGCATCAGGTGCTGAGACAACTTTTAAATAGACACCAAACGCTTTCCTTAGCGCAGCGAGCGGTAACACTGACCTCCGCCATTCATTTGTCCTACATATAATGTGCGAGGTCTATTGGAAGAAACAGTACTAATAGTGATCGTAATAGCAAATTAGTAATAGAACGCTAATTAACTTATGAAAACCATAAAAGTAAACGTTATTCTACGACGACATCTGCGTCATCTCCACTTTTCTTGTAAGCCATTCGAGCGAAGCTTGGAAATAGTAAGCATTTCTCTGCAGGTTATGTAGTTACCGACCGAGAAAATCACAACACCTCCGCCTAACCAGTCAGAGCCCGTTCCTTTTTCTTATAGGCTGTTCAAATTTGTGACCTATAATTAAATAATGCAATACTAACTTTCCACCAATTACAAAACTTCCGCTTTGTCAGCGCCATTTTACTGGCTACAACCCTTGAAAAGCCCTGAAGGTTGTCGTTGTCGGCGTACTAGTTGTAACGGCGTGCAGATTACTTGACTCAATCTTATCTTGTTATCTCTTATATTTTTCAGTATTCTATTGCGGTAGTCAGGTTGCACCCTAAAATCGCTTGTAAACCAGCACTGATTGCGCTAGCGAAAAGTTCGAAAAACCCTTCTTAGAATACATAGAAGTTAACTAATAGTGTATGTAGGTCTCCATTAGCTAGTCCCTTAAGATACGTGAATAAATTTTTTCCTACAAAAATATTCATTACCTGTTGAATCCTCAATTTGCGAAGCCTTATTTATTTTGTCATCTGCTTCGAGCGGCTGACCATTTCGTTTTTGTTTTGATAAAATAGGGAAAAAATGATTTATTATTAGCGCATCTAGTTAAAAAATTGCAATTGTAGTCGGCATTGTGAACGGACACAGATTTCAATACAGTTAGTTGCCGATAGATGGCGCGCACGACAGGAAAACTTTACCGCTATAAACAACAAGCTATAGCAACAGCCAAAGGAAGCCTTAGTAAAGAGTCAGATATGTTTTATTGAAATCGGTGTTCATAACGAGAAGTTTATGGGCGAAATCCAACGTTTTGCGTTTAGCGTTGTATAAAAGCTTCATTTTCATTTATTTCATTAGTAACATTGCGATCTCTCATGTCCGGATGGTATTTTGTGTATTAGCCTAATGCTGTCCTAGACGTCTAACACGTCAAGGTCCTGTAATTAACTTCAGGAAGGGCAGGAAGTGGCACAGTGGTGGAATGTCGCGACTAAAGCTTACGATTGGATGATTTCTAAATATAACTGTCGTTGTTTACACAAACCATATAGCATTCATTCATCGAAAGTAAGTTAAAATTACCCACCAGCTTTAGCCAACAGCGAATAAACACTATATAATTTTGTATAAACAGTAAGACAGGTTTCTCATCAATGGCGTCGTCTTTGCTCCCTGGAAAGGTCCAGTTTTTCAAGCACAGGCTTAGCCAGCCAACATTCAAACCACCGTTATCGAGGACCATCTACCATAAGCGACAAAAAGGTTATTCCAATTCAACCGAGTAGAAACCTCATAAAGTGATTTCTCCTATTACAAATTAAAAATTTAGTAAAAAGCTTTGATTACGAAAAATGCTATTTACATAATTAGAATAGATTATTATTATTATTGAACCTTTCTGATAGATCACGTTCCATCACTGCAATAGGCCATTATTGATTATTCGGAAATTACCACACGGATTTCAAGTGACGATTCCAGTCAACAATGCGTGCGGCATCCTAAGTTTCGACGTAGGCCAAAACATGATCCACCGAACCATCACGGGGATTTCGTTGATGACTCCTGCACGAAATCAATCATCTACGCAATAGAGGTCCATGAGATGCAACATCAGACGAGCAGAAAAAACCAGAACTGGGCCCTTGCGTATGTAAAAGGCCTAGATATTTGCTAAAAACCATACTTGCAACGGTCTGAGCTGCACGGAAAGACATCGCTGGGGAATGTCTATCATTGATATAGATCGGTTCATGCGGATGGCAACTTCTGATCGTTATTTTGCCTACGAGGGTATAATGCGGAAGCATAATATAATGCAGATTCTCAGAGCCAGCGACTTTTTATAATGATTACACTACCATTACTGTTGCCGCTGCAGTTACTATTAACACAAGTCATTTACATTTAGGTTCGGCACGTGCTAAAGCATAACGGCAAAAATGCCAGGTTGACACGTCGGAAAAATGACTACGGACCATGCTGCGGAACTGAAGGACAAAAAATGGTCGAAACATTGAAAACTTGTTTCGCGACCACTTTTTTGTACCATCTGGTGGATTTCTATAGCACATCAGACGCAGAATATGCTGACAAACACATATCCAGCCGAAATCAATGTCTGACAACAACAGTCCGCCTTCTAGAAAACGTAATGTTATTATCGTAGGTTTTTAAGTAGACTAACCTAGCATACATATACAAATATGACAAATCTACAGATTGATTGCTTTTCAATAATAAATAATCTACAAAATAATGTACTTTCCATCGTTGCCCATATTTTATGTGTTTCATTTTTTAAAAAATGCACCGCAATAGTATTTCAAGAATAATTATATAAACAAATTATATAACCAGGCCATTAGAACCGAGCTAAAATACAACATTTTACTCGTCAGATTGTTGTGTAACTACGAGATCCTGCGCAACGGTACATCAGGAGGAACTAAGCGGTCAGCAAAACGTTAACGTAAAAAGGTTTACTCAGACACAAAAACAAATGATGAGTAATTACGTGTGGATGAAACATAGGGAAAACCTGATGCAAGCAAAAATACAAGGTTGTAAGGAGTTTTAGCTGTATTTGGCCTATTATTGAAGACTGATTTCTCAGCTAATAAAGCTCAAGAGTCCTGTAATAGGGATGGGACGAGGATCGACTCCTTACGTGCCACAATGAAATTTCATAGAGAATCGTAAACATAGATTTCTAGCATCATGTGAGCTAGAGTCCTACTACCAATTAATGCTGGTAGGCTGATGATACAAGCAGGACCAACTGTTAAATTAGCGCACTCAAATAAGGCATGGCTAGCTAACAAAGCAAGGCAGAAAAAGATATTTATTATTAAATAATCTGTCCAGTTTTTTGCTTTATTTTTGGTTCAAAATCAAAGTCTCTGAAAAACATAGATCAATTTTTTTTACAGGCGTTTGTTGTAGCGGCTGTTAAGGACATGCAAGGTTGTATTTATATGAATCGTTGATGGTATCAGATTAACCGGCCACACGGCTACTGACCATAAGTAGAAGAATGGGCTGGGACTACGGATTTCAGGTTAGGAAGCCACCGTTATTGTTACCTAAATAACGGACTCCAAAGTTATGCCTATTTTGTAGAATTCGCAAAGTATTTTAAGCAAAAATACTCATTCGGATATCATTTACTTTTCGTATCGCATTGCTTCTTGATTTTGTAACAAAATGGCTGTTGTTTAAGGGGTCACAGGGTGAGCCATAAAGACAAGCCAAGGTGATTCGAGAATTTACTCTAGCTAACGATAATGTAAGCTTTCTTTATATATATATATATATATATATATATATATATATATATATATTTATATTGCAAATGTAATTGCCTCTTTAAATGTATTACGGAGCGTAGTTCAAGTTGATGCTACAAACGTTACAGCAAGTTTTCAGTCAAAGGATTCTTATCAGCGCATCAGTGTTCCACTCGCACAAAATAGGCGGTCGGTAGTACGTAATACATTGACTGGTATACAACCTGCGCAAAAAACCGGGTACATTAATTGTTCAGTCTTGGATTTAGGTTAGTTAGGAACAGAAGGCACAACGTGATCCCCATATTTTTCCTTTGTTCTTTACTGAAAAATGCAGGTTCTACTGCCCCCGCCACTACGATACATATACATACGAGAGCAGCTCATAGTGCCTCTGTAGCTGCGTTACCGCCTGCCTGTGCCGGCAACTAGAAAACTTAAAAAATTCGTCGATAGCAGTCACTAAGCCCAAGAATGGTAGCCAGGGAACAACCTCTTACGAACATGACGATTTCGATATTTAATTGCATCTTATGCGTTGTCATCATAGTAGAGAAGATCATGATTTTCGCTAGCAAATCATAGTCGTGTACATCAAATTTGCCAGTTATTTTGGAAATAACACTAGCTACAAAAGAACCGGGCATGAAATGATGATAATTAATCTACGATAGTTGCCTTCCATTTTGACGCTACGAAGTCGTATGCTCAGTTTATCGAATTCACATACATAACGAACATGTTTAACCCACTTTTCTATTTACAAATTTACATAAGCGTACGACTGATTGTTCGTACTGAAACCTGGTGGTCTGAGACAGAGGACGCCCAGTTAGAGATGCCACAATTTAGAGTGCAAATACAAAAACGATAAGCTACGTTTATAAGACAAAACATTAAGGTTAAAGCTAGAGTGTATTATTTATTAGAATAACTATAATAAAGAACCTATTATGTTCATGTAATCAGACTCGAAACGGGTGCAGGAATACAGGATATGATACCTACGGGTGTTGTTTATAAAAATTGTATGTGTGTCGTTTATGAGACCAACAGCAGCAACAATCCCTGCCCAATAGTGCCCCGAGCTTTACGTTTAGTGCTTTCGCAAAACACTACTACAAGCGGCTGGCCTTTAAGGAGAAATAAGCCGTGCCTAGGCCAGGTTTTGAGTCCAAACATCCCGCCTCATCTGATTTCGTATCTATAAGCTGACAGGTAAGTTACCAGCGAATTATCAGATCTAGAGCGACTCCTTCCTAGTCTTTTTCAGTAGTCGATTTAACCGTCCAAACCACCGCATCGATGCAAATATAGTTACTAGAAACTAAATAGAGTATACCTATGGTTAAACAAAACAGAATCTATGCACAGAAATACGTTAGAGTATCTCATAGGTGGCAAATCGACAGTGTTTAATGAAGAACACAACACCTATGGATAGTTAGCATCCTATTGACAATTAGCAAACATACTACTCTATGTATTGCAGTGAATACTATTGTTTTTACTAATAACATTTTCGTATGTATTTTACTTGCAGAGAAAAGACATCGACTCTCTTCATTTCAAGCGCTTCGTCGTTGGCAGGACTTCATCATCGCCATCGTCGTTGCGCTTCATTAGCGTCCAGCGATAGCTGTATGCTTATACGAATAGCCACTGGAAGATGCAGTAGGTATAAGTCATTACGGCACCTAATTCTTCCGACGATCCACACATCGATCGCGCTACTGCTACCAGAATTCTGTCGGAAAAAAAAACAAATAATCGTACAACAACAGCAGCAGTGATTTTGAACGTCGAATTTTCACTGTGTTCCCACACAAGTTACCATCTACTAACGAATTTGCAATTATTCCTATTCCTCGTCACTAACATAACAATCTACTAATCGAAACAAACATTCCCTATCTCAGATGGCCATTAACGATTGGATGTATTTAGTTGATCTTTACAGTAGCACGTTATATCTAACGTATACGTCTTTAAAACCACTGGCATTTATAGTAGCAAAAGGCTCACTGCGAAACGGACGCCAGTTCGACAAGGTTAACTTAGCAGATTTACTAACTGATATTGTTGAACAAATACTTTTAATAAAACAGACGAAAAAATTGAACGTGTTCAGGTTTACGTGTTCAACACGTTGTGTTCACACACGATTGTGCTTGTTTCTGGGGGCTGTTTATCGGTGGTAAGTTCAGCGTACGTCGCTTTTGATACGTTCCTTGTCTAAATCTAGAATTTGCTAGCGTTAATAGTCGGCCCATGTAAGTTCGAGTGTTCTTGGTGAAAAAATCACTTACGCTATTTTTTGTCAACTAATAGCGCCAGGCTCGTTCATCATTATTTTTCAGGTACAGAAAAACCTGCATACATAATATGCGCTTGCTGACTAAGGTTCCCAATGGCCATAAGCTACACTATTGTGGAGATTATCGTAGCGTAATAGTAGCTTACAACTGCAGTGTGTTAGAATTAAAAAAGTTAAATGAGTGGAGCATACTTATAGTTAGCTAACTTGAGCCAACATAGAATTTTGTTTTTGGTTGAGATTTGATTTTTGTGAAGTTAACATAACATGCAGCACTCAAGGAGCCTCGCCACCCGTTACATGGTCATTACATACAGATCTGATAAAGTATCTTGAGGCTATTCACGAGACGAACATTCCAGCAACCGGCGGAAAACGAAAATAGGGCTTTCCGCCCTAAGGGGCTCGAGTTCATTTGAACGCATGTTATCCTATTCTACAAACGGCAATAGTTCCCAGAAGCTAACTAGGTTTATTCAGCGCATATCATTAGCGCTAGAGGTCGGCAGCATAGAACAATATTTTTGTTAACGACAAATAGATATAATGAATTTTCAGCACAAACAAAACCAACCAGCTCCTTTATTTATTATAAATATTAAAGAAAAAAAGTCAATGGAAGCCCTTTTCATCTTTGTCCATGCCATTGGGTGTTTTCCAATAAGCCGGTAACATATTTAACATCTTTAACACGATAAGCGTTCACCAAGCCTACACATGTTTTATTTATATATGTATATATATATATATATATATATATATATATGGGACGGTGCCTTATCTCTGTCAATTTCGCTTTCTGTATCCCTTGTCGCTACACGCGTTCAGCCCCTCATTATGCTACTCGTGTAAAGGTTGCTTGTAGTATTGAATGAAGCTAGATTTTCCTTTGCTTGACTACATATAACGACAAGGTGTGACCTGTTACGATGAATCATAACGAGAATAATAGTTTTAACTTCTATTTTTTTAATTACTTATATTTATTATGATTTATATTATCTTATTATTTATATTATATTTATTAAATTCTAGAGAGAGAAAGTTGTTAACAACTTCCTGCCTCAATTTTTGTTTAGGCGACCATACATCATTGCGTATATGTAAGCTATTTACTTTTGTATACGGAAATGTTTGAGTTTTCGTTGCGAACAGTATTCTGTCATAAACAGTGCTTTCATCCCAAAGACTTTAGCATTAGACCAAGAATCGTTGTATGCGTATACGTACACATAATATTCACAGCCGCCCTTTCACCCGCGGACGTAATGTCTACTTTAAGCTAAATTCACCTAAGCAAACAAAGCGTATAGGTATTGAACAATATTAAGTATGAACATAGACTACTGGGCATTTCAAATACGTTGCTAACGGAAGGAAAACAGCGTACCCGTAGATGTCTATAGATGATGGAATGCCTAACGGCGATACCGGACGTAAAATCTGGAACATACAACTGGCTTTCTAAATCCTGAAGATGCCACAGCAAAGGTGAGTTTTGTCGTTCACTTGTAGCAATATAGCCACGATAATATAGCAAATATGGGCGATATTTGGGCATGCGTGCGATCGTCGTGCAGCTGAAACGGTTGCGCGCGATGCGAAATGCACGACACTAGCGGTAGCAAACAATTTTTTTTATAAAAAAGATTAAAAAAAAAAAATAGAATGAATCAAGAAGTGCGATTTTGCAGCTAGAGTACTATTTTGAAAGTCTCTTATATCTCATTTTTGTTAAGTTCGCTCAGTACTTAACGTGACATACGCCACTTTACAGAATAGCTTTGTATTGGAAGCCTTACCGCGCGAAAACTGCATCAAAAGTTTCTTTCGGAAGCTCATCGTTGTATTTCGTAAACACGTAGAGAGCCAAATGTAACACGCGGTTCCCATCCACTATGTCAGAACAACGTCCACTCCGTGCTTATTTAATCACGGCATAAAGAGTCCAGTCATCTATTTTGGCTGACAACAGTTTTCGAAGTTTCGCCTGTGTTAGTTTGTCTTCTAATTAGAGACACTAAAAATTCAAATCGCCAAGACATTGAAATTACACAAACATTACCTGAACATTACTGAACCAGAGTGGAAAAACAGTGCTGACAGGCGAGTGCCTTCCAGCGTGCTCGGAGTGAGCAGTATGATGTTAAAATAGGATAGTATTCTTAGGGGCAACGCTGTATTTAGTCTTAACGAATGGGTGTCCATCGTCATTTGTTGTTTAGGCTTTTGGTAATACGACGAGTAATTTTGATAATTTACTTGATTTAGCCAAAGGCTGAGCATTCTGATGTTTCGTTACACATAGCAGACATCTGTCTATCCATCAAGGAAATCGATCTCAAACTATCCACAAGGAAACAATGTTAATCAATGGACACCTGTCTGTAGTTTTCCATTCTTTCGTATATCATACATTCTTCAGGGCGATTTATTATCTTAACAGTATAACTGACTTGGGCACTGATACTGAACCCCTACAACTCGTACACTATTGTATTGCACACGCAGTATTGAACATACTGCCATCAAGAGCCTCCGACGATTACCTTTAATATGAAAAAAAAGAACTTTATCTGGATAGCGCATGCGGCACTGTGATTGCATACTAATACAATAGCAGGATATGCACATGAAAGAGCGAGAAAATATTGTTATGAGCTTTCAAGGAGCAGCATATTTTTTCAGGAACGAGGTTAGTAAGTTTACCTGAATGACACAGTTACCGAGAATACCGCTTGGCTTTAAAAAATTGGGACTTTGTGATTGGCCAGTTTCGTGGGTTGGGCATGACATATCGCTGCCATTATCCATATGCGATCCCTGTAACTACGTATTGCTGGAATACAAGGCTTCTTTGACCTATTGCAGAGTGCTCGCAACACTAAATGCTAAGACACTACTCACGTCTGTGTAGCTCTGTCGTAGATTTTGGGAAGTGCTGAAGGAAAACATCCACAGGTTAATTTAGGAGGCCATAGGAGATTCGTAACGTCCAAATCTATATTTTCCGACATTTCTTTGGGCGGAAGTATCTGTGGAAAAATTGCTCGGGGTAAAAGCATTTTCTTTCCTACGGCATAACGTAATTGTTGAGGATGTATGCTAGCGTTCTGGTGGTTGAGGAGCCAGCCGGCCAGAAAAGCCAAGCCCAGCTTCTCAAACAACATGCCGAGATCAAACAATTCAGACAGTTTCTGCGTGTATGATCGTTAAAAAACAAAGCTCTTTTGCTGTGTAGCCTTGGAAGGCATATGCGGAGCATACGTAGCCGTAGTTATCCCCTAACCGACTTATCCTTCGGCTGTGACATTCGATTTTTACGAACTAGATGTCACCAAAGACCGTACTCCCTTATCAGCATTTCCTCTTTTTGTTGATTTAGATGCATGTAAACACAAATACTCAGCAATTGCGTGGCGAATATTTAGCCTATGGATTTATTTATCAGCGCTAATTGTACCGAATCACTAGATGAACGCCTTACTGATTTATAATTTGCGTTTTCCGTCACAGCTAGTAACTTTCAACACACTGAATGCTGATTCGTGGTGTACAAACTCATTGCTTAGAGTTAGCTCTAGCAGAAAGTCGACGAACAGCCTGAACAAATCGCGTTGATCAGACGTACGAGTATATTAGTGCCGAGATGTAGAACTAACACCTTTTGTTCGCACTGACGTTATTACTCATCGAACATGACGTCAGTGATTTGCATCGATCCGTAAGCACGTTCATTAGTTTTTTGCACTATGTTAATCTGAGCAACATTTCCGAAACGCTGATGTTTGCACTATCCACCATATTACTAAACATGTTCCGCGTTAAAAGATCGTGAGCAAGGAAACCGGCGACAGTACGAAGTGGTGTGCTACTTCGCGTATCAAAGCAGCTAAATTATCGACTACTTGTCACTAGTCCAGCATTAGGACATTTCAGGCACTTTTTGTTACCGTCTGTGGGCTTTGTCTTCTCTTTCTGATAAACTATAGAACAAAATGCGAGTCACCGGTCCGCCTTTGGCCAAATTACCTTCAGTGGTGGTTACCACGTCACATAGCTATCATCATCTGCCGCCACTGGTACCGGCCAGGCCCACTTCTGCGGCTGCCATAACTCTCGCCTTCGCACCGAAGTCCTTCCCGTCAGGAAACGGGATATACTATGAAACTGTGTATCCATATATTTATAGTTTATTACAGTACAGTGAAGTGACGATAGCTAAGGCTCTTGCTGGAAGAAACAAAAAACGGGTGCTTCGATCCCCGAAAACGAAACATAACTACGCATAAAACTCGGTCTGAACGTTTAGCAACCTAAACAACACCACTTGTAATAGCAACACTAGCTAATTGAGTTACAACGGTTTGACGACAACGAGCTATAGAGGGAACAATTCACGGAAGACATTTTACATCACAGACTTAATTCAGCTCTGTAGAAGTGTAGGGCGATTGATTTGTATTTGAATTGTACCAGCAAGATGGCCAAATATTTTAAAAGGCTAACAGGGAATACGCGAAGTTATAAAAACTCGCCTACTTATTTAATATAGTTTATTCTAATTTTTGATTCTGTATTTGATTTTGAGGTATGTAAACATCTGTATCGCACTAGAGTTTAAAATAGTCATAGACAACTCGAAGACGATTTGCAATTTGCGTGATATGCAAGGAACATACACGTAAGCAACCGCTTGGAATCATCGGGGACAATTTTATGTATTTCGCAGTCGCTAATTAGCAGTCCTCTTGCAGTTCCTCTTCATCAGTGTCTTCATGGGTTTGCCTGCCGTCTGGATCATTGTTCTCGCAAGGCGCCATTGTGCCAAACTACAACATCGGTAATTTATGGTGGTTTTGTATAGCGGCGGTTCACCGGGCTTTTCCTAGGTTCATCTATCCTCTGGGTTCTCATTTGATCCCAGCGCATCCATGAAGGAAGAATTTTGACCTCTGACTCTATACTTCACGGCTAGTTTGCTATATGTGAATGCAATGCCAAGGAGGGCGCACTACTTACAACATTTTAATCATACAGTTATTAACTATTTCTATATGGATAATAATAGCATACAGAAGATGAGTGCACTGTGTTTATAAATAAGGTCTTCATAGTGGGAGCTCATGAGCGCAGGAACGAGGTATCTACTCACAAATATACGTGTGTACATGTTTGCTCGATATTTCCTTTGGAGATACAGTCTTCTGAGCGAAGAGCGTAATTCTAAACTTCTCTTTCAATAACTCACGTCAGTTCTTGAGCTTCTGAGTGATGAGGCAATCCTGTACGTGTCGGTTAAGATCAAAAAGTTTCAAACGCGTTGACGCTAGATAATCCAAATCTAATAACTCAGTGTTTGAATATTCATATCGCTCCTTAGACAAGTAAGTTAAAGGGTAAATCGAGACTCTAACGTTGAAAAGTGTGCTTGTTCGAAACGCCTTTTAAAGGGCAGAGTTCAGATATGATTCGTCATCGGAAATCTACAATGTGTTACGGTCTATTTCCGAGATATCACTCTATCGTGGAAGGAGGTCTTTCTAGTACGTTGCAATTCTTAGCTAGTTAATTCAAATGTTCTGGCACTGTGCCCATGTACCATTGGCAACAGCTGAGACATTTTTATAGGAAGTACATTGAAAAGTCCAGGGTTTAATAATTAACAACATTTTTTTTACAAGTATGAGTAGGCTAGGAAAAAAACAGTCATTGTAAAATCTTCTCATCCACATAAACTTAAAGCATATCTCTAGAAGGTGCAACGACAACAGAATCCTCTACACGCACTGGCTTCCGTGAAAACTTTAAAATATCAGAGTCACGATAAGGGGGTCACTAGCATCAGCAGATAGAGAGAAACCAACGGTCTGTCAGAGAACGCACAATCACTACCGTTTTCTTGTGGAAGAAGCGTGTAAAATGCACGGAATGCACACCACAAACCAAAACAATGCAGTTAAAATACTAGCAGAATGAGACTATAGCATATGCTTGCACCAAGTGCAATAAGCTAAGAAGGCATTTAAAGAGGGTTAAAGCCTTAGCAACTTTGAACAACTCAATATAGTACGAATACAGGAATCGAACATGGTTATCGAACGTACTGTAAAACAATACCTATAAGAGGCACAGAGCCAGAGAGCCGCCCGTACCATCTATACAAGATAATTGGGGCAAAGGTCAAGAAAAACGTGCGTGTCTTCTGCCTATTCTGACTTTGACCAATTAGTTTATAAAGACTACTCATCGAAAGAAAGCATCCTCGCAGTCACCACAAACGAAACCCTAGCTGTTAGCACAGACGAAAACAGCTGAAGTCATCAAGAATATATTCAAGGAGTGTCCATAAACGGTTGTGTTAGTAGCTACGAAATACTGCACAGTGGAACATTTTTGAGCTTTGGAGCAAGGGGAAAGTGGTTCTGATACCTAAACGTTAAAGATCGTAGTGGCGTATATGCTCAGATGAAGTGCTATCAAAGACAGATCTTCAACCTGGACTACGAAAAGCGTTTTCAACATCCAATAAGGCCACGAGGCGAAAGATTTCTTCGTTATGTTTTCCTCCCCTCATTTTTTCTGCACTTCGTATGGTCCCATCGATTGCTGTTAGGACAGACTTTTGTTTCCTAAGCATACACTAATTATGGAAAGGCAGATCGTTTTATTTAACTTAACTCTAATATCTATCTAACTGAATAACCATACAATAAAGAACCACAGAACTTCGTTCTCCATGACGGCTGCCGTGCCACCAGGACATGTGTCAGACCCTCCACTATGGAATCTAGTATGTGGCAGAGTTTCAAGCCTGTTCGTCACCTTCTTAGTAATATATTTATCCGACTACGCGTATGGCTTACCAATAACAATGACCGACGATTTTCAAAAGCTGAGCAAATCAAGCTTTCGTAACGACAACGGAGTGGATCAAAGATCGAAAGCTAAAATTAGTCCGTGCTAACTGGGAAGCGGTGTTCCTTTTGAGCAAGAAGAAGTGTGAAGAAATTACAAAACAAGGTTAAGAGGATGCCGTTACAGGCCAAACGCAATATTGAGTACCTGCAGATTCAACTGGACCAACCCATTAGGTAAATAATCCACGTAAGAATAGCCAGATAAAGCCGCTCAAGTCTTTACTGCAGTGGCCTGATTTCTTCTCGGCATTCATGATTACAAACAAGGAAAAAGTGGGTTACGGATGTAGGTATCGGAGTCAATCGCTACAGGGCTCCGATATGGATCAAACTTGCAGCGACTGAGACATTGCACAAAAGGCGACTTTGAAACACTTAACACGCAAATGGCCTTGGTACTAATGAAAAGTGCGCCCTGATACCTTAAGGCTAAGGAGCGCTGGGAAGAAACGCGGAGGGGTATTATTCTATGCAACGCAAATACTAACAGGGTACAGTCAGCTTCAAAGTTACCCACATAGAATAAGACAGGCCTATACAGACATCCTGTGCTGGAAAACAATACCTTCAGGTCCATGACTGATTGCACAGCACCGCGGAATGTTAAGAATATAATTATGACTTCAACCAATAAAATGGCGCTTACTAAAGTCCTTAAAGGTGTCATAAATCACTGTGTAAAAGTCTGCAGTACTAATGAATTAACTTCCAGGCTGGTACAAAAAAATGTACATATATACGCTTAGGAAATAGACGATCAAATGCCTGCCCTTAAACTTCAAAAGATAAGGACGTCATGGTTTTTCTAGAAAACGTATTGTTGTATTTAGCGCTTCACATCGCCATTTTGATTTACGTTAGAGGCCTCCGGCCTATATTTGATTGTAGCTGGAGAAATCAAATTAATTTCTAGAACCTTTGGATTAGCTGTCGCAGTTTAGTATCTTACCGTACTTGTGTTTAGCAATCTGCTATTACCTTTACGAAGGGAAATGGGCTGAGATGGTAAGTGGTTTCAAAATCGCGTATTGCTAACAAACAGGAAAGTTTCTTCATGACCAGATAGCTGATTTCCTCAAAAATTTCCTATGTGCCAACAAATGTGTTGTACATGTTGAAATTAAAAAAAAAATTTCAACGCACTCAATCTAAGCGGCGACAATAATATACAGTGCATGAAAATCGTTTCGTGTTAACCTTGCCAGCCAGCTGCCCGGTAAGTGAGACTTCTCTGGTCTCTTCTATGACAACTAGAACCATTCGCCGTTCATGAAAAAGCTTCTATTCAATGTAAGTAGCGCATGCACTGCGCTGCTAGTTAAGTACTAGCTTACTCAACAATTCAATGATCTCGAGAAAAAAAACGTCCCAAGATGTCAGCATGTTAGCCTTTACTATTGAACGTGAACCGGCAGAACTTCGAAATTCATCAACTTACATGTTGTAGTTATCCACTGCAACACAGAAAAACGTTGTTGCATTTTTTGGTAGCATACATGACCTGATTAGGCGCACCAAGATAATATTCAATAAGAATTTACAATCTAAGATGTGACTGAAAATTTTCCTCTCTTTTTTTCGTAGGTTCGGGTTTGAAAATTGTTGATGCCAAAAAAATCTAGGTTCTAGAACATATCTCATTGTTTCATAGACGGCATTTGATTTTTGCTTCGTTTGTGCGGACATCTTTAGGAGGTTAGCTTGTCATTTTTTTTTTTTGTTATATTTTCCATGCTGTATTTTTCGTCTTATTTTTTTACATTTTTTACATAGCAAAATTGGGTTACTTCGGCGCGTAAAAAGTCAATCACTTGAGGATGTCAATATCTGTCAGTATGCTAGATTGTACAACACAAAGACGTACCATAAACATCGAAACCTCTTAAGAACTTTTATAATTTTGAAAGTTCTTTTTTAAGAACGAGCTATCCCCTAAGAAAATATTCCAACACAATGTCAGTTTATTCAGCATGCTCGACTCAATCTGCGCCAAGACAGAAATTTTCAACACCTGCCGATTGAGTTTGGAATATTTTTTAGCCTACGCTATTCACACGTGAGCGGAACAGCAGAGAACCTAGGTAAGATCGAAACTGCATATCTTCAAATATCGCAACATCTAGTGAATGTACGTTTAAACAATATGAAAGTGTAACCAAATTATATTCTATCTGCGTTTTTTCAAATAGTAAAGCAGTTTCTTGCAGATTGGGCTTGGTCTTGAAGGCTGATCTGAAAACGATACCGTATTGCTATGACATCAATCAGAAATTTCAATACACATATAGCTATAGCAAGAAGTAAGCATAAAATGTTGTTATTTCTTAGTTCTTTGTTTAATTACACAATGACTAGAGTCTCAAACGGTACGCTGATTCACTGCACATGCTTAAAAAATAAAAATAACAATTATTATTTCAATATTGTGTCCGTATTGTGTGTTCCGGCCGAAATGTCATAATCAGCTTTGCTGCTAAGCCTTTTCGTACTTAGATTATGCAAGAAGAATTATGTGACTCTGTTCTATAGTAGTTAATATTTAATATATTTATCTTTGAACCACGACATACATCATTATTACACATCGTGATTCGCATCATTTCAATTCGACTTAGCAAAGACTCTGCATCCTAGATGTAAACTAACATCAAAATCAATATTGGAAAACATCGTCGCTTCAGTCAACTGAGCCGAGTGTTCGAAAACGAATAAGGCCAATCTAGCTCTTTAATAGGTCTGGCGTCTGCTAGGGTATCGGGGCTTTCTATTTGCCCTAACGCTCGTGAGCTGGATAGCTTATTGATGATTTCTGGCTGTCTAATTGAATCTATTCTATACACTTAGAACTGAAATTAAATGGCCGACTAGAAGACGATTTTTGTTTAAAACTATTCGATGCACCTCGATACTGTGACATTATCTATCTGTGATTTAGATGCAACGTTATATTTGGATAGACAACAATTTCTTGGGACCGCGTCGTTTTTCTTTTTTAGCATTCAGGTGCGTCGCTGACACACTAGCTAAATGCGCAATAGTTGCTTGCAGGTCAGCAGTAATTCCGGCCATCAATGAGATTACGGATTGCTGGTACAAAATTTCAATTTAATACACCTTTCCTGACCCAAAATGTATCTGGCTTATCTTTGAAATATTTTGCCTGGATAACTCGATGTCTATTGATGGATCTTTCCTCTGTTTCTTCTCTTTGCAGTTCGCTAAATGTAACACAAGGAAACACACAACGCGCCGGTGAATAAATTTGATTTACGTCGCTGGGAAGTAGCGGCAACAATATTAATATTAAGCTGTTATGTTGCACCGTCGAGCCGTTTATCGTAAGTTATTACACTGGTGTTTGTTGAAAGAATCTAGTCAATATATAGAGGGCAGTTAGCTGTGAATCTTGACAATTTTCTCGTCGACAAAATGTCAAAGCATCGCAATGAGTGTCGTTATTATGTTAACTAAACATTGCTTTATGTTAAATAGCGGTAACGGCTTGTGTTATCTCCGCAGTTACTTAGATCTATACCCGAATTAGAACGGACGCAGCTCACGAGGGCTCAAATATTAGTGATAATTGGCGCCAAAAGGATTCGATTTGTGCATGACGCTAAATTGGCGGGGACGCGGATAGTTGCCGCGTTAATGCGGGCATCTAAGCATTGCACGGGCCACAAGATGGCGGAGTGATGCGGTTAGCAAACGGACAACGGTACAAAGACGAAGAGCCAAGTTTTATCGACAGCCAAGTCGCAGGTTAGCGTTGCAAGATAATCGGTTGTGAATGTTTACGCCTAGAGATACGTGAGTGATGACGATGGCCTGCGTACAGTTGCAAGTGCCTTGTCGAAAAAGTTCACTGAAGCGTCGTCGTTTGGATATGCTCATATAAGGGCCGCGCCCCCAAGCGAAAAATAACATAACAACGCCTCCCTGGGTATTCAATAGTAGCTGGTAGGAGCTCACAGGAGGCCTAATGCGGAGAAGGGATGTGCGAAGCTAAGGTCGGATGGTTGACAGCTAGTCGATGCTGTGGGCTATCCTAGGTAATTTCCCGTTGTCGTTGACCTCGACAATCCTACTTTGTGAAATGGAAAAGCCGCGAAAGGACGCGATTTCGTATGGCGGCTAGGCATATCGAGACAGACACCAATTAGTCTTTGTGAGAGAATAGTGTGTTATGTGTATGGTAATAGTGCAGTTGGTTTAGTTTGTCCGACAACTTAGCTAAATAGCTAGCTATCTGTTCGTGCTGTTCGTGCCAGTAGTATTGTGCTCGTCCGGGCAAACGTCGCTATTTTTGTTCCCAGCTTCGATCGGTATGTGTCAAACTCAGTACATGTTGCTAGTAAGCGTTTTGGTAAGGCCTCTGGAAACATAGGGGTTATAGCTTCTAAACTGGGCTAACTCGCGTTTGAGGGCGAGAAAGGTCTGCGTGTGGACCTAGAAAACGAAGCAAAAAGAACTGCTTCCGCAATTAGTATCCATAAGGTTTTCTCGTTATGGATGCTAACCGTTTTTCCATCATCTCAAGGCGGCGATTCCACTCGCTTTTAAGGCAAATGCAATGGTTACAGGAGTATCCGCGGCTCAAGTGGACAACCTACACAACGCGATCGCGACACCTTGTAGGCGGAGACAACACCTGCCTTTTTTGTCTTGTCTATCAGAGCCGAACTCGAACATGCAGAATCTGTATGTGAACGATTGGAATCTGCGTACTGTATAGATACGTGCATGTGTGTGTTTGTGCGCACGCGCTGGTATTTTAGGTCTTTTTCTTTGTGCAGGCGCGTGAGGGACACAAGTACGTGCTTACTTATAGCCATTTAGAGCTGGGTTCTAACTGCAGCTCTTGCTCATCCCATTTCCAAGAAATGAATAGCAGCTGATCAGCTATGCCAATATTAAGGGTTGCCGTTGGCGGCCAGTCAATTGATTGCCATCGCAAGAGCTACAGTGGCAACTGTTCAGGCATTTGTCACTGATGTTTATCCGCTGTTAGTTCATCTGTGTTCCGTCCCACCATTTGCTTGTGTTACTGTTGTATTTTTTTTTGTTATTTCCCTGGTCAGTTGTCTCGTTGGTGCTTCTGCTGCTGCTACTAATGTTACTGGTGTTTTTGTGCTTGTGCTAATTCAGCTGTTACTCTGGACTGAGGCCGACTCGAAGATATTGTTATTTTTCTGCGTGCAGCTGTTGTCGACGGTCTGTTGTGTTGGTTGATACTGCCACATGATTGGATTAGGCATCATCATGTCGATGCCGTGGTGTTGTTACTACAACTACGGCCATGTCTACTACTTTCTGCCTGGACTACACTTACCATCGACAATCAACTGATGTGTTTGTTCGCCTCTGTCCTCGACCTCATTGTTGTGGTATGGGTAGCGATGGCAGCGGTCGCTGCCGCTACAGTCGCTCTGATTGACTCTTTCGTAGCTAGTGCTGTTTGGTTGTTTGCGGCTGGAAGTGCTGCTGCTGCTGCTGCAGGAGCTCAGAATGAACGGCCCTGAATGAGATAGCTACTGAAAGTTACCCTGCTAGACTACCGCGGCCTTTGTTGCTCACTTTTCTCCTTCTATCAATCCTTTTCTGTACATACCCAACGACGTCGTTTTTCGTGGTCGTCGTCATTGTCTAAGCCAATAAGGGTATTGCTGCTTGTTGCCTGGGTGACAACGGCAACAAGAACAGCGTCATCATTTTCATCAAAATCACTATCGTTTGCAGTGCAGGTGGCTATCAGTATCCAATACGAATAGCATTTATTGTATTTATGCTTATTGATGCTGTTGCCGACGCTGGTGTTGATAAATTGGTCATTCATGTTTGTTCTTTGCTATTGGATAAAATATCTAGTGGAGAAGGAAACTGGAGTAATGTGTTTATTTTTGCCGTTATTAGTTGGGCGCAATAAAATTGAGTAGTGAAATGTTCGAATACGACTCTAAGCCGTTTTATGAAAAATGTACAAAAGCCTTGTTGGTTACAAGTCTCGATTATTTGTTAGATTGCATTGATAACCTCTGTCATGACTCCATAGCCACTACGCGCCTTGGGCGAACATGCATTGTCTCCCATAAGTTAATGTTATTTGGGTTCAGTTACATACGTTTGTATTGTGAAGCTACCGTATGAAATAACTGCGAAATAGTCAAAGAATTTTATATGGTTAATAAATTGGGAAATTCATATGTTGAAATTTCCAGACCTTCGCGACCGGAGGCTTACGACGCGTGTGAGACCGTTATTAGTTTCCGTAGCAACTTTCGTGTTTTGTGTCTAAATTAAGAGGAAAAGAGGTTTTATGACTTCACTACTTAATCCAACAAACCTAAATTTGTCTTATTTACAATTGCTTGAAATGGTCACTGTCTCGTTAATATTAAAATTAAATAGCGTGCTTGTACTTTATTTTTAATTTTTTTCCCTACAGTGTTCGAAGTGATCTCTCAACCGAACAGGTTGTGTTTGAAAAACTCGATCGAGCTGGAGTGAGCAACAAACACGCTGAACTCTATTCGATCACGACCTGCTATGCATCAACGCTACAGTCTGCTGCGTAAGTTATTAGCCCACTTACATACCGATAACGTAGTAATTCTTTTCTAACTACAGTTACCTAGAAAACGCTACGTAAATACAGAAATGCTGGAAAATAACTTCCTTGTCAACTATCAGCTGATAGTGCTACTGTAAATGATTTCCGATGACAACAAATAATTTGCAAGATTCTTTGGAATATCTAAGACGGTACTAACAGTACCTTCGCTGCAGGTTCGATTTAGCGATAATTTAAACCGAGCTTATTATGTAGTATGAGAACAACCGAGCTTCGCTAAGATCCATCCTATTTTGTTTACTCTTTTGGAATTCTGGTAAAAGAGCTTCAATTTTTTTGACACCGACACGTTGCTCTCGTCCCGTTTAAACTAACCATTTTATTAATCTCTCTATTTAAACTATGTGTTTTTTGCTTCCCGCTCGGTTGACGCATTATTAAGTTAGTGGTTCTGCTATTATATATGGCAACACTTGCATGGTAAAACAACAAAATATGAAAGACATATGGACAAACCGAATTTTAATGGGGTTAATTATTTTTTTTCCAAACGAATTAACTCCTTTATGCCAAGTAAGACCGCTACCTCGACCGCGCACAGTATCAACGAAGGAAATTATCGTTAGTTTACATCGCTTCTAACGGTTCCCCTTCATTGCCTATGCAAAATTGGCATTTAACTGCATCGTCAAATCTGCTACTTCAGCAAATCGAGCAGTTGCAAGTTGCTTTTTTCAAAGTCTATTGTCAATCTACTGTGATGCTGTTTATTATTCACGACATTATGCTATTTCATCTAGTTATTAGCGATATATATTTGTCATCCACTGACTTTCATTAATGTACGACGACAGACAGCAACACGAGTTTCCTAATACAATGCTGCAGCGCAATAATCTCACATTGCCACTAGTTCTTAACTGTACTTGCGCGTAGCCTCCGTCCTTCCCCGCTCTTCAATGCGACTGTCACCAATATAGCCGATGGTCATACAAAAACAAACCATCAGCAGTAACTTCTTCTCAGTTGGCGTTTGTGCAACAGCAACAGTAGATAACGCCTGAATAGCCGCGTTAGGGAGCCAGCTCTATGGAAGCTGATCTAAACGTAGTGGCAACAACATGGCGAAATCAGCGATGAGCAATACCCCCCATAGCCAATTAGGAGCTGAATAGTTTTCTAAAAAGTCTTTCTAAGGAACCTAACCTAATTAGCAGTTATGAATGGTAAAAATAACTAAATATCAACGCATTTGCTAGCGTTTGCTAATGTTCACCTAGGAACAGATAACTTATTTATCGATATGAATGTTTAAAGGGTAATTTTTGTTGAACCGTATTCATTCGAATTTGTGGGTAATATTCATATCAATCATTAGGTTTCATTGGGGTGATCTGCCGATTATTTACAGGAGTAGCAGCACTAGCCGTCACAAAGCAAAGTCATCTTGGCTAATTAGTATCGGGCTGACCGATCTGATGCCACACAGGAACAGTGTAAGGTATCTCGGTCTCCGAGCCAAGTTCATCATATCTCTGTCATCCTTAATGCAACATAAACAAGACTGCTTCGCGAGTAGAAAACGTCAACGATAACCGTATGAAAACAGTCTTTTGGGAACAACGATCACATCAACCGCTGTTGGCGCAGCAGCGACAACAATTCCAGTTGGGCACCTGCAACCGGTAACAGACCCATCTCATTTGTAACCTGATATATATATATATATACCGGCTAGGCCAAGGGTCTCTTGGCTATTAGAGAGTCCATTTCATATCTATAAAAGTAACAAATGGCAACGTGATATGCAAATCGTTGCAACAAAGGCCAACAATTGCAGCAATACATTTGTAACAAAGGCATCGTAGCAATGTTATAATACCATAGTATTAGTATATTTCTACAGTTCAGTAGCTACAACAACGACTGTTGTAATTGTTCGAATGGTTTTACTATTAACGAATGTGAAAACGATTTAATTCAAGCTTTATGTGGCAAATATTCGATTTGAAAATAAATATTCGGCTACATACTTACACTAACATGCATGTGACATGTCCTACGATACAATAAGGAATCGTCGGTTAGTTAGACAAAATGGTTGAACGCTGGTCAATTGCATTTTCAACATATACACTTGTAATTTTGTCCCCCGTAGTACGCGTGCATCATAGAACTGCAAGAATTACAGGCGTGGTCGACTACAAATGCGTTGAACAGTTAAATTCGTTCTCCTGCTACTTTAACAGATGTAAAATACATCCTTTAGACTTTTGGCCCGATCTCTGCGTGTCTATGTATACGTGGTTCACTATGAAACATGACATAATGAAATTCAACTTCTCGGACGTTCTTACAGCCTCGGTTGTTTTATTTTCGATCGAAGCAGACACCACTTTTTACGTATGACCTCCAATTGACCGGATGGTAGGTTATTTAACTCACTACTGTATAAGTCTGGGATATGAGAATTTACGAAATCTCGAAAAACGATTTTGACATCTTACAGACATTTGAATACGTTTCCTATTCAGAAATTATCAAGATTTTTAAAAAATTGCAATCCGTTTGAGCGATGTGTAGCTCATATGGTCGACGACAAAAAGCTTATAACTTTTTCTTCTTGATATAATTCTTGTGGTATGAGGTCGAGCGTTGCCATGCAGTGGTTTACTTCTGTTTACTAACCTTGGCAGTTTAATGCAAAACTCCTTCTTCCTTGTTGATTGGACATTTCAATAGCGATAGACGAACCAGTAATCATAAAGCTGTAGTAGATGACACTATTTTGAATTCATTTTTTATTGAAAGACATAAAGTGACACATAATGGGTCAGTGATCTTATATTTCCTTTTTTTGATCTTCTCTCAAATGATGCCTCACTTATTTGACCAATTATTTTGTCTCATTGATTTTACTGAGGTGAATCCGTGATTTTTAAGCAAATATTAAACCTAACTGCTAACACCAGTGGACTTTGAAATGGGTTGATTTTTAATGCAGCTATGACTCTTAATTACTCACGTTTGCAAAAGCTTTCCACAAGGCTCATTTTCCAGTTCAAAATGTTTGGAAATTTTTGGAAAAAGAATTCACGGTGTTTCTACTAATAGAGCATACTAGATCTGGATACAAGGTTTATACGGCAAGCTGTCTTCTCTGCTGTAGCTCATAGTTGTAAATTTTCAGGCTTACTGCTAAAAGCTCAAAATAAAAAAAAATTTAAAAAAAAGCTCAAATGATGATATTTCAGTGAACGATTTCAGATTTGAAAGAGCGCAAATGTATCTTGAATACAAAAGAAAAACATCACAGCAAGCCGCACCGTTATAAATTAGCGTCATTTTGAAAGACGGGATTAATGTTTGTCATGCTTCATACCGAATGTCCTAATATATACCAAAAACCGTTACAGAGTAGTTGAATGTTAGCATACGTGTAGTGAAAATAACAACTATTTTTTCTCATGAAGTTTTCTACAGTAAAGAAAACAAGGAACACGAGTTTTTTTTTTACTGTTTGATTGTTCGTAGTCGGCCTTTTAATAAAAGATCATAACTGTCGAATAATATTGCAGGTGAGGCAAGGCCAAACCCAGTGGCAACGAGGTGCTCGAATAACCCTCGTAGTCTGCTTTTTTTTCGATCAATCGCAGTCGAAACCGTGCGTACGATATAGCGAATACTGGGACAACCTGTTGAGAACGACAGCTCGACTTGGCCGAGCTGGCAACCGTCCTTGAACCGCGTCATCGGCCATAGGGACGGCTCGGAGCTGTGTGCGACTCCGAAAAACCGATAGCAACGCATTAAGTCCGATTTCTGCCGAGGCCTCAAGCGTTACGAACACCGCCTTGAGAGTCATTGGCAGATGTAAATCTGCAAAGTAAGCCTGCCGAGTGATAGTTTGTGATCTCGACCTCATCGTATATCGATCGTTGTTAACCGACAGACAGCAAGTGGTAATCAGTCATTATTCAATCAGTTATCCACGTGCGCCCATAAACTAAACTGACCTGGTCCTTCCAGCACTACGACGGTGACTGTATCAAACAAGCAATTTTCTAGCCAGTCAGCCATCTACCAATCTCGCTGCCATCTCGAAGCAGGGCTCTTCGCTTTGTGTATTGACGAATATTATTACAGTAATAATATTATTATTAATACAAACATTAGGTTTTTAGTGACGCAGCAGTCGCAAAAGGAAGTAAACTTGTGGACGAACGAAAAACCAAACGTAGCGGATCCGAAGATCAAAGCGACTTAGCAGCAGCTTGGCGTCGGGAATTCTCCCAAGCCCAAGGACTGTGTTAGCGGTTTCGACCGTGATTATCTGTGATAAAACTCGGCGCCAGCAAGCAATTAGCCTGCTCATATCGCTTTCTTCCGATCTCAATTGCACCAACAGTAGCAGGAGCTATAACAGTGACAAAACAGTATCAGCACGAGCAGCATAAGAAACAGCAACAGATCGCAACGATAGCTACCTCCACCAGCGAAACCAACACCAGTTATACATTCTGTGTGAGCGCTGCGACATTTGCTATTCGTCAGTTAACAAAAGACAAAAAGAACCCATTCGCCATCTCTCAAAACGGTACGGTGTACTACGAGCACCGTTGACAAAGTTCCGCTACTAGTGCTACCTACAAACTGTAACACAACTATTTAATCTCCAAAAAGTACCTAAGCAGAACAGACGAGAGCGCATTCTCATTGAGCTCATAATCTTCTCTTCAACCATCCTTGGGAGCTACAACGAGCAAGACAAGAAAAAACAAGCCATCCAGTTGACAACGGACACAATAACGTACACTTCACTCAGCTATAGTCAGTCAGTTATAAACTGTCATCAGTCATATATACGCATATAAATTAAGAAACAAGTATCTAAACTGTTGCACAAAGAAAAAGGCAAAAGTAGCAACAGCAACAACAATAACAACGACTAAATAGACGACTACCTCACCTGCTGCTACATCAGCAAAAGCGGCGGCGGCGGCGGCAGCAGCAGCAACAGGAGTAACTGCAGCAGCTCACGAGGTGTGCCTATGTATGCGCGAATAGCCATTAGTGATAACAGCTGTCTTCTTTCTTATTATTACCATATAATCTTCATCTTCCTGTTATTAATAGAAACATCGTCGTTGTCGTGCGCCTCTACCGGCAATTCGTCGTGTTGATTGACCGGATTTGATCTCGCTTGCCATGACGGGGGCCCAGGCCGCCGTGGTAACCGCTCCGCCCAGCCTGCAGGGATCGCAGGGATCGAACAACAATAACGCAAACACCCATAACAGCAACCTTAGCAGCAGCAGTAACAATAACAACAACCTCAGCGTGCATAACATAAATGACAGTAGCAATAGCAACCATACCTCGAACATGACCAACAGTGGCAACAATAACAACAGCAACAATATGACGAATTCAAATGCGGGTGGCGGACAGGGGGGCCACGGTCATCATCACTCACACGGCAACCATGGTAACAACCCTAATACTGGTGGTAACACTGGCCATGGGTCCAATCCGAACAGTGGCAACAACAATCCCAGCAATAGCAATAATCACCATCAGCAGCATCATCATCATCATCATCATCACCATGGAAATATGGGCGTTGCCGCGAGTATCGCAAGCAGCCTGTCCAACAACAATAACAACAACAATAGTTCTACCGGATCGTCCACCACAACAATGCCTACAATAAGTGCGATAAGCGGAGGCGGACCCGGGGGTGCCGTTGGAGGCTCGCTCGTCCGCATTCTCAGCGCTCCAAAACTGGGAATCGTCACACCCAAGCTGGGACTCTTGGGTGGCGGCGAGACCTCGACATCGACGTCGCAGTCATCAGGTGAGCTGTCAGGAATTCTACTTCTTACCCAATGAGATACGAGATGTACGGGGACTTAATAAACTGCAAGTTTGGCCAAGAACCAAGACTCTGTAATCGCATATATTCAGTTGTCATGAATCATGAGATGATTTAGACTAGAAACTGTTTCTTTTTTTATATTTTCTTCACATAAAATTCGCGAAGCTGCTGACACCTCAATAGAAGATCGATTTTCAAGCTAAGGTTGATTAAGAAATATCTCATGACTCATGTCGACGCTCAAGATCGGAGCATAAGGTATTTGCATACTTCCAGCGAGTCTTAAATATGTGATTAAAATGCTTTAGGTTGGGGCGCCCCCGGCCCATCGACATCTTCTGGCGGTGCAGGTTCAGGGTGGGGCCAACCAGGCGGCGGTGGATCAGGTACAGGAGCCCCATGGGGAGCTGGTGGTGAAGAAAAGCAGTCCGCTGGCGCAGCGTCATGGGCGGCCACAGCGGGCGCCCATGGGGGCGGTGATAAAGGTGGTCAAGGTTTGCGTGGTGGCTCCATTCCTGGTTGCCCTCCAGATCAAGAAGATCTCCGAAGAGTGGCCGCTTTCGCATCCGGATGGGGTATGTTATACGAGCTATCGTATTGTGTGTTTTCTAGCTACCTAGGAACCATATTCATTATTACGTTGGACGGGCTGAATGTAATAATCTAAGTCTGAATACCTTGAATGCGACCATCGATGGTTCGAATTTACTGCTGGCTCATATAGCTCTTGGATCTACCATCTATTTCGGTCATTCGTATTTTCAGGCCAAGTTCCTATCAATCAGGATACAGCATGGGACGCACCAGCCTCGCCAAAAGAGACGGCCCCTCCGGTGCCTCCCCTCATTCAGTCCGTTACTTCTGCTAGTCTCCAACAACAACCACCGTCTAGAGCCATACCTGGCTCCCCAATGTGGGGAGGGCCAACTCCTACAGAGCTAAGCCAGACACGTACGTATTATTTAATGCATCAGAATAATGTTCATGATATTTTAACGTAATATTTTCGTTATGATATTTGTGGAATAATCAGTAATTCATTCAAGTGTATTAAATTGACGTTACTAAAGTATACTTGTACCTATAGGCCCTGCACCTGATGCACGCAGCATGTCTGTAAACCACAAACACAACCAAGGTAGCAAGTTCTTACCTTCCAATTTTTTAATTGATCTTGTTCTTTTCGAATAATAATATTGCAAAATAGGCGAACTATTTTTACCTTAGTAGAGATATATAATATCACGAACGTAGGATTCGATTCTAGCAGCAGATTCTATACGCTCTAGTTAAGTGTGAACACCATCTCTCGTTATTCCTCTGTAGAAGTGGTTGGTAATTGTGTTTTGATTTTTATCATTTATTGCAGAACATGCGAAGGGAACAGACATTTGGGAATGCAGCATTCGTCAGAAAGGCTCGAAGGCACCCGGTGGAGGTGCCTCGGGAGTGTCAGGAAGCACAGGCGCAGCTGGAGGAGCTGGTCTGGGAGGCATGGCGGGGACGGGAGCAAGTGGCCAGCAGGGCCCTCACCAGGGTCCT
Source organism: Varroa destructor (assembly GCF_002443255.2). Taxonomy (NCBI): domain Eukaryota; kingdom Metazoa; phylum Arthropoda; class Arachnida; order Mesostigmata; family Varroidae; genus Varroa; species Varroa destructor. Next base: position 2,095,354 of record NW_019211459.1, on the reverse strand, counting down.
CATTCTCAGGGAGGGTGGCAGCAACAACAACAGCAGCAACAGCAGCAGCAACCTCCTCAACATACAACAGCTGCTTCACACATAGGAGGTGAGCCAGCGATGCACATTTGAAATATAATTTCTATTATGACAGCATATCATCTGGCTAACGGGTTTTCTCCTCATTGATCTGTGAACAACCCACCCACATTCTTAAGCATTTCGTTGATAACTATCTCGATTAATTACTTCTGTTAATGTGTACCTGCTAAAAGCCATACGATGTCCGATGACAGATCTTCCGAAATGAGATCAGGAGTGCGGCGAGCATATCGAGACAGCGATCAGGGATTACTATTTATTGTCCAGAAATAGGTAGAAAGGAAATGGCAGTAATGATGTTTATTTTGTTGGTAAATAACTTCCAAGGGCAATATAGAGGCCTCTTAGTGTTCCGAATGGATGGTTTCTCCTAGTCGAAGCTTTATGCTTCACTACTTTGAGCTTTCAGATCTAGATTTTTTTCACTTTTATTTTTTGGTTTTCAATGGAACAACCAGATATTTTACATGGTTGTACATAAAATTATATTAGACTTAAGACTGCTGAATTTCGGAATTTTTTTTTATTGCAGGAACATGGGGTGAAGAAGAAGTGGAAAATCCAAATTCAATGTGGACCGGCGTTCCTCCTCCATCCGTTGCACCGCCTGGTATGGGCGGGCCCGTCGGTGGCGGTGGTTTTGATACTGTGACCTCACCTGTGACCTCGCAGTGGCCTCCGCAGGGTCCTCCACCTGACAAACAATGGGGCGGTCCTGGAGGTCAGGGCGGCCCAGGTGGACATGGCGGCCATGGCGGAGCTAGCCCCCATCAACAGGGCCCACCTCCGCCACACTCACAGCCATGGACGCAGCCTGGAGGAATGCCTCCGCAACATGATGCAACCGCTTCATGGAGCGGACTGAAACAGGCTTTGGCACATGCCAGCGGCGCACCTGCTGGCCCTGGGGGACAAGGCGTCAGTTGGGTTCAGCTTAAAAAGGAATGGGAGCCTAATAGTCAGAGCCCGGGTGGTCCGAACGACACCTCGCAGATGCCCCCGCCACCCGGCGTCTCCTACGATGATCGTACGTATATCAGATTGAACACTATGGTTTATCGATTCCAGGGATCTCTCCGATAATTCTCAAGATTCAATATTACTTTTGAAATTCAACGAAATGTTACGAAGCACGTATGGTTGTAAAGGAGCTTTGTTTCAGAATATTCACAGTTCACCTTTCTTGAACAGATTGTGAAATTAAGGTTTTTTTTTTTATTTGCATATATATATATATATATATATATATATATATATATATATATATATATTTATTATATTACATATATATAATAAAGAGAAATTTTCATTTGCCTCAATTTCAGGCATGCGTATGGGAACGGCGGGATGGGGAAGCCCGGCGATGCCGGACAAGGTGTCTCACTGGAAGGATATGCCGACGCCTGCCGTCCCTAGGCTCGTTCCGCTGCAGTGGGGCGGTGCCGCTGCAGGCGCAGGTGATAAAATTCCATGGTGGGAGGAAGAGTGGGGAGCAAAACCAAAGACGTCTTCTGGCGGCCCGCCGGACTGGTCCGACGGCCAGATCGACACAAGTACCTGGGGAGGACCCGCCAAACAGGGAGGTAAACCTCTTACCAAAGAGCTCATTTCAGCTTCACAGCACTTCCGTGTGCTCACTTCAATGGGGTACCATAAGGACGAGGTCGAGAACCTACTGCGTGCCAACAATATGGATATGGATCGTACACTGCAAGCTTTGCGTGTCACACGGTTTGCACAGACGGGCAAACCGAAGCCAGGCATGCCGGGCGGCGGCAACCCTCAAAGCCACAATTTCTCGGTATCACAATGGGAGCCACGCGGGCCGCCGCCGCCGCCGCCCCTTAGCAAGCAGCAGTCACAGCAAGGTCCTCCACAGCAGCCACCACAACCGGGACCGCCGCAAGCGCCAATGCGCAGTCCTATGCAGCATCCGCTGCATCCTGGAGGACCTGGTCATCCTAATCACCAAGGCCATGGCGGACATGAAGGTCCTGTCGCTCCGGGCGCCGGAGCATCTCAGCCTTCAGGCCCTGGCGGTCCGGGAGGCGCTGCTTCCGGGCCCAATTCATTCGGCCCGGGTCCCGCACCTTCGCAAGAGGCTTTGCGCACACTTGTGGCGCGCATTCAAACAGCCATTCAGGCGGGTTATCTTAATCCGCAAATCCTAAACCAGCCATTAGCGCCACCCACTCTCCAATTGCTCTATCAGCTTTTGAGCCATATTCGTATAATCGACATACTCGAAATGAAGCCGGAGCACCTTATCCACAATCCAATGAAGCACAATGTTCAAATAATGCATATCAAGCAAACTATCTGCAGTCTGCAAAATCAGATCCTCGCCGCACAGGCGATGTTCCTGAAACAGCAGCCCCCACCCCCAACGGGAACCGAGTCGAGATTGAACCAGTGGAAGCTGCCATCGCCGACCGGCAGCGCCCAGGGTGGCGAACGCGAGAGTACACCTGGTCAGCTGAACGTCGCTGGACAAAGCGCCGGTGTCGGCGTGGCACAGGCCAGCAACGGCGGTTCGAAATGGGACCACGCGGGCACGGCTGCCTCTGGAAGTGGCAATGGACAAAGTAACGGACAAGAGTCGACCGGTGGGGGGGGACAATCTCAATCGCAACCGACGACTGACTCGGGGGCCAGCGGTATGCAATCAAGTATGAACAACAATTACAACGTCTTCGATATTGTGGCTGAGTTCGAACCAGGAAAACCGTGGAAAGGAAGTTGGAATATGAAAAGTGCTGAAGACGATCCACACATGACGCCAGGTTCTGTTACACGGAACCCACTTGTAGCACCTGGAGGTCTCAAGGACAACAATGAGGCTCTGTTCAATCAATGCGACTGGCAGAATCCTTCCGTAAGTACAATATGTACAAGAAATATACTTAAAGGATTTTGCGATAACAAATCATACACTTTTCAAAATCCTTGTATAACATGTCTTGTGGAGAACTATTTTCTAGGCATTTTAAATACTGAGCAATCTTTTTAGCACTAAAATGTCGCTTTCGTAGTCATTGCAATAGTGTTTATATAATAACTTACAGACGAGCTCCGACAGCTCTTCGAGCACGTGGTCTGCGTTCGGTTCAAGCGGAAGTAGTGGTGTTGGCACAACAGGCGGCCAGGGAGCAAACAGCTCAAAGAAATGGTACGAACGTATGTGGCATAACACCCCAATCGTTAACCCGAATAGTCCGAGTAGCGGGGGACCAGGATCTACCGGGATCTCGTCGTCTATGCATCCTTCCGGGGGACAAGCCGGTACTAACCAGACGTCTGGGAAGAACTTCCTCGTTCTGAAGAATCTCACAGCGCAGATCGATGGGTCTACGCTCAAAACGCTTTGCATGCAACACGGGCCTCTTCAGCTGTTCCATCTTTTCCTCAGTCATGGTATGCAAACTATCTGAACGAACAGAATTGTTTCTATGAAACTTCCGAAAACAGAATATTAAAAGTCAAAGATATTCACAATTGAATATAGAAAATATTAAATTTTCAACTCTCAAAGACAGCATAATTTACTACCGTTGCGTGAGTACTACTGGTCGGTTATTTAATTGATATGAATCTTTGGTAGTTCTTGGGGTAATGGTAGCAAAACCTACTATTTATTATATTATAACAAAAAATAACCTACTATTTTGAACTTGGTGTGTCGTGTTATAACGATCGAATCCTCGATTTTTCTATCTGTTAGTATTTGGGTTCAGTTAAGTTGATTGATTACCTTCTGCACTCCTTGTTGGATTTCAGGCCTCGCTCTGATTCAGTATCAAACCCGTGAAGAGGCTCTTAAAGCGGAGGCAGCCCTTCATCATTGCGTACTATCCAATACTACAATTATTGCTTACGTACCAACGGAAGCTGAAGTGCATCGACTACTCAATATGCCTAACTACAAAAAAGATCGCTACAATCAGCCAACAACTGGAGTCCAAGGCGCTGCTGGCCAACAACAGCAGCAGCCATCTCCCGCCCAGCAGCGCCCACCCACAAGCAGTGCCGCGCCCTGTGGTTGGCCTTCGTTCGATATGGGTGGCATGGGTGCCATGGGTAGTATGGGTGGTGGTGCTGCACTTTGGGGCCCCCCTGAAGGCGTAGGGGCCTCAGATAATACCCCGCTTAACTCATTCCTGCCCGGTGATCTGCTTTCGGGCGAGTCCATATAAATGTTGAGCCGCAGTGGAAATCATGATATTGGCGCCCTTGGACACGGCACACCCACTTCTGAAGCAGACACGGCCACCTGGGGGCCAAGATGTGGATATATCTAAGTATATTAATAATTCTATAATTACTACTATCATACGAATAATGTCGATGATAACATAACGGGTGCATCGGTACCCCAGTGTTCTCACCTTCATAACAAACATAACAAAAATTAAAAAAAAAAATAGCAAACGTCCTTTGTGCCAGGTAAGCGGCCAAGGCCAACTGACGTTGTCCAGTGTCTTTTTATCATCCAGTGAGAGAAATCTTCAAAAAATGGAAAGATCCAGACATGAAGTAAGTCAGCAAGGTGAAGTGGTGACGATTATCATGACGGTGACCATAATAAATATTAACCAGATAAATGCCTACTTATGTTACAACTAGCATCGATGTCGATTATAGCCAGTATAGTGGTCCGATACGCCGCCAGGCTAACTGAGCCTCGCCGTAGTGTAAGTCTCCTAGCAAATTCGATAAAAGATGCCGAACAATCTGGCGTCACTAGAATCGATGGTCATACCACCAGGTGAACAAACGCCTAGAACGAATAAAGTATGATTCGTTCGATTAATACATCAATGTGAAAAAGCTATCTGTTCGATGATTTGCGACAACCTGTGAATTGAGAAGACAATTTGGGACATGTCAATCGTGGGATATCTCACATAGAATATAGGCGAAACAACTATATTTGCCGAAAGCAAGTAGCCGGCAGCTGCCAGGTATCAATTGCAACCAAGTGAAATGAAAGCTAAAATGCAGGTGAAAGTGAGTGGGTGACCTGCGATGTTGCTAAGAGTGAAAGAACCGTAAAGCAAACGGTTAGTCAACCGCAATCTATGTATTTAACTAACAATCATTAATCAAGACTCAAGAGTGACATCAATCAAGTAATCTGTAAAGAAACACAAGGTATTCTTATTGCGGTCAGTGATTGCGACTGATCATTTTACAAGAGACAATTGTGACTGATTGATCTACAGGCCACTCAACATCAAGGAAATTATGAAAATAGAAGGAACCAATCGCCTGTTATCCGAATTCCCTCCCTGTGAATTGCGCCCCATTGTGCATCGATTTGCTGCTCTACGTATCGGAGTGAGAAGACGCATTAACTACTACCGTTATCACTACTACCGATATTATGGCTGATTAATTAGTTATTTGGTGTACAGTACTGAAACGGGCGCACTGCTCATCAACGTGTAAAACAGAATACTAGCGAGAACAGCCATACTTCGTTGCCTTTACCATTATCTCGCGCCTATTACCTTAGTCTGACAAAGGCAACATATATTTGCCAGCCGTATTGTATTGTATTCGGCAAGACCAAGCGGAAAACGGTCCAGCCGGGGCTCGTTTCGTCTGCAATTTCGCCTACACAAGTGAACCAAAAGAACGACGTAATTTCGTCGCTAACGTTCTCCTCTTCATTCGGCTGTTTACAGTACGAGCGAATAACGGAGACAATTGAATATACCTTCTATATTTGAGTATCCAAAACACAGTGCTAATGTTAATGAATACTAAGATGATACGCACGCATACTGTAGTGTTCACATTACTGTGAATACTACTGCTGCTAATAATAATAATTTTATTATTATTATAAATTGCGTCAGACTGCTCGTCAGTTTGCAGTCATCAGTGGCCACCTATTATAAAAACAGCAGCAATGTGTTACCAACAAACACTATGGGATGATAACTACATCACAACAACATTACCACGACAATTATCGGATCCGATCTCGCCAGTATTGAGGTGATTAAAACCAGTAACTTCAGCAACAGGTTCGCTATCGACAACAGTAACAACAATATATAATTCTGCAAGCAATGAGCTGGACTAGCCGGACTAGAATAGAAGAAAGAAGAACAAAAACAAAAGTTTGAGCTGTCAGCACTCTCTAGTACACTGAAGCACGCAACTTCGCAATGGCGTTCGCAGCGTCATGTGGAATAGATGAATGCAGCAATGAGCATGGAACGATCCGTACAAAATCATCGGTAGTGAAGCCAAGTACTGCAGCGAAGATGGAACGGCAGCTGGGTCAATCAACAGAAGAAAAAAACTTCAAATTAAGTTTTAAATGAATTCACCAACCTACCAATCTCTACGAAGTAACATTAACTGCAACAAGAAAGCAAGCAAGTAGCTAGATCTACTGTAGATAGGCGTATGACATGCACGAGACATGATGATACGACAGATGATGCTGTTTATGGGTGTAGTTAGAATGACGCGGTCACTTTGATAATGGCCCTTAGTGATGTTCGTTTGGTAACTGTTGGCAAACGAAGTCGAAATGTGTCTTTAATTGTGCATCGATACGCACCAGTACGTTATGAAACAGAAACACCTACAACAAAACAGCAACTACAGACGCGATAAAACTAAGGGATAATAACCACCAAGGTACAGAGACACGCATCAAAAAGCACGAACATACCAAAATGATGACCAGTGAAGTCAAATCTACTAGGTTTAGTACACCGCCCCTCCGATAGATCGAAAAGGACACAGCAGCACACACTCATATGTATACGATTGACAGCAGCAGCAAGCGATGACAAATAAACAAGAAATCAGTCTTGTACGGGTACTACGACTAAGTGATTAATTCTACGATATTCCAATACTAAGTCTAATAATAATATTGTTGATGATTGTGAGGAGATAAACTGATTAGTCAATAACCGAAGTGAATAAACAGACGAATATTTACGGTACTATCTATACACACACAAATACACATACATATGTATATATATATATATATATATATATATATATATATATATATTGAAGGTATATATAGACGATTACTTATTATTAAATAATATTATTACTATTACTATAATATGATTAGCAAACGGTATATATATATAATATGAGCAGACCGGTAACAAAAGTGGTGATCAAGACGAGCAGCACAAACGTGTTAGATAACAGCAAATAAAACAGACAACATATAGACAACAATTATA
>NW_019211459.1:2057010-2087944 GCF_002443255.2 Varroa destructor | reverse complement strand
ATATATATTAAGTAATGTGATACGAGTGAAAGCAGCGTGGGATTTGATTCCACTGTTGTCGCGGTTCCCCGTTCTTGGTGTTATGTCTGGCGTTCTAACGTCGTTCTCTTTTTATGTCGTCTGTTGTGCTTTCCCTTCCTGTTACTACTTGGCCTGGCCCGCTTCGTGGTGGTCATGTCACTTATGTGCGTTCTGTTTGCCTGTCTCTCCGTATCTCTCACCTGATCTCGTTTGACGCCCCCTCCTTTTCCCTCTCTTTGGTCGCTTCTCTTTCTGCGCGTGTTCATCGTCGTCCGCCGCTCATTCACTTCTTCAACAGCAATAGCATCTCGTGCTCGTCGACGGCCATGGTACAACTTGGAGTGGCAAACGCCGCCAACGCCTCCAACGCCGGCGGTGTAGTAACCGTTTGTGCGAGTGCACAGATCGCCAAGAACAACAACAACAACAACAACAACAGCAGCAGCTCGGGCAGCAGCAACAACAACAATAACAACAACAGCGACACCGATAATAACGGTAGCAGCAGTGGTGACAACGGCGCTGGTGGCGCTAATGTTTGTAGTGGTGGCGATACTCACAATAATAGTAGTATTAGCAGCAGTTGTGGTAGTAGTAGTAGTGGTAGTCATTGTGCTGCTGCTGCTGCTGCTGGTATAGGCCACAGCAGCCCTGGGGTCGCAAGTAACAGCAACGTTTCCACTGGCCATGCGATTGTTGGAGGTGCAGGCTGTGCCAGCGGTGTCGGACAAACCGGAAGTGCAGGGGGTGCTCTGAACCCTTTGAACCGGGCGGATGCGGTTCGGCGACAATCGATTGAAGTCGTTCAGCTAGCCAAATCCGATGTCGAGGAGCTACATGCTAAACTCAAGAGTCTACAAGAGGTACCTACTTGTCCATGTTCCTCAACATCTTTTTGTTAGAGTTTTAATCTTTGCGTCAAGTGATTTGTTTAAATACGTAAGGGAATGTTTTTTTGGCACAGATTAACTTGTTCATATATGTGCATAGTATACTTGGTTATAAAATATATAGTTTTTATTTTGATTTGCTCGACACTTAACCTTATGTTAGACATTGATACTCGTAGCCAGATTGCTTAATAGGAATGCTTCTGTTTTTAATGAATACTTTTACTCAAAAGCGTCATAATACCAGTTACAACAATAATGTTACGATAAATTTACATTAATTCCTTTTCACTTATTTGTTTGTCTCGTACAGATAAAGGTACTCTTGATGCAAGTGTAAATTGTCGTTTATTTTTCTGGCGTGTTTTATATAGCTTAGCTCAACTTATTCAATTTAGTTTAAATGCGTTTAGCGATGCCAAAGTTCTTGAAATGTATTTGCGTAAAAAATTTCAAAGACTATCCTTGATATGGTCGCTTTGTTTCTTTAGGTGCTAACGAAAGGCGAACGCGAAAAGATGCAGTTAGAAGCGCAAATTGGTGCGCTCAAAGCTCAGGCCGCTTTGAAACAAACGCAGGGTGACGATACTATCCCGGCAAATGACGATCCTGATCAACTGCTTGACGCCCTTTTAGCCTTAATTCAGCAGGAGAAAGATGTTGAGAGTAAAAGCAGAGATAAGCACGAAAATGAGGATCAGGAGGTGAATAACATTCCAGAGCAGTCTTATGGGTCCGTAGACTTGCAAGCTGATTCATTGGATGTGAGACCCTGCCATCGAGGTGTGGTACTTAGGTCTCAGCCAGGATTTGCTAATAAACTTGCCTTACTCGTTGCGTTGTGCTCGCCTTCACAGCTCACAACAACCACGTCGTCATCGACGACTGCAACCGCAGCGACCAGTACGGCGTGCAGTAAAAAGTCAGTATTTATATTTATATAAACGTTTATATATACATATGTATAAAATAAAAAATTATCAAACAAAATAGACATGTTGTCGGGAGCGTTAAGATGACCGTGAGGAGGAGTACTACATCTGCTATTACACAATCGGAATACTTGCGAGTGTGTAGAGAACGTCAAAAAGAATAGAATCAATTTGAAATGGAAGGGGAGAGGGACGACCCTATTTGCACGTGGCTCGCGCCTTTGGTTACTATCTAAATCACTGTTGTGCACTTTGAATGTCCTTGAATGATGTTTGTTCATTGTTGTGGCAGGCACGATCGAGCAGATCCGTCAAGTATAAACGGATTACTAAATGCGGATGAAAGTGATACGACAATGGCTGTTGCCAACAGCGCTACAACAGTGGCAAATATGAATGTCACAACAAACAACAACAGCAACAACAACAACAACAACAACGATGTCGAAGGTCATTTGGTGGTGAATACAGCCAGCTCATCGGTTGAACAGTGTTCGGCAATTACGGACCGCTTTCAGGAAAAAATTAATAAACAACAGGAAACAATAGAACGCTTAAACAATGCCCTTGAGGAGGTTCGTGAAGGCACTTATAATTTACATACAAAATTATGCTATGCTATGCTATGCTTTCGTCATAGTGTAGAAGCGGTTTTAGCTGTAACGAAACAAAGAAAAAGTGCGTTTTAAGTACCTTTAGCCGCTTTGTATAGCCAATTGTCTACTTCACTACGAATAGATGCATTTGTTTACTTCTTTCTTTGGCTTAAACGTAGGTGGAATTGATTTTAGAGGAAAGTCATGCGAAAAATGCAACGCTGCAGGAAAAGTTAGCGCGACAGGAACAAGAGCTCGTTCTTTTGCGAGACACCCGGGGAAATAAAGAACTAACAATGGAAACAACGGGAACACAACAAGAAACAGATATCGAGATGAACGAAAACACGGTACAGGATCTACAAACGGCTGATGGAAGAAGCACGTTGCTTGATCGCGATCCGACTAAAGAGCCTTCGTCTTCAACAGATGTAAGCACAACGAGCATAAGATAAATAGACAGGACGAACAGAATACCAATTGACAAATAGAAGTTCAGAGAAGCCACTACCATTGGTGTGCTACTTTAATTCAAAATCAAACGTACACTTAGCTGCTAGAGAATTAAAGTACATTTTTCTAGCATTCTGCCGTTGTAGCGATGTAGTTAGGATCCTAATAGAACCGGTAGTATAGAGAAGATCAATGTTAGGCGGCATCATAGGAAGCGGCATCATAGGAAGCGTCGTCTGGGCCTTCCTTTCTATAAAGACCGTACTGCGAGGAAAATTTCTATGAGCTATACGATCATTGGTAGTAACTTACCAATCGTGTTCATTTGCCAATCTGGCAGGTAACAACATCGTCTTCCAGTGGAGAGACTTTTACCTCAACGGAGGAGATGGTCATGCGATTGCGGGCCGAATTGGAGAGTGTACGGAAGGAAGGGGCTGCGACCGCGCGCCGTGAGGCTGACCTGACTGACCGTTGTGCCGACTTCACTCACCAGATCGAGAATTTAACTTCTCAGCTGACCGAGCTGACGTCACAAGCTGGAAGCGGGGGAATTTCCGGTGCAGCAGGAGCAGGCGCTAAACTAGAAGAGTTACAAAGGGAGAATCAGAATTTAATGCTTGAATTGAGTGAAGTAAAGCACGCTCTGAATCGGCTTTCCGGCGAGAATGAGCGCCTCAAGGTCACGGTTGCTTCGGTTCGCAGCAAAGAAGAGCGCGTTACGGAAGAGCAACAACGCCAGGCAAATTATCAAGCGGCGGCTATCGGTGTCGCGCAGGCCGCCAAGTCCAAAGCGGAAGCCGAAGCCGATGGCCTTCGCCGTGATCTTGAACAGGTCAAAACAGAGGCAGCTCAAGCGACACAGGAGCTTGAGGAAAAAACACGTAAGGTTGATGAAGATAAGAAACGCTTTGAAGACGAAGCAGCATCAAAGCAAGCAGAGCTCAGCCTTGAGCAGAAGAAAGTTACTGAAATGAAAAATCAGCTAGACAAGTTACAGCAGACATTACAAATCGATGCCGATGAACTCAAACGTGAACAAGGGTTACTACAGCAGGACCGCGAAAAACTCGACGAGGATTGCCTAACGTTGCAACAGGAACGACTATCGTTTGCTGAAGAAAAGGCCAAAAGTCAAGACGTTATAGCCGCCGCTAAAGCGAACGAATCTGAGCTTCGTGAACGCTGTAACGAGTTGACCGAGCGGTTCGATGAAGCGTCGGCGAAATTAGCCGAAATGAATAACGAAATAAATAAACGAAATAGTGAACTCGAAGGAGCCTTTCGAAAGCTGCGTGAGTTGGAGACAACTCGACAGGAAACAGAAAAATGCTCCCGTGAACTATCGGTCAAAATGGAGGAAATGGAAGCTGAAATCGCCAGACTAAAAAATCAACGGAGTATGGAACCTCCTTCACTTGAGGTTGAAATGCTTCTCGAAGAACTGAGGTCAGATCTCGCCAGAAGCCGTTCGGCTCTTGATGAGCGGACCCGTGAACTTACGTTAAGCAAAGGTAGTTAATTTAACGATGTTTTAATTTGGTCAAATATGTCGTCCACGGACCTGGTCGCTCTCAGTAGAATTGTGATTAACGCTAGCTATTAGTTTAAGTAGTACGTAACTATTTTACGGAAGTGGAACAAAGTTTAGGGACTGACTGTCCGAATTCGCTGAATATTGTTGTTTTCAGAGCGTATTACAGAGCTCGAAACACAGGCTACGGAAACGGATGCGGTACTTAAAGCTGAAAGGGAGCGAGTACTGGAACGACAAGCTGAAGCCGAGGCCTTGCGAAGCCAATTGTCGGCGCAGGCGGGGCAGTTTGATGAGACGAAGGGCAAGCTCGAGGGTGTGACAGGCCAAATAAAGGAACTCGAAGAACAGCTTCAAACAGCTAATGTAAACGCACGAAAAGCGGACGAGCGTGCTGACTCACTGAATGCGCAGCTTGAGCTTCTTAAAGTGAAACTTAAAGAGTCGCAGAAAAATGCTGACAACCAGACAGCAGAACTGACTGAATTTGAAAAAAGGATCGAACAGGTAGGATTCGTTGTTGTTGTTGTTGTCGTTGTTGGCGCCGCCACCACTGATGATGTCACTTAGCGTAATGAGCACCCACGCGACTATTACGTCATTTCCGAACATGTAGAGTACTTGCCTTTTTCAAACGTCAAACAACATCGAATAACACATCGCCTTGTAGCTAAAATTGAGTTTGCAGTCGACGCATCTATTCAAGTGATTGACGTAATGTATAATCTGCTTGCAGGCAACATCTGAATTAGCGATCCGCTCCAAAGAAATCGAATCGTTGCAAGCCGAGGTGCAAAATGAGAAAGCCCGAGCGGACGAGAGCAATAAAGAACTGATTGATATCCGACGCGAGCTTGAGAAAAATTCTGCCAGTCAACAGGCAAATAGTTCCCTACAGGTAAGATCCATATATCGGACATAAAGTACTTGTACGAACTTATAGTTGGCTTCCTGCTCAATTTATGATCAAGAAGTTTTTGTGCGGTTGACTGTCGAGGCTATCGTTACAGACGTTACCTATAATAGATTTGAAATGTGTTTAGAACAATGAAAAATAAGCTTTCAGAAGTGAAATAGTATTAATAGACTTCTGCCAGAGACAAAAAAAATGTGTAGTAGGTTAGCAGTGCTCTCTTGCAGTTCAAGATTTGTCAATATATACCTGGTATAAGGTATGCCTTTTGTTGATGTTTTTGATTCTCGGGTAATTTCCGCGTCGAGCAGGAGAAGCTGTCACATGTCACGGAGCGCCTTTCTGCCACCGAGGCTCGAGCGAGTACTGCCGAGGCAGCACAAGAAGAAACGCGTGCAAAACTTCATCACGCCACGGAAGAAAATAGCCGTATCATGCAGGAACTTAAAGCGGTAAGTTTATATTGTTAAATAGTTACCACAGTCCTTTCAAAAATATAGCTTTCTAAATATATTAAATTTCGAAAATATTACAAGGTATGCATAAAGAAGTTAAAAATTCACATGTATTTGTTGAAAGGTAACATTGGGTCTAGCGGGAATATTGTTTAAAAGGTTTTGCTTCGGTTTACATTTTAGGGAGACTCACGTTTGTTCATACCAATAGCATTAAATAAGCATACATTAGCTATTTCAATTTCATCTAACTAAGTAACGCTGTGGGTTTGTGGGTCTATGTTATCGCGTTTTAGATGGAAGAGGAAAAGACATCTCTGCACGTTGATCTGGTTAAGTGTCGACAACAGTTATGTGAAATGACACATATGAAATCCTCATTGGAAAAAGTGCGGGCAGAAAACTCAGAATTACGTTCGGGCTGTGAAATCGCACGAGCTGAAGTAGAGCGTATGCGTTCTGAAGTAGCTGAACAGCGTTCAGTCAATGAGCGACTGTCCACAGAGTTAGGAAAGATTCGACAGGAAGCTGCAACGACTACGGCAGCTGCCTCGCGCGATAAAGAGGCGTTGATGTCGGAAATTGCGGCACTCAGCGAGAAACACCTCAAGGTAATTAAGCCATACACTCGAAGTACGTTTCGACAATAGATTAAAGATTAACGTACTTTAACTGAGTTGCGAGGTAGAAATAGTCTATTAGGTGAATAAATGGCACATGGGTCTAAAATTCACGCGGTCACGCAGGCTATTTTTAAAGCTTTAAATGAGGAAACGCGAGTATTCATGTGATAGAGACAAAGTGGTATTATAGATAAAGTTGCGTTTGTCCTTGTAATAGACATGTGGGTACAATATTCACTGCAGGTCAATTCTGAACTCGAGAGCGCACGCACTGAACGCACTTCGAAGGCTGAATTGGCGGCGCAATTGGGAACGCAGTTAGCGTCTCTCCTAACGAAAACCAAAGAATCGGCTATCGAGAGGGAGAATCAGGAGCGGCAGATGACGGCGATAAGAAATGAGTTGGCAGGTAAATTGGCACAGACCGAAAAACTGACAAAGGATCTGCGCACGGCTATGGCGCACACAGATAATTTAAAGAAGCAAGTGTCCAAGCTCCTGTTGGCAGTCGCCGAAAAAGAGAAACACCTGGCGGCTCTGCACAGCGATAATCAAAAGCTGCGCGGCGAAAACCAGGCGTACGGTGACAAGCTAGCGGGACAGGACGCGCTTATTAATCGCATCGCCCAACTTGAACAGGATATTGCCAGCCGTAATGTGACAATTTCGAAGGTCTGCGCCGAACGTGAAGATGGCGTTCGTCAGCTCGAGCAACTGCGAGCTCGACACGCGTCTCTGCTTCGGGAGGTCCAGGAAAGTCGAGATGCTCGCGAAGCCGAGTCTCAGGCGGCCGCACGACACGCAATTGAACAGGCGAACCTAACCGACAAGCTGGCCAAAGCTGGTGAGGAGCTCGACCAGATGAAGAAACGCCACGACATCGCACTCAGCGAACGCACCATCGCCGAGAGCAGGTATATTAATATATTTGCATATCAGTACGATGTGCTGTATAAAAAACGGGAAATAAGAGGACGACGCGCATCATCGAAAAAGACGGTGCCGTCATTGTTGAAATATTAGTTCTATGTTTTCTATTAATCAGATAATTCTCAGAAAACCGTGATAACAAATAAATTTGGTTAGGGAATATGCTTATCTAGCACATGGAGAACATAGCTGAACCATGCGACCTTTACTATAAAGGACAGCATGGTCTGAGTAATTAATGTGCATATTTTTAAGTATGTTTCCATTATAATCATGAACGTGCGAGCATTGCTAGTTTAAATGTCGGCATTAGCAAGCGGTTACTATGGCATGTTGGCATACTACCATGTCATACGATTACTATGGCATACTACCATGTCATACGATTACTATGGCATACTACCATGCCGGAGAAACCCCAAATAAGCCCAGCAAGACCCACCCACAGGTATGCCTTCAAGTAAGGGCAAGTTCTCGAGGCTGTACCGAAGAAATGATGCCAAGGACCTGTTTACCATCAAAGAAACCCTACTACTGTATGTTGCTAATATTGTTTCATTGCATATTACGTGTATTGTTTTTTAGATGCCGCTCGACGCTGAACCTGTCTCGAAAGCTGGAGAAAGAAGTTGTGACGCTACAAAAAGATAAAGAACGGGTCGCTAATGAACTGACAGAAGTCCAGCAGCACGTCACCTACCTTGAGAGTGTGTATAGTTTAAGTGTCAAATTATAATATCTACAGTTAAAATTATTACTTGTGATGCTTACGATATATAAACGAGATCAAACACGGGATAATCTGGCCTTGATTTGATGCAAAAATAATTTGCCACGTTTCTCTTTTCAGACGAGCGCACTGAACTGCTCAAATCGTTCAAAGACCTACCCGAAAAAATGCAGAAATTACAAACAGAGAACGGTCTATTAAGAAACGAGGTGGAAAAATTGCGGGACCGGGAACACGCATGGGCACCATTGGTCCAGGCCGGTCTCGCCAGAGGCCGAAAACAAGCAAATGCCGGTGCCGCTCAGGTGGCAGCAGTCGCAGCGACAATCTCTGCACCAACAGCAGCAACAACGACAAGGTCATCTGACGCCTTAGTTGCCCCATCTGTCAGCTCGGCACCGCAACCGAAAAGTGAGTTCTTGATGAACCACAACTTATGATACGCGTACACGAGGGTACGAGTATCTGGTCATATTTGACAAGAATACACTGAACGGTTGTTTCCCTTCCCTTTTGTTCGGATTTAATAAATACTAATACTACGTAACTCGTAAGCACTCTAACTGATATCTGGACAGAATTTAGGAACAAATAGTGTGAAATGGTAAGGCATTATTCAGATAGTACAATGACATTGTTATGCCAAAAAATATACATACTTTGCCTCTATACTTTGCTCATCCTTGACAGAAAAAACAATCTTCGCTCGGTTAAAAGATGGCACCAACGAAAGGGCGGCAGCATGTGACCAGTCACCTGTAAGAAGCAAGATCGCCATTTTTGAGGAGAAAGTCGCTGCGGGTGGTGGGAGCAATGCACTTGTAGCACCTGCTGTGCCCGGTCCTGGTTTAGCTGCCTCTTCTGGGGGCTCGGCAGCAGCAGCGAGTCCGACGGGAGGCTTAGGTGGACGGAGACGAGGTATGCGACGCAGTGCCACCGACACCGATTTCGGTAACGCGGCCCCCCCTCCATCTAAACGGGGTAGCGCTGACACCAATCGTAAGGACACGCCGTCCATTACTTCAGACGAAAGCAGTATTAGCACTCAGGCAACTAGTACAGGTAGCAGCCGAAAAGAGACGAATTCAAAGAACGCTCCAGTTACTGCGACGACAACACAACCGAGCCAACAACAATCACCACATCTGTCTTCTACAACCCAACCTAAAGGTAAGACCAAACGCTACAAATTCCTGTGACTGTTTTACCACAATTGTCCAGGCTGTAAAAACCATATAACCCAATTATTAAAATTATGGAGATTGAATAGTTTGTATAACTATATTTTCTGCTGGATTAGTGGGTTTATTATGATTTTACTATTTGCATGATTCTAGACCGAAGCGCAGTCTTGGAGCTCTAAAAATGGGGTCAGTTATAGGCCAGTTACCTTAGTATTGGCTGTCGAGATTGTAAGGCATTACCAATAGGGTTTGTTGGTTATTTGACATCACGTTGTAGGCCGTGCGAAGATGTCGTCGTCGACCGAGGAGGACGACGAGGATGAGATTGTCTTACCTGCGCCGATGACAAGCCGGCGACGAAGTCAACAAGGAAAGACACCAACTGCCCCAAAATCGCGAAGCTCACAGGCTCCTTCAAATGTTAAAAACAAAAGTAATGCTCTTACGAGCAGCGGACAAAAAAGCCGCACAGCTGGCGACAAATCGACTGCAGGCCGGGATACCACATTTATGGCGGCCAGCGTTGTTGGCAGCAGGAGTTCAAGCACTGCAAAAGCTATTTCTGACAAAGAACAAGCCCAACAACCCAAAGGACGCAGGTCACTAGTCAAGGGCACGCCGAAGAAAACTCCAACGAGCGGTGCTGCGGCTATAGGACGACTTGGCACTCCTGTTATACAGGATCAGGTTGGCGGCACCAGCGAGGGAGGCGTTGGGGGTCGATCGCTAAGAGCCAGCACACTGGTCGTAAAGAAGGCGTCTGATATCGATGCAAAACAGCGAGAGCAGTTCAAGCACAAAGGCCGACCATCTGCAGGTGCGATATCAACAGATGTATAGACGATGGTGTATAGAAGCGAGAGGTGAACAAGGGTAAAATCGCTTAAAAAAGTGTGTGAGTTTTTTGCGAAGTGCGAGCGAACGAGCGGGAAAAATGAAAGAAAATTCGTTGGAATATATGTATACGAAAGCATAGAAATAGTTAGAGGATCTGTGTTAACGGAGTTAACGGCAAAGCCAGCCGTTAGCCATGATTATAACGATTACGGCGTTATCCTACTGTCTACTCCTTTCCCCCGCTTTCCGTATGCCTTATTATTGTACTCGTATGTGTACCTCCTGTATTAAACAGTCAGATGACGAGATAACAAAATTGCCGTAATTATTAAGGCAAACCAATCAATATGACTGTACAATATAATCAATAAAGGAGGCTGGATCTATGAGGGGTATGGTTTGTGCATACTAACCTAATACGTTTTCGCCCGGTGTCGCCGTTTAATGCCAGATCGATGAATTTGCGCTATACAAATTGTATCGCATTCTCATTACAATATCTTGTAAACACTAATGAGTAGGCGATAAATGCATCGCGGCTTTTCCTATAGAGGCAAACGCCAAGGACTCAAAAAAGTCGCTTTGTTTTCGTTGGACAAAAAATGATTCGCTATACTCGTTTACTGCGATGATTTAATTATAACGAAGCGAAAGGATTGGAGTTTATGATAAAAGGTAGTTGTGTTTCAGCGGAGTGGTGGAAAACTGGTGTATTGTTTGGCGTCATCACAACCATTGATGACGCTTCACATAACAGTGAACGTATAGCGACAAATTCTGAGTCTTTTATTATCCTGTTCTAATTGAAAAGAGAAGTTTGAAATTGTTAGAGTAGTAATATTATATTGTTACTAGAGCTAGCAGTAAGGCGCCCTGATCGCTAGAGTAAAAGGCATTTGGGGTCAATGTTGCAATCTTGCCAGAGTCTACAGTAGCCAAAAATCGAAGTTAGTCCCATGCCTCCATTTTATTTCCATGTATTATCTAGCCGTTACAAGCGCTTTTCTGCCGCGGCTGCTGCTGGTCTCAATTCTAACTTTTGCTAAACCAACGAGTTCTATGAACGTGTTAGTCAGACTGGTGATCACATAAGCACATCAGCGTTTTAAAAGAAAAAATTAAATTCGGTCTGTTCTTTTTTTCTAAAATTACTTTCATAATTCAGTAATCACTTCAGGTAAGATTGTTAAAATATTCTGATATTTTTCGGCTTTTGCAAATAGCTAGCTTATAGCTTGATATCTGCAGTGCTACGTCGACGCATCTGTAATTAATACCTAATTTCTAATTTTAGTAGTGAAAAATCTTAGTTCTGGGTATCCACTGTTCTAGGAGCAGTGTCGAGAAATAAGGAGCAAATTAATGCCACGTTGGCATTAATGGCAATGGGCGTCCGTTGATGAAGTTCAAAACATTAAAGCCATGCATCGATGTATTAACGCACTGTAATGCTTCGAAAAATGTTACCCATAACACATCAGTGAGCCAATTGTTCTCATGGTATAATAGTGCTAGTGCCAGTAACAGCAGTAATGGTAGTACTAAGTGGTGGAGATATTACGCGGGTTAAAAATAGCTACGCGAACTTGTACTTTGAAGAAATGACACACATTCGTGTCAACACATATATATATATATATATATATATATATATATATATATATATACATTCACACACACACACACACACAAAAATCATATGTATGATGAATAAAAATCCATATACGTAGATATGTTATTGATAAAATAGGTGGCACTTCTACAAATATTATTACAACGATCATTATCATTACATCTACAATAATATGGTCCTGTATAATCATTGAAGAACATCTGCTGCGTGTTTATGTGAGTATGTTTGTGTAGGTTCACATATGTTTAATGAGAACTGCTCTACGTGTAATATAATGTGTATACCTATGTCTTTAGTAGCTTACTGCGGTGTGGTACCTTATGTAGAATTGTCGTGAATCTGTCGTGTGGTGGTATGTATACAACTTCAAAGATATAGCGAAACACGTAGCTTAGAACACCAAAAGTGGCTATATTATATATCATAAATAATAGTATATAGCACGAATGAACCCATCTGCACGACAAAACATTTGTGCTTTAGCGTTTTAGATAGTAATGTATATATGATTGTGTATATGAAATATAGCAGCGACGTTTATATAGGGTAGTAGCGGGTATAACTAATATAATAGCAGGATCAGCAACATTTGGGTGATTACGACCCCAATTATCAGGATAACGCAATGGATTTGAGTGTATAAGCGGCAATTTCAGAAAGATCCAATGAACGAAACGGAAAATACAAAGGACAACATTACTGAATAATTATTATTGTATTTTGCCCTACGAAGTACGCGAACGTCGCCAAGTCCGATATATATATATATATATATATATATATATATAAAGAAAGAGAGAGAGAGAGAGAGAGAGAGAGAGACGGGAGCCAAAACACTTGCAATGATGAAATACATTACCAGTAATATCACTGATTGATCACAATTTATAAATAAAACAGGGCACACAAACGGAGACCAAACAGTAGAAATACTTCGAACAGTCGTAAATGACATTGTGCAGTGGGTGAACATTTCAATCAACGAACGCGAGATTCACGATTAAACTGCTGTTCAAATAGTGCAGCCATTGAGGTCTATTCACCTAGCTATCTAACTCTGCAGCCATTGGGTGCATTGATTCATGATGACACTAATTTTAATCATACCGCTAGTGTAAGCGAACAAGGCTGTCTTAGTCCAGTAGTAGAGGGGCACTCACTCACGTTTGCAACATCGACTAGGTAACAGTAGTATGTATAGACAAGTGATCTTGACGAAATAAACAGTCAAAAAACAAAAGGCACTGTTCTGTATGACAAAGAGCCATAGCTACAATACACACATAAAACGCAGTAGCGTAATATATATATATATATATATAATATGATGCAGATGGAAAGTGCAGAGCACATAATTGAGATAATATGTAACCCAAACTGAGGTTATACGCGAGTACATATAAATAGGTGTAAGATCAACATACACACAAACACACACATGTGCATATATATATATAAATATATAACACCTATATTTATTTATCATGCACGAACGAGTGGAGCACATATTCCTCATTCTGTACTCTATTAAAAAAAAGCTAAAGGAAGGGACCCAGAAGAAGGATGGGAACGACGAAAAACGCAGAAAAGACATTTCTGCACTTCGTATTATCCTCCAAATACATCCTGCAGGTAATAAGCGGCAGGGACGAAGAGAATGTATGGGTCAAGGGTCTACTAGATTATAGCATAAAAAAATGCGACGATATTATTTAAACTGAATATATGTAATTGGAAAACCTGTTCGGTACGACCTAGTGATACCTAGCTGCTATGGCTCCTAAAGATTTGTGGTCTATCACTTCAACAAACAAATACTGAAAATAGTTGATGCAAAATGTTAATAAATATTTGGTCTCGGCAGATACAAAAACGGACTTGATACCTGACAGGTTAATAAATAAACTATAACACCATGGAAACGGAACAATAGAGCCTCAATTCAGTTCAGGCCGTGGGCGTTCAGATAACGTTCCGTGGGTATAGGCCGTATGAGACTGGACACCTAATAGGCAGACTAGACTTAAGCAATATTTCATGCGAATCATTGTATTTTGCTTTATCTGTAGGGTCGACGTCTGCAGTTAATACACTGATGTTTAGAAATTACGTTGATAAATAGTTATTGCGACAATTACAATGAGACCAATTACTCATTTGAAGCTTTTATTCTAATTCACCTGCCTTGCCGCCAGAACGCTATTATTCGAAATTATGCTGATTACTACCAGTCGTAATTTCTATTTCACCATCATCGGTTTTCCTACAACAGTTTGAGGTAGACACAGAGTAAACTGTAGCTGTAAGGACAATCACTTTTGTGATTGCAGCGTTCCGTTATTAATAATGCAACATTTACACCCGCAAAAGGAAGATGTCATTGTTTGATGTTCTTGTAAATGTAGTGGTGGGCGTAACTATTCTTTGTCCGTTGGCCAATATGAAATGTAGCAATGAAACTCCTAAACATATTTATTGGTAAACAAAGCACTAGAGGGTTGTAGAATATTCCATAATCTCAATTCCAAGTTTCGAGTTGTGCATCTTGTGCCGCCGTTAGGTATTCCATCAGATGGCTTCTCCCAGCACGAAACGAGGTTCGTCTACGCCCGGATTCGACCACCACGTGTCCTTCAGGGTTAACAGGCAAATACGTGTCCTACTACGCTAAGTCTGGGGATACTCCTTAGTCTAGACGATATCGATGTTGGGAATTCCACAATTAAATATTCATTCAATATTATGTTTTTTGCACTCGTTTTGAGGTGAAAGATCGGGACGTGTATTTTACTGGCAACAGCGAACAACAGAAAACCTAACCATTATTATTATCACCACTACAATCATAGCAAGTGTAAACTACATCATTCATACAGCTTGAGATTTGAGCACACGTGGACAACCAATTGAATGTTAGAGGCCGAGCACTGCGAGACTCAAACGTAGACGCTTCATTGTTATTATAGAAATTAGTTGGGAATGAATCGAACAGCGAGAACGTATAAAGAGATCGTATTAGTAACGTAAACTAAAAAACGCTAAACGATCTAATGGAGATAAGGACCGGTTGAGCAATTACCAATGGCTGATAGCATACTTCCGCCGGAAAGACAAAAAAAAAAACGACAGAATGTGTTAGGGTTAGGGACGCTTATAGCTCCTGCTAACATAT
Source organism: Varroa destructor (assembly GCF_002443255.2). Taxonomy (NCBI): domain Eukaryota; kingdom Metazoa; phylum Arthropoda; class Arachnida; order Mesostigmata; family Varroidae; genus Varroa; species Varroa destructor. Next base: position 2,073,041 of record NW_019211459.1, on the reverse strand, counting down.
ATATATATATATATATATTATATATATATATATATATATATATATATAATGTAAGTTTTCTGTATTGATTGGAAAACGAAAAACTGTACTATGTATTATTAAACCAGAATACTGTAATAAATGAGTAATATTAACAGCAATGGTACGATAAAGTAAATAAATGCGTTCATCATTTAGATACATAATTTCGCGTCGAACATTAACTAAATATTTGGTAGGCAAACGGAAAGGGCTAGTATTATTATTGCATAATTAATACAGTGGAGCATCGTATTGTCTCTACTATCATGATAATGCTATTACACCACATATAAGAATATACAATAATTATATCATGAAATATACTTTATTCTTATAACACGCATATTGTCATTACGTAATATTGAACCATATATATATATATATATATATATATATATATGAGGCTTTTATCATTTAAAATTTTGTTTCTCTTAGCTTGTCACTTTTACTGAATTTATAATAGTCATAATATTATGAAGGCGTAACTACCTTGTAGATAAGTTGGAAGTAACTTATCTACAAGGTAGTTAGTCTAGCCGTATTGTATAAATATATCGGTCAAGCCGTAAATATTCCTGTAGTATTCGTCGTTATCGTTTCATCTTCGTTGAGGTTTGCAATTAGGTGCAGGTATTATTAATGCGTACTTCGTTAGCTCTTCGCCAAGCAACAGATACACATTTGTCTAGAACACTCGTTTTCCCGTCAAGTATTCAAAATCGTCGACTCAGCGAATAGAGCTTCTGTAGCTTGAATAAAGTTGAAACGGAATTCGAATTTATTAGCCTGCTACTTGACCACTTTACATTAGTGTTAGGCTCAGTTTTGCTGAATGCACAAGACTAAATATGGACAGCAGTAGGACACGTGGTATCGAACAATATATTTACAAAATATATCGCAAGGTTTTGAGGGTTTGCGACAAAAACTTACACTATAGGTTCTCGGTTCTTGGAAGATAACGAATTACTAAAAAAAAAAAAAAAAAAGTAGGACGAAATATTTGTTTAAGCTTGTAAGAAAGCCACTGTCTTCAGGTTTAGATCGGTCCACGGGTGAGATTAGGGTCTGCATATATTCCTTAATTATCACGCTTTTCACTAATCCATTCGAGAGCTTGACAAGGAGGAAATATAACTTGCTTCTATACAATGTAATCATCTTTGTGAATCACACTCAACTTCCAGACAGTCTCTCTCTGAGGATATAAATGTGTATGCATATAAAAGGAAGCAATCTCTCCAACTGAGTTATCCTTATGTCTGCAAAGTAGAAAAATCGTACTAATAGTTCAAGTGATTTATACGTTGCTACTTGGATGCCTCAGCAAGCTCACTTTTGATATGCAACCCTTGAAGTAATATACCTTAATAACGCTGCCGATGAGATGTCTGAAAATATAAGCTTCTGTAATGTGTTTGAGAATATTTACGACAACAACTGACTTGTATCTGAATAAAAAAAAGATTAACTCATTTAGCAAGCATGAGCAGAAATACCAAGAAGAGTAAATTTAGATTGGTGCTAAAATGGCTCCTAGAGATACGACTAATTAAAGGGAATATAGGATCATGGCGGCAGCCTCTGGTATCCAGCAGTGGTGATCTTTTATCATTCGACTATAGCGGCATGCATGCCAAGTTCACGTAAAGTTGATACGATTTAATCATTCAATAGCTATGATTCTAAGATAATACAAGGCTTAATAGTGATGTTATTCATTTCTCTTGAGAAATAAACATAAAGCTTTATGATAGTTCAATAGTAATAATATCAGAAATTATTGATAACTGTTAATGTTGATTTGTTTCTTGCCTGCCTTGTTTTGTTATACAAAGATGATCACTGAGAAAATATTTGTAAAGCAAATTCCAGCCGCTACTTTTTGCATCGAAAGACAACAAATCCTCGTTGAAAATTCTAACTACAGTACATATCAAGGTGCATATACGAAGACTCGTATTTGTTTTTTGTAGTCAAGTTCTAAGTTTCCTCTTCACGTCTGATTACTGTACAGCTTTACTTGCTTCATGAAATGCCTAGCAAGCAATCAGAGGCATTCCTGGCCTTCGTGTGTTCGCTGAAAAGGAATTGGGATCAGAGAAGAGATGGCTAGCACCCACGCAACCAAGCTTGGCTTCATCATGACCTGAACCCATTGAGTGAACTCTGTATTCATTATAGCAATATGAGCGAAGACACAAAAAGATGAAATCGATTACATCGAAGTCTTTGCGTTCTTCGCAGGCAGGAAACAGCAGGGATGCCTTCGAATATGGCAATGTCAATGTCAAAACATATCCATAGTGCGTGGACCACGAACGGATGGATCGATTTGTTGATGGCTTCTGTTACAAATCAGAGCTCTTCTTGAATCATTTCCGATTTGAGGGCTAATAAACAGTTGCGTAATACCTGAGCAGCACTCTGTAATTATTAGAAAGAGCAAAGAGAAGTAAATCAAAAAGCAGTACTGCATACAAACATTACGCAAATTTTTTTTTGTTTATAAATAGATGTTATGCTCTGCATAATTTTTGGTCGCCCTTGCAAAATATTTGAAACACCTAAATACATGCAATGCACGGATAGCCACAAGGAGGGGGAAGGTAAGCCTACGATTCAATCATAGCTTTACAGTTAGATCAAAATTACTTTTACTAATTAGAAGCCTTTTTTCCGACATACATACGTCTTTCTCAACAGTAGGTCCAACTGCCCTTCTGTACATGCGTACAGGACTAACATTATTAACAAACCTTGTTGTGTTTCAGCTGTAGTTCCGCTAACTCAATAAGGCTTTTGCGGAAATTGGCAATACGGCGTATGCGGAAATCTGCAAGTTCTCGCTCCATGGTACCAGAAATATCCTTATATCGCGTACAAGCCTCACGTTGTGCCTCTTCAGCAGCACGGACCTCGCGATCCCTGAAACGCGCCTACAATTTCATAGAATATATCGCAAAGCCATCACTGTTAAGCAACTTCCTTTTCGTAACGTGATGATGAACTATTGAGACTGCATTTGTTGATTTCTTCAATTCGTGTACGGTAACCCAAGAAAACGGTTCTCTACAATTTCAAAATTCTGCTCAATACAATTCATATACATGTATTTATTATTGTATCTTGTGCCCTTATATTCACTAAAAAGGCGAAACTGAATATTGATGTGCAATAATTGTATCTCTTTTAATAAAATAAAGATGACTTGTGCTTTTCATGGCAGTGACGCAAACATTGATGTATCTGAAAAACACGAGCGAGTCAAGTGACGTTAAGCTATGGTACGTAATATTTCAAGCCACTAGTTAAATTTGAGGCAGTAATAGGACTTGCCATAGTATGGGCATAGCTCAGTTATTAATTTTTATTCGCCTAAGCAAAAATATATTATTATTTTCACTGCCATGTTATTTGGTAAAGTTTACCTTTTCGACCATTTTATTAGCAGTCTCATAGTCAGCAAGGCATCGGACACGACGCTGCATAAGGTCTCTCGCAGCTCGCGTTTCATTAAAATAATACTTTAGGATATCCGTAAGCTTTAGGTCGATATCGGAACAGGCTCGTCCTTCGCAGCGGCGTGCCCGCTCCAATCCATCAGCAAAACGAGGAACGAATTTGCGTAACGGAGCTTCCATTTTTGAAAGCTCGAGGAAGTGCGTAGATATACGGATATAATTGTCTGCTAAACGTTTATGTGCCTGCAAGCAGATTAGCTTAAGTTAACGCACTATTTACTAAACAGATATATTAATACTGTGAATGAGTATTCATTATAATAAGAAAACAGGTACTACTATTACTAACAACCCAGGGTTTTCGCCGCCAGATGAACACGAACGCTTTTATAGTTACTTCTGTCACAAAGGACTGACATGCACTTGGGGTTAAGCGCATCACGAACATCCACAATTATTGACTGCCTCATGTATTAGATTAATTTATATCCGTGTTTCCAAATCGTAGGATTAAATCAATAATTTAGCATTCCGTACTTTTAGTGCTGCTTTCGACATACCTGTGTCATCTTGTCAGCTTTGTGGAAGGCATTTTCAACATGTGATTGATACGATACGAGGAAATGCTTCTGGGGATCGAATACGTCATTGCGTTCTGACGACGGAGACATAAATTCGTCGGCACTCTGGTTTAACTTACTGAAAAATTTGTGGAATATCTCCTTCTGCGGAAAATAAGACAAAGGAATACAACAATTAACCTGTCACTGCCGCTATACTTAAAACAACAGTTTAGTCACATTGGTTTCTTTATCATGCTGCGCAAATATTTTCATACCTGTTAACGGTATTTGATTCAGACGTATCAATTCAATAATGATAGCAACTACTTTTATTGTGATTGGTGTATCAGAATACAAGTGTACCATCAAATTAATACAAGCAGTTGAACTATGGAAATTTTATTCCGTGCCAGTATGATATATAACCCACTCAGAAACCTGTATAAAATTGCAATAGCTTTAGAGATATTAGAAAGACGAAATTCGGCAAAGTATTATACCCACTGATAGAAAAACAAAAAGAAGAAAAAGAGAGTTAAATAGATAAAAAAAAAAAAAAAAACCTTATTTTTATTGAAATGAAAATAAAATTAGTAATGATTTTTTTTAATACACAGCTAAACTGCTACTACATATATATATGGTTGATTGGGTTTAGGTTCTATTGTCTTGGATATGGATCTTTTGATATCTGCATTTCATCAATAACCTTAATCTTATAATCGACTCCGATAAAATAAACGACCTTACTTACATCTTACTGTAACATCTACTTAACATGCTGTCAAAATAACCCACGGTTTAGCTTAAATCTTACACGTAAACTCATATATATTTAGGAGCATAGTTCATTGAAGATTTATGTGTACGCTTTCACTGAATTATGACATTTGCTAGACTATAGTCTAGTTCCTAAAACATGCTATTGCAGTTAATATTTGTTGATATGCATAAGAACTATCTCACATATTGCCCTGATTGAATGCAATCTATTTAAGGCACAAGAAAATGCGTTAGGTCAATGGATAAACCAATTGTTGGCAGGAAGGCAAACAAAGCTGAAAGTAGTTAATATGAAGAAATGCCGTCAACTTGCCTTGTTGCGACCTCGAACACTGAGATCATCTTTGTAGGTGAGAAAGACTCGAAAATTGGCGTCATTTTTAAAAATCATGTGCGATGCGAGTCTCTGCAGAAACATTTCGTGCATGGCAACAGTCTTTTTAAACGTAGCCAGATATTCGGCTTCAAGTTCAGCTTTCATTTTTGCGAATTCGTCCTGAGATAATATCCAGAAATTTAAATACACCACTAAGTTAGTTTTACTAGGTGACATTTTCATTTACCTATTGAATATTGATGAAACGATTAGACGCCTAAGGCACAGTTGGCAGTATAGCGGGCACCATCCATTCCACCATAGCTACTGTTAGAAATAGGTGGTAGAGAAAACCACACGTTACCTTTAGTAAGTTCATTCCGCGAAATTCAACTTAGTATTAGATTAACTCAGATTAATTACCTTATCACTACGTTCGAACAATATTTATAGTTGCATGACTGCTCGAGTAGATACAAATGTTCTGAAATAATTACTGTGCCATTGCGTTAATAAGTACAGATCATTTGCAGCATGGGTCATATGGATAAATGTTCCTAGAACATTACTAGAACGACAGCTTTCATGTTACTAGAACGACGATGTCTCTTCTGTGAGCAACTTCTATCGTCTTCATAGCTTAGTCACTTCATAAATTACTTTCACGGATCACTGAAAATTAATCTATTTCACTTTTTTTTTTAATACATAAAACGTTTTAATATTTAATATATATTAAACAAACCATCAGATGTTAACTCTACGCATAAACTTTGCTGAGTCTAATTTTACTTATCTTATTTTACTTAGGTAAGTTTAATACTAAACTTACCTTGGTCATGGTCCCCTCGCCTTCACCTAGCTTTTGCAGCTTTTCCCGAGATGCATCAAAATCTGGCCGCGGGGGTGGCGGGGGAATCTGTAAGTGAATTAAGTCTTGCTCTTTTAACTTGTATTTTTCAATTATAAAATAAAACCTACGTTGTTAAAAAATTATGTGTAGAACAATTGTAGTGCAACTGTAATTACATACATTAAAATATAGAAGCTAAAAAACTTCTAAATTTTCATGTATATAAGTGTTGCAATTCAGGAGACATATGAATAAATTATTATCATATTGGAATTATTGGCTGTTGTGATACAGTATATCGATATATTTGATTGTTATGCATTTTTACATAAACTGTATTGTGTATATACATATACTCTTAAGACAGTATATTTGAAACAACGTAGCCATACAGTAAGGTTATATATAAATTAACCCATCAATGTTATTAACTAACTAGTGCCTTTTGTATCGTTAGAAAGACTTACAATGTATCCTGCATAGGCAGGGTGTTCCTCAATAGCTGTATGCAGCCACAAAAATTCCTCGTGTTCCCGGACAACAGAATATTCGGAACCCGCGCCGCCCATCTCTTCCAGAGTAGTTCTTGTGTGGACAGTAAATTTTACCTGGAATGCGATTATTAAATTAAACAATAGATCGGACCAATTTAAATAAACGAAAAAAGTTATTTATTTATTTATAATCATGATAAAGGTTTTGCCTGTTGATGATGAACCTCGCATAGCTAAAACGAGTTACTACATTTCCGCTGCATCATTAGACTTCCAAATAAACGCATCATCCCAGTTAGAGAGCCTACTTTGAAAAGACATCTCAGATCATCGAATATTAAAATATCATACATGTTTAGAAATTCTTTACTTCATGCCCTGGTAGTTCGTACAGTCTCATATAGTTCTAAAAATATTCAGCCTCCAAAACTATAAAGTTAAAACCGAACCTTAATGGCTTTTGTATAGATGTTGAGAGCCTATTGCTGCTTGCCTGTTCGACTGAAATCGCATATCCTATTTTGTAGTATTATACTTATAATATTTATATACATAATAATAAAACATTTTACGCACTTACTCCTCTAATTTTAAAAACATTCAAGATAAACCAGGTTTGTATTAAATCCAAAAGCTGTTTATATGGAACTGTTATTAAAAACGCTGAAAACCAAGGTAAGGGCTAACCGATATGACAAAACCTGTTGCTGAGCAGGCCGTTAAGTAGAGAACAATACAAATAGATTATCTGTCATAGTATCGTCGGAAGCCTTTCCATTTCAACTGTAATCAGCCATTGTCGCGTACACTATGATGACTAAAATGGACAAAATTTTATTAACACCGTATAACAGCTATGTAATACTTATAATCACGCGTAGTAGTGAGTTGTTTTAAATATATTCACCAGATTTATGATTTGTAACAACGATTGAATTTCCAACCACCGAGGCAAAAAACTGTATGAGTGCAAGCTCTTATATTTTTAGAACGTCGATTAACGAACTGCACGACTCCCGTGACCTTCGAAAGTTTTCATGATTGGGAAAGTTTAAATATATATATTTAAATAGATCCTTTCCTTACTCTCTAAAACAATAAGTAACGTGATTGAAATTGCGCGCATTTTTTGCTAATGTGTTCACTATAATTAAAGGCTGCGTAACCTTTAGTATGCGTAACTTAGTTAGATTAATAATAAGTTATGCATACTAACGCTTCTCAAGTATTCTATATAACGCCAACCTTCAGCTGCTTGTCAATCCTACTTGGTGTATTGATGATAATTCCTCTGCCATGTCTTAAATTATTAGATGAATGGAGCCGAAGCGAAATCTGAGTAACGCTGTCAATCTACTATTAATTATTATATGTAAATATTAGGCTACTACTGAAGATTACCAGTTTGGTTGCCGATGTGTACTTCGTTGTTGCTTATTCTTACCTTGTCTCTCTCGGAGAGGGCATCTGAGATATCAACGTTGAGCTCATTGTCTGACTCAACTTGGACCGGGGCTGAATCCTAGAATTATCAGGTCGGATTACAATATATTAAGTGTATAAAAATGTTATGACCCAATCATTATTTTTTGATATTTTTAGCCATTTCTCGTTTGTTAACATGTCTTCAGAGTCACCTCGAGATCCTGCCTTTACTAAGGGCAAGTGAAATGGGTTTTGTCAGGCTAATCTGGGTTTTCTTTCGCATCCCTGTGAAATGGCATGCAAGCATACAAACAGTTGTCAACCTCAATAATAGCTCCTCATGATCTGTACTTTTTTTTCCTGATTTTCCTTACTCTCCTGGTTATTAACTTGTGGTAGCAATTTTTACCAACGTTGAAATCTAAACTAACGTAACTGCAGGATTTTTACTTTACGGTAATTAGCTACTTAAATCACACCGCTGCCCCACACAATGCTTAATTGTGCTTCATAAATTCATAAATAGAAAATTAAAAATAAAATTCATAAATAAAAATACTGTCACAATAGTAACCTGTAGCTTTTCCAGAATGCAGAATAATTAAAAGTTTGACGCCGAATTTTTCCAATCATAATATGTTTTCTGAGTACTCATTACACATATTTGAATGATGATGGTAAGGTATAGTACAGCATAAAAACAGTACTAGTGCGTCAAACGTTATTCTCTGATACTATATGTTGGTCCCGATCTTTTTGCTTAGTTTTAGACATGTGTTTTCAAGTAATCTGTGAAGCACAGAGCTTACCTCTGATGTCACTATAAAACCTACGGCCAGATATAAAAACAGGCGATAAACAGTAAGCATTCACTTCGTGATGAGTGCACCCTATAACTGCCCAAAAACGACCCAACGTTGAAATGTAGGAATTATCTACATATAACCGTTGGTGGTACTTGTACTAAGCAAAACTCTGCAAGCTAGAACTCAAATAAGAAGTTTGCTGGCAAGATATAATTGCAATGACACAGCTTCCACTGTCTCATTACAGTCATTGTCACGGAACAAGCTCTCTCTTTTTCTTTCAGTCCTACCCCCACAGGCACTTTTGGGAGGTCAGGTTATAAGGTTCCTTGATGAATAGAACCGATACTCAATTGCTGTTATGTGGAAAGCGGTTTTACGGCTGGATCTCTGGCATCACTGGCAATAGAGTATAATAGTACTTTTGCAAATAATGAATGTTGCGACAAGCATATATGTAGAGATTTTTTAAGTCTTGTTGTTACGCAAAACAGCCATTATCCGTTGGATGGGCGGTCATCATAATGAGAGTTGGTAAAATATATTAATATTTATTTTTGTTTCAACACGCACTGAGAATCCCGTTGCTTTTGGCAGATTATTTTTTTTACATTAATATCAAAGTTTGCCTAGGTAACATAAGTTGCTAACACGGTATGATCATATAACGGTTGACTGTAGTTAGATGAGTAATCGTGCGTATCAATCAAAAGTGATCTATGAAGGGGCTAAACATGTCACTTCTAGTGTTGCGGCACGCCATGTTTTAGTAATATGTAGCTCATATAATGGTATTCAGAGCACTGGATGACGTTTAACGGCCAGGTTGCGATAAATTAAATCAACTTACTTGGCTATTGCGGGTATTAACTTCAGAGTCTTCTTGAAAGGCCAACATTATGTCGTTTGATTTCACACTTAACCAATTAGTAATGCGGATAATGAGCAGAACACAAGCAAGACCTCGATCTTGCAAGCTCTACACTGTGATGCGACCGGTTTGGGTATCACACAAAGATGATTTGGCGTCTTTTGTATATGTACTTTGAAGCTAGATCTTTTTTGCGCCCCTTTACTTCCTTCTAACGGTTCGCACTTTCAATATATTCTAAAAGCCGCTACAGCATAAGTTAAAGTTAAATTCTGACAACACGAAGAGAGTTCAAGAGGCAAACAGTGTAGTGCTGTCCCCCCCCCATAGATGCGAACGCTCCAGCCATCATTTACGCGCTGTTTTGTTGATCTCGCTCACTGCTGAAAAACAAATTGGATTAACTTTAAATTCGCATAAAGACAATCACACACACTCACATAAGTGTACTGTACGCACTAATTAATAACCGCCTGCTTTGAGGATTGTTTTTTATCATTTGTTATTTGCAATATGCTTAATATCGCCGCTAGATATCAGACAATCAGTTTTTGCTAGAAATATATATAAAAAAAAAAAAAAGTGCCATGTAACCTATGTAGCAGTGGCTAGCGTATAACTACATTTTTGCTAATTTTCACAACCTAGAAACTTCTATTTAAATAAAAAAAAATTCTGCGTCTACAGTAGGTACCTGTCGTCTTACCGATATAATAAGGACCAATAGCAGCGACCGAGATGACAAAGTTAATTGTGAAAAGATGTACTAGTTAACACGACTCCTATCTGCGGCGTTTGACTAAACGGCAACCTTCGAACAGGTAGATTAGCTCGTTTAATTTATGAAACAATCCGTCGTTCATTTGGAAATGGCTACAGTTTGCACCGTTACACAAAAGTACATAGGTATCGACCTAGATTAGCCGCTATTGTTTTTTTAATAATTTGTTTTCAGCACCAGTCGGATTGCTCTTTATCAGAGAAAGACAAAGTGCATTCACCGCCCAATCTAACCTGTTTCTTAGATTGAAAAACGTATCCCTATCAATTAATTGAAGCTTTGGCGTAATATTTATAATGGACTGACCAATGATAGTCCACTTTGGTTTTTTACCGTACCCTTCTAATGTTATGTGTTTAGGTTAATCAAAATAGCAACGGTTCTATTGAGATCTGCTGCCACCTGCTGTTATTCACCTCGTTTTTACTAAATGTCTATGGAAGACGTCGGAAAGAAGCATCCCATTAGTTGGATCGAGATAAGTACATCCGGTCAAACATTATGCCCCTGCTATGAACGAGCGTCTTTTTTGTCTACCGCTTCTCAACAATGATGTTGACAACGATATGTATGTATAATAATCATACAGGCAATGCACTATGACATAACTAATTACGATCGCATTGGATCCATACTTAGATAGTTATATACATAAATTGTTCGGGCTATTTCCAACAGCAGTGCCTGTCGATCCGTCCGTCCGACCGGAGGAGCCCCGAAACTAAGGACAGTAAATAGACAGCTGACGATAATGTACCGAATGGCGATCCTCTAATTGACCAATCGCATTTGCCTGGCTATATTGCTCTCGCTCGTGACAACTACACACTTACTCTACACTGCTGCAGCTGCCGTTGGAACTTTGTTTGTCTCACGGGCCTTATGGTCCTACTGACTCGTTTCTCTCGACCTGTAATCCTCACCCGCACCGCAGTTGCCTGTCGACGAATACAATACTTCCCAATAAAATTCACCTCTGAGCGTTAGGCAACCCCGTTAGATCGCTCTTGACATATTCACTTGCTTATCTACCGTTCCCTAAAGCTAATTAACTAGTCCTATTGTTTTCTTTTTACTCTGAGACAATATCGCAGCTGCCACCGATGCAACGAATACTAATATCCCAATGCTTCCACGAACAGAACGTTTCTTTGTTTACTCACAGAGATGAGATTTTTTACAGTCTGGTGCCTAACCTTAGGTTGCTTGCTTGAAAGGAAGGTTGAACTTTTGATGTCCGCATTCAACGTTTACTGTTACACAGCGTCGATCTCCTCAGTTGTTTGTTCTACGTCTCCGATGAGGTGCTACTTTTGAAGCTGCCTATAAGCAAACAATTGTTGTTGTTCCTTACTGCTGAAAGCTGATCAAGACTCTCGTATTGGTGGCAATGGCGGTATCATCGTTGCCCACCGGCAGCCCCATACGCATGATTAGTTCGAAAGATTGCAACAACGAGCAGTTGGCGCTGGTTACTGCACAAGAAGCACACCGCTGTTGTTGTCGACAACATCTTATTGTCATTTGAGGAGCGCTCGATTTGAAAGGCTGCCTAATGTCGTCTGCTTCCGAATGGACCGTTCACTATGAGTAGAGCGGTAACTGGTCAAGTCAATCAATAGCACACCATTCGCAGTCTTTGTTTCTATAAAAAAAAAAAAAGGTTTCGTTTTCTTTTTGCATATATCGTAAGTGCTTAGTTCTTTTCTATCTGAAATTAAAATTGCTTCTACGCTAAGATAACGTACAAATCGAAGGTATCGTACGATACTTTCCCATTGTGAAACATTTGCTGTGATTTTTTTTCTTCTTCAATCACTAAAGGCATAAGCGAGTTTTCCTCAGGACGACCCCTAAACTTTTAAAGTTATAGAACTTGTTTGTTTTGTCTATAAAAAAAATTTTAGAGAACGTTCTTTTTTGCACTCCATCCCTTGCAACGTCCTCTACTTCTGGGAACTGACCCTAATCCTAACTGGTTTGAATCGGAATTTGCTCCTTCACTTAAATTCATTCAGTATCTTTATTAAGAATTCGCTAATTTTCATTAGTCTGGTATAGCTTTTTTTTAACGTAAAATGACGACTGCAGATTTCTTATCTATTGGTTGTAGTCCGCCTGGTGTGTCTGCTTGCCATTTCCTGCCTGCGTCATATTTTTCTTCAGTTATCATCAAATTCATTGGAAAATCATCATTATCGTTGTCGTCGTCGTCGCCTATCTTATATTACTTTTGCTAACGCTCATGCTTTTTAAGGTTGAAAATTAAACAGTTCAACGAAAATTATTTGATACAAACAAAATGATATTTATGCTAATCCTTTCTGTAATAGACCTTAATGCTCCAGCTCTTGTACCTGAAATTGCCCAGCACAATATTCTAACAATCTATCGAAAAAGAAATAGGTAGGTATTGTAATAACATTCACCGATGTTTAGCTTCGTAAAGCTACTTTAAAAGCTTATGTTGGGTAATGATAATAATATTATTTACTAAATCTATTAACAGGTTTCTAAATGAGGCGGAAAATAACAGCTGAGCCGCCCAAATGGCGCCCTAACCATTTCCGAGCTAAAGAGCATCCAAAGGGACCGACATCTTTCTCTCTTCCATTTTGCCCGTTTCCGTTCTTCAATCGGAAGGAACCTCCTCCGATCATCAGCTTTTGTTTGCGGGCTATATTTGCGGAGCGCTCTCGCCCTTTACTTCTAGACGTGCCTGTCTGCCTGCCTGCCTCCTGCTGTTGATCATTTTGGTTCGGTGACACAACACATGGGGGCACTTGGAGGCGATCTAGCGACGATAGCAGTAACTAACATTAGCCGCTGTATGGAGCACATTGTTGACCTTCGTATAAATCTCCAGACCTACGTATCGCTCCTCCTGACGGTATTTCACTGTTTCGCTTTTTCTCTGGAAGCTCCTCGGATCTGTCCGCAGACAACAGCACCGATTCGACCAGGCTTTCAGTCGGAGCCGTGTTCTTTCTTTCTGTGGGATGATGTGCCCTCTGTGTTGCTGTAAAAACCTCCTCCTCGCCGTCACCGTGTATAACTGTGGTACGAACGAACGAACGAACGAGTGAAGCTGCTAGCAAGTGGCCTGGCCCCCCGTCGTCGTCGTCGTCGTCTTGGATGTTGTTGTTGTTGTTGCTGTCGTTGTCGTCACCGTCGTTGTTGTTCTGGTGCTGTCGCCGTAATGGGAATCACAATACGCTTTTGTTTCGTCAGGTGAATGTAGTTGCTTAACGAATCAAAAGACTGCCACTGAAGCGTTGAGTGGTGAACTGACAACACGACGATAGTGAAACGAATAATTCATTGCGTTCTCTCTGTTTTGGACAGACGGCTACGCCGACCGCCGAATACTGATAGGACCTATACCAAGCGCTACCGCCATTACCGCCGCCGCCGCCGCCGCCGTAGATCAACGGAACACACACAGCGCACAAACAGCATTGGACGAGTGTCTGTCCAGCAAGCGACAAAGCACACTGAAGTACAGCTGCTGCTCCTAAATGCAGTCGTTGATTTCGCTAAGCGTTTTTCCGGATATTTTCCCATCACGATCCTATTAGCAGTACGCCTGCAGATAGCTATCAAAAACGAACAAGTAATATTCTGTTTGCTCGTTTTCTAGCTAGCTGCTATCTAATGTGAGACGAACAGTGGAATTACTAGGCAATCAAAAGGTCCGGAGTTATGACTGGTGCTTGTCTGGCTTTCATCAAAGTTTAGCTAGGAAAAGCCCTTGCAGGAAGCTCAGCTAAACAGGAGACCGTGGACATCAAGCGGCGAGTGACAGAAGTGTCTTTGCCGACGCAATAGAAACTATTCACTTGCAGAACCTATATGTATATATTCTCTTCTCTCCATCTTTAGTCTCGTGCAGGTCGCGGTTACTGCAGGGAGGCAACACGAACACAGTGAGAGCGCCCCTCCTTATTAATACGCTAGATGCTTCTGTTTGGGTTTATTAATCCTTTCGTCAGGTTTGCTTTTGACAATCCTGTTCAAAAAGGAGATGCTTGCTATCAAAAACTCTCATTGTAAAGCACAATCTTGATCTGTTAGAGGTCTTTAAATATCTACCAAAGTGTCTTCATTCATCTGTGCGATCTAATCAGAGTGTGAATAGCATTTGGTAGTGGCAGTCGGTCATTATCGAAGTGGGCGGACGTACAGCTTTCAGGGGCTGTTTTAGTGAAACCCATTTAATTAATAAGTGGTTTGCTCAGCTGTTGTATTGTACGAGCTACGTATCAACGGGCCGCACTCGGGTCTCCTCGCAGTACACGGGCTCTGCCATAGTATCTACCAACAGGTAGGAGCTGTCGACTACATATTATCAAAGCTAGCATTACTGAGCTTACCTTTCAATGAAACCTGTACAAATAACTATTTTCAATTAGACAGTGAAAATGTATATCATCGCCCGTTTGCATTTAGGACACTATTTCTCTGGGCTGACATCTACATTATGTCTGCTAATATAGTTTTCTGCTATAGTTCAGTTCCAGCTCCTTTCGAGTTTTTCTGTTTAGCATTTATTAGTGAATTTGAACAAGACCGTTGTAGCTTTCGTTCTGCTGCTGTAACGGTTGCACTGTATTTTAGCGAAGATATTGATTGGCCCCTGATACGTTCCATGTTAAGCTACAAATAAAAAGAGTATTACGCTGTTACAGAAAAGCTATTGAATCAAGTGTTACCTATTTGTGTCAACCAGCAGAAACGTCAGGGTCGAAATTTCAATCGACATTCATTTACGTCCCTATGTGCAAATATTTATGTAAAAATAAAACCTCAATTAATACTTTTTTCAAGTTAATAATCTAGTTCTACTCGAGCAATCTGTGACCAGCTTCTCAGAATACTAGCTATGAGATATTGCCTCTCATATAAAGGTATGACAGAAATGTTAATTTTCAATACAATGATTAACCAAAGTATCATAATATGGAATGAAAGGTAAGTAAACATGTGGGTTTAGTAAAATGTCCAAATCAATGCTTTGCGGCAGCCCTCTTGAGTTATAGCGATCGACTGTTTATGCAGAATTCTTACATAACGTTCATCAATCGAGTCTGTATGGCAGTCAACCGTGACATAGAGCCATAGCAAACGCGCTTCTACAGTATATAATGGGCTATGTCTGTTCGCTTAACAAGACTGAATTTTGCCTAGCACGCCTGCAGCGAGCCCTACACGAGGGGCAAAAGACTTATTCAAGAAAAAATTATAGATCGCTCGCGACCATTCCTGCTAGCGTATATATATGTATACACACGTAGAGCTGCTGGATCAGAGCAAAGTGAACATGTAGTTGGCGCAAAAATGCTGTGAGTTCCTTGGCTCGGTAACTTGTTGTTTTTGTTAATAAACTAATTTAGCAATTACGTGATTCTGCGACCCGGTAAGGCTACGCAAATAAAGAAGCATTTTTTTTATAATACTGCATTTCTTAGGCACCAACTTAGTCCGTCTTGGTCGAAGTTCCATAACTTGAGAATACATTCACTCAGTCGCCCGTAGTTCATCCAGATAAACAAAAATTGCGCTCCTATACAACGCGTGTAACCCGTCGGAGGTAATCGGATAGTAGACTAGACACGGAATCTTACATTCTATTTTTATCTTTTCAAATAATTGTC
>NW_019211459.1:2043325-2056910 GCF_002443255.2 Varroa destructor | reverse complement strand
TTATAAATAGACAATGAAGTTGAATGTATCAGTCTACTATAGCGAGTTGGACGCTAGTCTAGGTAGCTGAGTAAGCGTGGAGTTGTAATGTTTGTCTACATTCATTTATTAATCTAAATTGTGATTCATTATGAATATTACCGCAGACTATAGGTACACCCAGTTCGCATTGTATAGGGAAAAATAGATATATTCGCGAATTTAAGCTAGGCGATAACAAGGTACCGATACGGCGTGCGGTTTGACACAGCATGGTTCAATAGGACCGCAAAATAGAGTATGAATGGGAAACGCGCATGAAAGCCGTCTGTATATTGAGAAGCAATGTGCAAGTGTAACGGTGACCATTTTATAAATGCGATCTTGCATAATTTAGACGATTTCTCTGTGCATTATTCCAGGTCTACTCGAAAAAATATTTTATAAAGCACTGTACCTGGCTATCTTTTGTAATTCATAGTTCCTCGTCCCTCTGCAAGGAGAGAATGCAACAGGGCGGTAACAACAAAGCATACAATCAGGGAAACATGTCAGGCTCATTTCGTAACCGTTCGAACCAAGGTAAGTAATCCGTCTCTGTCATTAGGCCAATTTTCTTTCTGTTTACTGTTTAGATCGTTTTAACAGTGTTATATACAAGTAGAGTTATTATTACAAACATATAGCTACCTCAATGGTCTCAAACAAGCCTTGGCCTATGTTATAGACATCCTAACGTGACTCTCCATCCTAGACACACACGCTGAAACTACCTCAGGATTCATTAGGTGTTTTGTTATTTACCATACTGCGTTTAAGTAGTTCGCCACACATGAGCAGACACCTCTAAAACAATGTTATGTAGTAGTTCACTCCGATAAACTGACAACCTGAAGAGGTTATTTCATGTACAAGATTTTTCTCTTGCCTCTCGCGGAACCCATCGGATATTTTGCGTCGTAGCTGAATATATATTCATTTTTAATTTTTTATGTACACGTCTGATTTAATATATATTATTGTTCGTGTAGGAAGATTTTGTAGTGGTAATGTTGATGTGATATTGGAAATTTATTGGTGCCCCTTAGATAGAAAGCGTAGTCTTGTTATCGTCTGATGCATGAAAATGTAAGCGAGCAAACTTCAACGGATGATACATTCACCAACTTTAAGGCTCAAATGGTAACGTGTCACATCACGGTGGCCACGGCGGAGGGAGAAGGAACGACCATCGACATTCGCCAGATAACAACAACACTAGCCACAACAACAACAACAACAACAACAATAACAAGTAGGCGACAAATTTAGTTCTACTTCCAACATTTTCAAGCTTTCGAATTTATAATCATATTTACCAAGAACGACAGAGGTTACTGTGCTTAGTCTGTTGCTAGTAGAATTATTTTTCGTTGTTGATTATTTATTTATTATGACATTTTAGTAGTAGTCGTTCCGTTAAAGAAAAGTAGGTCTGCTCGGTCGTAGCATTGTAATGCTTGCATGGGTGAATTTGGCAGAAATACCTTAAGTGTGTACCGAACGTTTCATGGTACCAGCATTCAGTTACGGGCTGTCGTTGTTACTGAGTTTAACACGGTTCCTTGTTGTTTGTTTGTTTGCTCGTTCGTTCGTTCGTTCGTTCGTTCGTTCGTTCGCAGTGGCGGCGGGCGAAGCGAGCGCTATACACACGGGGGTGGCGGGGGTGGAGGAGGCCGGGAGATGAACGGACGAAATTCGCACGGAGGCGGCCACGGTGGTCACGGCGGTGGCAATTATGGCGGTCGTGGAGCGGTGCTGTCACGAGAACAAACGCGACCTCCTCCAGTGCAATCTTCAACGCAGTTCGATTCTCGCAACCACAAAGAGATTGTTGACTTCTTCCAACACAATTTCGATATCATTAAAGATCAAACGCTAAGCGGCTCCGGACACAAATCTAATAGCACTCGAAAGGCGGTATACTATCAACCTCCGCAAGGAACGGCGCGTCCGCCAGCAGTCGCTAGCGAAGCCGGCTTATATTAGCGATCGTTCGACTTATGCACCAATTATCATCAAGTGACAAAGAATATGTACACAACATGAATCGGTCACTCTATACAGAGAGAGAATTGCGAAATACTGGCTATTTTACTTTACTCCTCCTGCTGTTAAAAGCCAATCAATGAAAAGCCCTTAACACTAATCGTCTACGTAGATAGGAAAAAGCAAGCGTCACTAGATAACCAGTGGTTCCATCTTAACCTATCGATCTACCAATGTAATGATGTACTCTGCGGTTTATGTTGTACTAATTTGGATTGCGGCTATTTTGAGCTGCCAGCTGAGCGAGCTCATCATAGTCAGTAATGGATGATGATAACGGTAGGTCTCGCTCCGTGAGGACCGTGTACAGTATTTATTACGACCTATACACGTTCATACTGCTATGAGACCTGGCATGCATGCGCACAGCAGCCACTCGTTGTCAGGCGCATCAATTGGTGATGCAGTAGCGGTATGTGACATCGATACAACCTAGGTAGAAGAATACGATGTGTGACTCTTATCAGTAAAACAGACCGATGTTTATAACCGAAGTCATCACATTACAGAACGAAGACAACCTGACGATAATCGGTTGTAATGAGTAATAAAATGGTGTGGAAAGTAATGGACGGGAATGAAGACGAACTTTTATACAGCTCATTGATGCACCACTATGGTAATGGCCTTTTACTGACGCATTTAAGTTTCTAGACACTCGAGACTCACTGCATACCGTTTGTTGACAGGTACCATTGAACACAAGGACAAGTAGTTAGAATATACGATATATGAGGACCCGAATGAAAAAAGGCATCGTTTCAACAACTAGGACCTCTTATTTTGCAAGTTTGCTGTTGACGATACTGCTACTGATGATGACGTTGTGCGATTTAATGCATATCGCGATTTGATAATTTGGTAGGAAGATCAATACTCTCCGGTGTGTTTTTGTTGATGTACTTGTTCATCCACATGATTTTCCTTTACCTTTTATTTTGCCTGATTTCGGCTAAGTGAATTCTCCTTGCTATAGGACATTTCTGAATATCCATCAGTAAGAAAGGTGGCAAGTACTCGTCTATGGTGAGCCTACAATTCGCTGTTACCCATCCTTTCGCTCGTGAATCTCACAATAGTATTAGATCCCGATGCGCGACTAGGTATTTCTGCTTCTGATTGCGTAACAACGAAGAAAAAAAGTCACGGCATTCTGTCATACTGTCACTGCTATAATTAAATGAATTCGCCCAGTTGATGATATTCATACGGTCGTCAGGAGCGCAGTGCTCGAGCAATAAAAAGGCTATTGAAACAAATTCGAATGCACAATATAACAACGGTACCTATGAGTGTATGATTCATAACTGATCATTGTAGTATTCAGGCATATCGTTATGCTTATGACCTACATCGACCCTTCTGGAAAGATTTAGCGAGTCTGACAAAAACTGCCAAAGAAAAATACCGAAAACAGTTTACGAACATTCGAGGAAGATCAAACGGTTCTGCATTTCTGGTCTAAGTAGATCCCGTGATGATTTGCTGCCTCGAGAATAGGATACGGATGATGAAGGACAGCGCGCAGTTGTGGATTGAGTGTTAACACATTTATCACTTCGTTCAAGTTCATGCATTACCCGATCGCTGCCAAATCAGCGGATAATCGCTGCCAACGAAAAAAAGCCTGATTGGCGTTATGGATTTCCCTAATACTGTGATCATCATCGCTTTCCGATGCATAATTCCGAAAAGGTCACAGCTTAGGGTTCTCGCTGTGAAGATAATTTTTCGAAAAAAATTCTATTCAAACATTTCTGCTCGTTTTTATCCTTTCTGCGTTGTCGTACAATTTGAACATTACGCGTCATGTTAGTATTGCTGACGCCTCATCAATGAATACCGACTGCGGTTGAACGAATGGTGTGTCCTGTGACTGCTAAGGAAAACAGAATGCAAAAAATCATTCGAGTTTCACTTATTGTTTATCATTATTATAGTTAATTAAAGCTATTATATGAGTGATGATATGATTTATCCATTTCTCAAAACGGACTACGATGGTGACACAAATGTCGAAAGTGATACCACGCCTACGCATCTAACATCTACGGTCTATTATTTTGTGTAACTAATATTACTACGAGGTACTGACGACAAGAGTGAAGATCCCAGTGTCGTTTTTACAATGTGCGCCTAAATGCGCGGTGTGTATAATAGCCTATGTCAAGAGACAGACGAAAGATTAGAAACTTCGAATGGAACATACAAAACATTTATAAGTTAACTTTATCATACTACTGCTACTGCTGATACTTATGTGCTGCACGAAAATATACCGAACATGTATGAAGGGTTCTACCTATTCAAGAAAGTGTATGTAAGTTGGAGTACATTGGACATAACCGATACCTAGAAATCTACCCAAGCCAGCAAATTAATGTGTGATTAGCTAAAGATGTCTCCATACCAATTACTAGCGATTTACTTATCTTGAAATATATGAATGTATGTATATGCAAGCCGTTGTGTGTAAAACTATGTAAAATGATATATATTTTCATAGTATTTGATCTAAGTGCTTACACTTGTTCAAAAGAAGACCTTCCGGTGTTGTAACTATACTGTATAGGTGATATAAATTGATGCTAAGTTTAGATTATTGAATATGCGGATCATATCATGATTACAATGATTATATTTACTAGATAGTTGTTTTAAAAAAGCTTTGTTTCTTCGAACCTTCGGTAGAGTGAAAATCAATAACCAACTGTACTCACGCCCCGACAAGCCCGTGTATACATGCGTCGGGATGTCCTTAGTTGTTATTACAACTCCAAACCTTAAAATGATGATAATGGTCTGGAGTGAACGTGCAAAAAGGCATCACGAAATTCAATGAATGTTACATAACTTACATGAATTTTTCGATTGGACAGTGCATCTGCTAGATTTTATCTTGTACTATAGAGATGTTTTCTGTTGAATGTTATATTGATATATTTGATTTGACGTTGTCTTTTTTTGTTCAGTAGTATTTTTGATCTCGTTTTTATTACTTCGTCTTCGAGTAAAACTATGCAGAATAGGGTTTAATTTTTAAAGCATACTGCGGAAATTTCGTAAGCGAAAAGTCGGCATAACGACAAATTATACTGCCGAAAATTTCGAATGTTTTTGACACACATGGATGCGATATTGCGATTTACCATCTTTGTTCTTCAATTCCGATTCAGCCGCTTTTAAAAGGTCTTGTTAGTTACCAGTTTAAGCGAAAAACTAATTTTGCCTGAACTAATATATTTCCCACAGCCTTCGGAATCAAGGGTGTTGAGAGGGCCTCGGCTTGATTAAACCTGACCCGTGTATTCTACCTTAAATTTACTAACTTCCAACTTTCGGATTTTTTTTGCAACGAACGTTTTAGGTACAGAATGTAAAATAGTTTTAGTGATTCATTCCAAAAACATTTTGCATCTCTAAATGCTGCTGCTGCTGCTGCTGCTGCTACTACTACGAGATAATGGGGCTTTTGTAGATCAAAATGAATCAGTAGTCATTATGATTATTAGTAGGTCAGTTGTGCCGTCTATAGTATTTACAATGTAGCAAATACTAGACAACTGTATCTACCATATATGACCTACTTCAACAAAGCAACAAGGAAACAAAGATTGGTGACCTGCTTTGATATATTCACGCCACGGTCATGTACACGTCTGCGAGTGAGTGACTGACTGACTGACTGACTGACTGACTGACTAATTACTATACTAGATAAATGAATGGATAATAGAAATCAAATAGTCATGCATGTTCTTACTTTTCTAGTCTCCATTCAATATTGAACTTGATTTATGTGGGCCTTTTTGGAGCGGCCCTTCTGTAACGCTGTGTAAATAAATATACGATTAATAAACACACACACACACACACACACACACACAAACATATATATATATATATATATATATATATATATATACGAAACAATGGACACAAACAGCATACTCCTTGCAGATTGCTCCTGCAGTAGCGGTTTATACGTCAACATCATAACGTACTAAACTATATCGTCGAGAGTATAATTATTACAAACGTGCTCGGCGATGTTATTGTCAGTGGGCCTGAAATGCATTTGATCGCTGCACCCTTTCACTCTCGTCTCGTTTAGTACATGATAAAAAATAATCTCATTCATGTTTATCTTTTACTACGATCATGAAATATACCATTATAACTCGATAGTAGTATTTGATGTAACCAGCTGCGCACCCGTTATCAGTGGCGCTCCTCAAAGTTCGTCTTTTCCTTAGCATTTTCGTACAGCCTGTGGAAGGCTCACGTAGAATCCCCTATTCCACTTTAGATTTTCATTCATTCGCCTTAACAAACAACAAAAAAGTACGACCATCACCACTACTGCTATTGAATATGAAGGACCTTTAACAAGTGAAGTGCTAACAGTATACAAAAGTGCAATGTGTTTACGTGTTACTATTACATACATATCCCGTTGCCATATTTTATTAGCTGTGTGGGTGTGTACGTACCGTGCCGTTTCGCTCTCTGGTTAAAGAAAAGCTATAAACAATGAGGGTACGAACCGATAATGAGCGGCCTGTGTGCGGAGCAATCTTGTGTGCGTGCGGCTGTTTGTATATCTGTCTGCCTGTGTGTCTTCTCTTTTTTTTTTTTCTTTGTAAATTCTGCTGTGTGCTTGTGTGGCACGTTCGTGCGGTAGATTCTGTGAGTTCTGCCGTGGGCAGTGTGCACGAGTCGCCATCACCATCCACCTAGGTGCGTAACCGACGCCTAGTTGAATTCTCTCATCCATCCGTAGTAGCATACTTCATCACAAACGGTGTACTCTTAGAGACTGATGGAGCGGAAGTTAGCACCACTCCATAATTTACTATTCGTACTTGTAGCTCGTGATCTAAACTGGACAATACATCTACGACGCGTTCAATACAAATGCGTCATGCGCGTACCTTTTTGAAAACACTACGTAATAATAAAGGAAAGAAACAAATTTAGTTATAATACCACGCAAAACAGCTAATTTTTTGTCACATCTCTGTCTAGTTAGTAAAACGGCAGTAAATAGAGAAATGGCAATGAGCGGCTATACCGTGGGGCACGTGTGTACCTGCCCTTTAACATGCAGAAACAACTCTTTCATCAATCAATCAATCAATGGGATCAACTTAGGCCATATTAAATCTGTTTGTTTCTGAAGTCATTTGGCAAAAATGCTATTTCTCCTTGATATATGACCTACGAAATTGCATTGTTTTTTTTTGAGTATTTGGATGTCTTTCACTAAATGAGGACATCACATTTCACAACAACATAATCAGGCTCAGTATAAATTCGCTTTTCGGAGCAATACTGTTTTTTAATTTAAACGAAGTAAATTGCCTATGACGTTTTGCCCTTTGAATGATAACACATTTTTCCGCTGTCGCGAAGTCTAGGTCTATGAAGTCTCGAAAGAGAGTTTCTGTATAGTGAAACGCGAACATTGTTTGAGAAGAAAGCGTCGAGATTTTGAGAACAAATAATAATCGATAAGAAAAATGTCTGACGAGCACGATAGATGACAGAAGGCTTCTAGCTAGTAACTATTGTCATTGTGTTTAGTGCAACTTAAGCGCCAGTGTGAAAAAAGAATTGTTTGCTTTTATTTACTAGTCTTGTTTGCTTAATGCGCACTTTCCATCGTCGCATTTAATGGCTAACAGAACTTGTGTACCTCAAACGTAAGGGATCAACCTGGACTACCTGGGATCTACCTGGAAGACGGATGACGTGTGCGCTAGACCATTGAACAGGCATTTGAAAGCAACGCAACCGTGCGTTTCCGTCGAGTTCAATTGGATTAACTCATTGTTATAAAATCAGTTTTTCATAAGGAGGGTAACTAAGGTGTTTTTTGTATACACTAAACTTCGAAGTTAACAACATTTCACACGACGTAATATTTTTTCCCAAACGGTTTCTATTAAATAGGTCTTTGGAAAAAGTCTATAGTTAGACATACGTCATGTCTCAAACATGTGAACATCTACACTTTGACCTTCTATTTAAGAATTGTGGCAGCTATTATTATTAAGATAGTGTGAGCTAGTCGGGTAAAGGTTGTGTTCATTCTGGATAAGAATGCCGGCTGCGGTTTATTGATTAGGTCATATGATTTTTATGGGCATTATGTATCGAAAGCATTACTTGAGGAGTTTTGGCCGTCACCCGTTCTTATTTTAAACCACTGGCCGGGTCTGGCATTGCTCATCGATGCGCAATTTGCATAGATAGCTTTTTAAAGATCAACACCTTGCTTAGCTTTAACGGTAAGTCGTGATCAACGGATACGACACAACACCTATATTCATCTCCAGTTTCCGTAAAACAAACACCTTACAACGCGTCTCGATTGAGCCAGGTTTTTTAACCCAAGGCTTCCTAGGCTCTTTTCTAAAGAAGTGTTTCTAGCCGAACACTATTATGGCTTCCAGCGTCTATGCAGCCGCACTTCGACGATTTTTGTTTTCATGATAAGAATCGTGCTGCTACTAGTCGATACTTCATTCGGGATAGAAGTTTGACCATTCTAACAGAATGGTCAGTACCCACTTTAGCAAAGTGGGTACTTCAATATACGTTCCCTAAAACCACCTTTGAGTTCGTTTCGCCCGATTTCGAGGCTACTGTTGTGTAAAGAAACATGATCTTTGTGAACCATTTTTGTCCTCTTCTAAGGAGAAAAAAGAAATCAGAAAATTGTAAACGTACAATTATCGATCCTACGCTCAAACTCCAGCTTTGATGGGCTAATCTACATAGATTAGAGTTTAACCGACACCGCACCTTATCACTGGCCTAATCGGCCACAAACCAGTACGTTTGATAGGGCGTCCGGTACCTATAATCTTATATATCATCTTTTTTTTTGCAGGTCAGTGATCCTTTAATACCGAGAAACAGCTCCAAGGTACGAGTACCGTAGTCATTAACTGAGGTGTTCATCTTAACCAGTCAAACTCCGCATAAATAGCAATTATTAAGTTATTTACCAGTTGTATACGTTGAGCGGTATGAAAAATGGTGTACACATTTACAACAGTGTATCATGCTTTACATCTACAGCATGCACAAGAGCTTTCCTCTAGTATCAATAATCACAGGTTGATCCACTGGTTGGTATGGCAAATGCGATGACTTAAAGAGGTATATAGTTTTTACTGTTCACTAATGATGGCTATAGTTCAACTGATTCCCTTTTATTGCACGGGAAAAAGCCTAATTATAACAGAGCACATGTGTTATAATAATTACCGTCGCATAGTTACCATATAACGTTAAAGGTCATACGTAATAAAAGTGACACATCGATCGCTATTGATTTCAAAGAACAGTTTGCCGTAAGCAAACGGAACAACTAAGTAATATTTTTGTCTTTTTGGCTGTGTTTGAAAGCTCGAGACATCCGGTATCCGCTCTCCGTTTCCCTCATAGGCCGTTCTTGCGGATTCTCCGCTGGCAACGCCTACTTTTGCTCACTATTCGGCTGGTGGAGGGCCTGTAAACTCTCTCCTGATAGGGCCGTTTCTAGTAAATCCGTAACTGCCAAAACATCTGAATTTTCTTTTAAAACAGTGCTTCTTTTTTGAATTTTATTAGATTTTTGGGTTCGAATCGTAGATAGAGCCCGCATCGGAGCTTTCGATGGGTGTTCGTCAATGTTTGAATGGTGCCCATGCCCAGACAATCTGAGTCTCCATGTGAGTGTGTGTGTGTGGGTGTGTGTGTCTATGTATGTGTGAGTGACCTTCATCGCACATTTCCATAAGCTCTTGTTTTCCTAGTGATCACTGATATTTTAGTTTGCAATTTATTGATGTCTAAGCTGATTCAAAGCTAATCATGCCAATGCCTCAGGCTTTTTTTTATTATTAATAGATGAGCAGAAAAAGATTGTCAACAACACGGTCAAGGGCAAAAGTCGAACTACATGGGGCCATATATTTAAAAGATACTTACTCTTTACGTAAACGTATCCACTCAAGCAAGCAGATAAATGATAGAAACACTTTCGGCTCGATCAGTAGCTTCGTTCTGTGACGATTTGACATAGCGGGAATGTAATCTTCCCTCCGATCGATGCAAAAAAACAAACGGCAATATTAATCAACCCTGGTCCTCAATGATAGCTATAAACTCTCAGTTCGCACAAAATAATTGTAAAGATTCGAGTAACAGTCATTAAAAATTGTAACGTAATTTTAGGCGTGATTAAAACATAATTATTCAAGGGAACTAAAAACGAGCAAATAGGGTGGCTGGTTCTTTATTTGTTAATATTTTGCAATGACTCGCAAATACGAAGGTAAATGTTTAGTTAAAAAAATCCGTTTTTTTTTCCATAGCTGACTCGTAGCTGTCCCTTCAACGAACAACCTTGGCACTACACTGAACACCGTTAAAAATCTAAAGGAAGAGGTTTGTTAGAATCTGATTGTTTGCGGACTACATTGAAATTCTTAAGCGATCATTATAAAAAAAACCAATGATTAATACTATAAATTTTTTAGAAAACATAATAAGGAATTTTCACTCTTATCCTTAATGAGGTAGCTACTGGCCAAAATGGACGATCTGTCACCGAATAGTCATTGTATACTCAGTCTGAATAACTGTCAAGGTCAGAAAAATTGGCCCGTCAGCGATTTGACCTATCATTTCCTTTCGGAGATCCTTTTCGAGAAACGAAGGTTGTTTTTCATTTCTAACCTAAAATCGGTCTTCATGCCTTACACCACATGAAAAGTAAGAAGGCAAGACGCAGCATAATAAATAAAGAAACGCTCCGGAGAAAGATAACGTTGTCGAGTATAAGTAACTTGTCGTTTTCTCTATTCGAATCGGTTAAAATCTGCTTAATTAACATAATTTCATACACAATGTATAGTAGTAAGGAAGACGTTATGCTGTAGTGCCCGCACCAGTTAATGAATACTCGTATACTAACAATGAAATATTAATACCTTCTAGAATGGCGTCAAAAAAATCCATATGAGAAACATTTAAGCAGGTGTGAGTGTACAGGTAGCATGTAAAAAATCATTTTTGTTATGGTTATAGGAAACTACGAGCAAGTCACACTAATAAAAACAATTAAATAATATGGACCTCGTATTTTAAAAATGCCCGTGTAGTTTAGCTAAGAATAAACAAGGTCCTAGCTAGCGCATGGGATTCTAACTGTATGAAAAGAAATCGTTTGGGGGCTTTTTTGTGGAATATTGCATACCTGTGTATTGCATAGCTTCGCCTCTCGTACATTCGACCGATGACTAACATCATTGTTTACTATAAACGAAAGACTATTATTGTATTAGAAATAAATAAACATATATGCAACTTTTCGGCTGATGGTTCAGTTCATATAGATAAAGAAGGCTGTCTGATAGCGCAGTGGGTGACGTGCTTGCCTCCTAACGGTTGGTACATGCAGTGGTCTAGAACATACTTCCTTTTGTGTTTGAAGCCATTTTTCTAAAGTTATGTCTAATGGCTTAAGTGCCAGACATATAACAGGAAAACATAGATAGAGACCGTGTAGTTGTGGACACATGCTTAATTGGTACTTGAGGTTGTAGGCAATGAACCGGCAGGCATCGATTTGTCTCACCTAGACTCGTTGCACTCTTGACTTACATCTACTTGTAAGGACTAATCTGTACTAGTTTCGAAATATGCAAATCTGAGACAGATTGAAGTCTAAAACCATTTCATAATTTATGTTATAGTACGACCTAACGATGCTCTTTCTTCTATCGTTCCGTTGATCTAAAGGCATACCACAGATTTTATCCGCAAAGAAAATGGACATTTTGCTTTCATTTTTGTTTTCAAGTCCTTGAATTGGCCAGCTTCTTCAGGCTGATGTCCAAATCGATATAATGTTGATAGAGCTGTTAAATACCCATAATAGTTAAACAACAGGTTTATCCTGGATATTTTCAATTATCAGATACTTTGTATTGTTATTGTTTGAAACTCTTTTCCTATAAATAACATTTTCCTATAAATAACATATTTATCGTAAAGCATTTTAAAATAATCACACTAAAAACTTGAGAACGAGACAGAATGGCACCGTATTTCTAAAGTTGTCACTGATTTATCTATTATATGATTATGCCGTGTAAATAGTTTCTCTCTGGTTGAATTATGATAAGTAATTTGTTACTTATAGTTCAACGAAAGAGTACCGCTCTGAGAAGTGCCAGTACTGCGTTTTTTTACAATGGTGAACTTTATAGAATTAATGCAGATCAGTAATTTCAGAGAAGTTTGCTCTTCGATAACTATATAATATGCAGCGACTTTTTGCATATGTAGAAAGAGCGTAAGGTTTGACTCAAAATGCAACATAAGTCATGCTTGTAGTATTCATAAGCTGTTTGCCGAACGCAAACGCCTTTTGTGCTTACCGCATCGATAGTTTTGTCTTGCTTGACCGCGTGGATTTGGCAATCCACCAACAATTTATGAAGAGAAAACAAAGTCAACAAAATTATGTATGACGAGAATCGAAAAACCCCTCGAAAATTAAACTCATCAAAGACAAGAGACGACTTGGTTCAACTAAAAACAAGTACACGTGCAAATCAGGACCAATCACCACAGAATTCTAATCCTATCGAGGATGCTTGGTCGGAAGGTCCCGCGAACCGTCTTCATGGAGGCAAAGGTAAGTCAGAACTAAAACAACTCAACAGATAAAAATACTTTGAACCGGTGATATTAGGTCACCTAACTGTTCAGCGACGACTGAAAGTCTGGTTTCAGGTGTCGTGTCCTGGTGGGCCCGCACCTTTCTTTTCCTATTCGCCAGTGTCTTTAATTTCACATGAAATAATTATATATTGCGTCTTTAATACCACGGCGGTATTTCAGCAGGTGAACAGGTCGATGAACTTCATGATGATTGCCGTACACAAGAGCATGTAAATTCCCTGCATTATAACTACCTTGTTGCGCTTATCGCGTTGCCCTGTTGCGTCAGTCCCGTTATCCTTGTGTTGAAATACTGAAGTAACATGGCTGCTTGCTGGTACGATTGACGAATTACTCACTGCCGGTTGTCGAGTATCCTATCGCAGATAACACATTGCCCTACAGTACATATATTGCGCTTTTTTTTTAAATAATAACGATGTTAAATGATTATCATATAAGAAGAGAAAACCTTTTTTTATTATTATTATTATTATGCTTTTTTTTATTATCCTGTTTTCTAGGGCCTGACTTCAACATTTCGTTGCAATTGTCCAGTCAAAACGCGTTCCTTTTTCCAACTTAAAACCTACTATTAATCTAACCGTTATTAGGTCGACGCTGTTATTCAATGGTTGGGTACAGTCAGCCTAACTTATATCAGTTAAGATTAATAAATACGCCTGTATTGAGTAAAGGGGGCATTCCGTAATCACTATTACATTAGTTTGATACATCAAATGTATTATTCGTACTGATAATTTTTTTATGGATATATTCCCATTAGACTAAT
>NW_019211459.1:1994476-2043225 GCF_002443255.2 Varroa destructor | reverse complement strand
TAAAATTTGTTTGCTATACTAGTCGCTGCAGTGGGTGTTGCAGCGGTCTTTTTTCCTTACAGAAATCAGTTAATACTAGCGCCGTTGCGGGTCTCACGTTCTCTCACTGCAGTTAATTTTCTTCTGTAATCGCAGTCTTACCAAATTCAAGCTCTAGGTCAGGCTATTGTTCAACATGCTTGTTGTCATTATCGGGTCATGGTGTTGCAGCTACTTCTATATGTTGGTAAAATTTTTCCTTGTCACCCCGATGCACGTTCGTAGATGTTTCGTTTTCCCGATATACGTGTAAACCCTTTGCCGATTTCTAGATCAAAATATTTCACTAATTCGTTACATATACACTATTCGGTTAAAAATCATTATTTACCCTTCAATGATAAACGTGCGAAAGATATAAGGGTGTTTGTAAAATCCTAATTGCCTGCCTATTTCATAAGGCTTTTCTGTATAGACTTACTATGCCCTCTCTCTCTATCTCTACGCACATGTCTTGAGAATGGGTTTCAGGGATCCGGAAGTAATAAATTGGGCAAAGAATAACACATGCATACACGTACTACGGCCGTGTTGAGAACCTAAAAAAAAAAAGACTACGAATATGAAAGTGTCATTTGGTATTTTGAATTTCTAGATCTTTACCAGAAATCAAGGGCCTACGTGTCAACTAGTTGACGGAGAACGCGTTAAAAAACATGGCTTCTGATTGCACCTAAACATTTCGCTCAGCAGCGGACAATGCTCAGCCTCAGAGACTGGTTGCTAAGCAGAATTGTTACGGGAGTATCTTCGCGTCGATATAAGACAGAGAAGGACAGGTAGCTCGGAGAGGTCAGCCAAAACTCAAAAGTTAAGGCGGCTTGAAGAAACCCTGATTTGCGTTTAGTGGTGCTGGAACAATCTTGTGCGTTGAGCAATGCTAGAGAAGAATGAAGGAAAGCAAAAATGTAGCAGGGATCGATCATACAAGGCTATTCAATAGAGAAGAAATAATGAAGAAGGAAACATCGTTTTTTTCGTTCTGCGATAACGTCAAATCGTATATAACAAAGGTCATGAAGCTCGTACTGCAAAGGCTTTAGTCGGAGTTCTCTACCCACGATATTACCCAGACTTTGCACCGACGGATTACCACCTTTTGCGATCACTGGCAACTAAAATTCAAGATGGTGCATTCTACAATGTAGAGATTTCCAAAAATTGATCAGACTAACACCGGTTCAACATCACACCAAAAGATTTCTAGCAAAAGTGAAGAGTCGGCTGAGAAGTAGGAAGAGATGAATACATAAGGAAGTTGCTGCTAGAATCTAAGTGAAACGCCACGGTCTTTGTTATCTGGAGACCATGACATGACCTAGTCTCATTCAACATATAGTTTTCTTAATTAAATTTATTTTTATAGCATGACAACACATTCGAACGTTTGACATAACTGTACGAGGATGTTACTTAGAATTTGTTTCTGTTGCTTTGTAAATGCCACTTGAGTCCACTTTATTTCTGATCTACTATAAAGAACCTAAACTGCGGTCAACAGACTGAGTTCGTATAGAATCTGAACTGAATTATTATTAGCATCATCACTGGTTTGGAATTGGATTACCTTCCGTGGTATTGCTTAATGTAGTCCTTTGCGAAAGTCATAGCTGCCGGCTGCTGCTGTTGAACCGACAAAATCAGTAGTACGTCCTTCCATAACAACAGATTGGAAACATCTCGATTTCACCTCATTTCACTCAACGCTTGAGGCATATGCAGAAAACACGAGCATAAAATACCGCCTGTATTTTACAACCTTCTAAGAAAGAGGTCATTACGGTGCTGTTGTTACAAAAGTGCGACGAGGTCATGACAAATAACAGATAAGGCCATCGACGACTAAAAATGCAGGCGACGTCCATGACAGATGCGACAAAAGTCAGGAGTTCAATAGAATCCAAAGCAGGTACTTCCTTCACAAGTATGGTGTGTATTTGTTTAAATAAGTGTCGCGCAGGGCAGCATTGCCAGGTTTATATATATACTGCCAAAAATTACAATTAATAAATAAAAATTTCTTGATAAACTAGTAAACAAAGCGGACACTGCAAAAAAGTATTACGGCATAATAAATTATGTTGATATTGCATTCGTACATGCATTGTTTCATATATAAACGTGAACCTCATTTCCCCATATGCTTTTTCGACCTAAACTGCACGACAGCTACGATTATTTAATCACACCTGATCTTAATTTAAAAGGTAAGCTTACCTTTTTAAAAAACAATTTTTAAAAACCTGGTGACATTTGTAAATAGTGTATAATATACATTAACAATGAACATCGCTCCTAATGAAAGTTGTTTAGAATATTGGAGTGCAAAATGGGTCTTATCTTGAACATGTTCTGTGTAAAATAAAATAGTCTCGATCTATTTTGTATAACCCCAGAGGCGAAAAAGGGCGAACCACAAGATCAACAAGGAGGATCGCAAGATCAAATAGTAAGCAAAAAATGTCAAGGAACGGAGCGGGAAAAGCTTCAGAGGCACGAAGAGACGGCGAAGAAGAAGCCTGAAAAAAAGCTGGACGCGAAGAAAAAAGCTGAAAAAGAGTCACCAGCGAAGAACAAGGCTGAAAAAGAATCACCGGCGAAGAAGGTTGAAAAAGAATCACCAGCGAAGAAGAAGGCTGAAAAAGAGTCACCAGCGAAGAAAAAGGCTGAAGACCTACCGGAAAAGAAAAAGGCTGCAGAAGAGCTAGCGACGAAAAAAAAGACTGGAGAACTAGTGACTAAGAAAGCAAAGCTGGTGGAAACGAAAAAGCCTGAAGAAGGGCTGGTGGAAATGAAAAAGCCTGAAGAAGGGCTGGTGGAAACGAAAAAGCCTGAAGAAGGGCTGGTGGAAACGAAAAAGCCTGAAGAAGGGCTGGTGGCAACGAAAAAGCCTGAAGAAGGGCTGGTGACAACGAAAAAGCCCGCAGAAGGGCTGGTGACAACGAAAAAGCCCGCAGAAGGGCTGGTGACAACGAAAAAGCCCGCAGAAGGGCTGGTGACAACGAAAAAGCCCGCAGAAGGGCTGGTGACAACGAAAAAGCCCGCAGAAGGGCTGGTGACAACGAAAAAGCCCGCAGAAGGGCTGGTGGCAACGAAAAAGCCCGCAGAAGGGCTGGTGGCAACGAAAAAGCCCGCAGAAGGGCTGGTGGCAACGAAAAAGCCTGCAGAAGGGCTGGTGGCAACGAAAAAGCCTGCAGAAGGGCTGGTGGCAACGAAAAAGCCTGCAGAAGGGCTGGTGGCAACGAAAAAGCCTGCAGAAGGGCTGGTGGCAACGAAAAAGCCTGCAGAAGGGCTGGTGGCAACGAAAAAGCCTGCAGAAGGGCTGGTGGCAACGAAAAAGCCTGCAGAAGGGCTGGTGGCAACGAAAAAGCCTGAAGAAGGGCTGGTGGCAACGAAAAAGCCTGAAGAAGGGCTGGTGGCAACGAAAAAGCCTGAAGAAGGGCTGGTGGCAACGAAAAAGCCTGAAGAAGGGCTGGTGGCAACGAAAAAGCCTGAAGAAGGGCTGGTGGCAACGAAAAAGCCTGAAGAAGGGCTGGTGGCAACGAAAAAGCCTGAAGAAGGGCTGGTGGCAAAAAAAACGCTAAAGAAGGGCTGGTGCAAATAAAAACGCTAAAGAAGGGCTGGTGACAAATAAAAACGCTAAAGAAGGGCTGGTGGCAAAAATAAACGCTAAAGAAGGGCTGGTGACAAATAAAAACGCTAAAGAAGGGCTGGTGACAAAGAACACGTCTGAAGCAGCGCTGATAGAAACGAAAACGTCTGACGCAGCGCTGGTAGCAACGAAAACGTCTGACGCAGCGCTGGTAGCAACGAAAACGTCTGACGCAGCGCTGGTAGCAACGAAAAAGGCTGAAAAAGGGCTGGTGGTAACGAAAAAGGCTGAAAAAGGGCTGGTGGCAACGAAAAAGGCTGAAAAAGGGCTGGTGGCAACGAAAAAGGCTGAAAAAGGGCTGGTGGCAACGAAAAAGGCTGAAAAAAGGCTGGTGGAACGAAAAAGGCTGAAAAAGGCTGGTGGCAACGAAAAAGGCTGAAAAAGGGCTGGTGGCAACGAAAAAGGCTGAAAAAGGGCTGGTGGCAACGAAAAAGGCTGAAAAAAGGCTGGCGATAACAAAAGCCTGAAAAAGGCTGGTGATAACGCAAAAGCCTGAAAAAGGGCTGGTGATAACGCAAAAGCCTGAAGAAGGGCTGGTGATAACGCAAAAGCCTGAAGAAGGGCTGGTGATAACGCAAAAGCCTGAAGAAGGGCTGGTGATAACGCAAAAGCCTGAAGAAGGGCTGGTGATAACGCAAAAGCCTGAAGAAGGGCTGGTGATAACGCAAAAGCCTGAAGAAGGGCTGGTGATAACGCAAAAGCCTGAAGAAGGGCTGGTGATAACGCAAAAGCCTGAAGAAGGGCTGGTGATAACGCAAAAGCCTGAAGAAGGGCTGGTGATAACGCAAAAGCCTGAAGAAGGGCTGGTGATAACGCAAAAGCCTGAAGAAGGGCTGGTGATAACGCAAAAGCCTGAAGAAGGGCTGGTGATAACGCAAAAGCCTGAAGAAGGGCTGGTGATAACGCAAAAGGCTGAAGATGGGCCGGTGGCCAAGAAAAGAGCCAAAAAAGGACTGGTAACAATGCAAAAGGCTAAAGAAGGACTGGTAACAATGCAAAAGGCTAAAGAAGGGCTGGTAACAATGCAAAAGGCTAAAGAAGGGCTGGTAACAATGCAAAAGGCTAAAGAAGGGCTGGTAACAATGCAAAAGGCTAAAGAAGGGCTGGTAACAATGCAAAAGGCTAAAGAAGGGCTGGTAACAATGCAAAAGGCTAAAGAAGGGCTGGTAACAATGCAAAAGGCTAAAGAAGGGCTGGTAACAATGCAAAAGGCTAAAGAAGGGCTGGTAACAATGCAAAAGGCTAAAGAAGGGCTGGTAACAATGCAAAAGGCTAAAGAAGGGCTGGTAACAATGCAAAAGGCTAAAGAAGGGCTGGTAACAATGCAAAAGGCTAAAGAAGGGCTGGTAACAATGCAAAAGGCTAAAGAAGGGCTGGTAACAATGCAAAAGGCTAAAGAAGGGCTGGTAACAATGCAAAAGGCTAAAGAAGGGCTGGTAACAACGCAAAAGGCTAAAGAAGGGTCGGTGGCAACTCAAGAGGCCAAAGAAGAAGCGACGGCGGAGCAAAGGGCAAAAAATAAACAACCCGACGAGCCAAAAGAAGAGGAGCGACTAAAAGAAAAGAATGACGCGCAAAGGAGGCGTAAACAGGGGCAAGAGGAAATTCTAGAAATGAAACAACAGCAACAACGTAAAGATACGTCTCAAAAAGATAGTTTGGTAACACGAGAAAATGACTTAATACAGGGAGTTCTAAATGAGCCTACAGATCGACTTGCGGAAGCTCAAGGAAGAAGCGAAAAAGAAGAGCAGCGGAAGCGACAGCAGCGCGAAAGGGAAACTCTAACGCCGAACTTTTTGTTACCAGGAAAACAGGCAGAGTCGTCACCAAAATTGGTTACCGGCCAACACAGAGAGGGAGGAACTTATGGGCCTGGAGGAAGTCGGAGGGAAGGGAAAGCTGCTGAAGAAAAAGAAGGAGGGGGCTTACCGGATCCATTTGCACCGATACCACCGCCACCACGGCTTCCGCTCGGTGTTCCTATAGCTCCTTTTTTGGAATTTCTCAGAGTACTATTAGGACGTGTAAGGACTGAAGTCGAGTTATGTAGAAAGGACACCTTTCGCCCTGATCCCTACGAAATTTATCCCGCAAACCCGACATCAAGCCGACTTAAGAGATCACCTGTCTGGGAGGTAAGACAATGCATGAAACATATCTTATACATAACTAATTTGTCTTGAACGAGGAACGTTTTGGGCATTGCTTTGATTTTGGTCGCACCATTTACGTTTTTCGAATTTTATATTGAACGATCTAAGATATAAAGCTATGACTTTGAACAGACGAGCTTTCGAATCATACTTGAAGCGTCCTGGGTAAGGACGGTCTCAAGCTTTCAGCGACCCTCAAAGGAAAGCTGTTTGGACTCAGTCGAACGGCTAACCGTCACTCAACAGTTTATCTTAAACACGAGAATTCAGTGGGGCTGCAGCAAAGTAATTCTCATAACTTACTGGACTATTAAGAATCTGGCGTATCATGCTCGAACTGGGTAGCAAATAAAAATAAAAACAAAATACTATTTTTATTTTTATATTTTACACGACGGTGACCCAATCCTGTTGCCGGTAGATAACAATTGTACGCCTCAAATTGTGATGATATAGACACTGTCAGTAATACGAAAGCAGATATAAATGCGATGCTGAGACAACACGGTTTATTTATATGCAATATAACGCCATCTGATTCGACCGCGAATTCACTTGGGGATCTAAAGCACTTGAAAGTCATTTGTAAATACGTATTTTTCACGTACTCAGTAACTTTTAGTACGAATTATAATTGAAGCTATGTCAATACAATTGGACCTATCGGAATCTTGCTTGAACATGCTACACACATTAAAAAATGGGAAAATGTACATGGTTGACTGACAGTAGACCACAAGTTCCGGAAGTTCATCAGGACGAAGAAGTCGAACGAAGGCCACCGATACTCTACGCAGACGGGCCGGTGGAGATTGAATAACCAAGTTTCGAAAACGTCGTCTAGTACGTGCATCAGACTGCAAAAGCGAACCATTATACACAATGTCTTTTGTACCCTTCTTGACTAACGTTTCAACCTATCGGCTTAAATTGTATTGTGGATCTTCTATACTGGCATATGGAAACCTTTGTTAAATTCTTCGGAAGCTATGTAATAAGACAATCGCATAGGTCGTCGATTTAATTAATCGAGAACCTCGGTGAGGGTATATTCAGCATAAAGATACTGGAAGAAATTTTACCTCGATTCATAAGCTGAATCGGGACATAATTCTTCCATCATGAGTTGTTGTCTTATTCTAGGGGAAACTAGGTTTGTTTTATTGCATTAGCAGAATAAGCGGATGTTTGTTACGATAAACAAGCCAGAAAAGTGTTTATATTATTGTGTATTACAGAATAAGCAAGTGTATTGTTATCACTATAGTCATCAAGGATCCACTGATCCTTGGTTATTCTTCTACAAATGATTCGCGTATGGTGGTGAATAAGCCAGGTTAAGCGTATTTGAACTACAAAACCCGGTTGACGTTGTCTATTATATTACAGGTAGAAGGCCATCTTGTAATACTTCGAAACGAATATAGCCTGTACTACGAAGTGGGGGCAAAATTTACTCCTAGTCGGGAAGACATGTTGGTCAGAAATTACATTGAATACCGTCTAAGGAACGGACTATGTGGGCATCTAGTTTTCGATGTTCGAAGACTTTCCGGTAGCGCAATAAAAGCCAGGAACTATAGAATAACAACTAAGGCATCTAGGCTTAATGACCTAGAAAAGCCCAGAGATTGCTGGTCGTTAGATTGCCGCATAACTCCCATGGGTGATGTGGTCCGTGTCGCAGAGCAGGGACGAATCTCTGTGATACCCGACACAATGGTTACTGTTGAAGTTCACGAGTTGAGCCGTGCTATCTATATGCCCGTATCTACGAAACTTGTATACACATTTGGGATTTCTTGGTTACAACTTCTGCCGACCATTGAATTTCAACTCGTTTCCGTAGGCTCAACCGTAATCATGAACATGACTAGTTTATGGCGACCAACTCAGTATAATGATTTCTTTTAGCTAGATGTCTATCTAGCGTTCATGACGTTTTTAGTCAGTGTTTTCTCAGTTCAAATCAACAATAAAATCGTGCGCTACAAATTAAGCTAAGATTAAGTTTGTCTTGTTAATATACATTTTAGATTTTCGTCTGCGTGGAATTGCGGCACACTGAATCAAAACTATTTTTGTCCGCAGTAAAAGGAAGTATGATACTTACAAAAAGGATCTCTTAAATCATTTACTTCTGAAGTTCTGAATACTTTTCCACGTACGGGTAAGGTATGTTCTATAAGAAAAAAAAAAAAAAAAAAAACAAGAAGAATACCTGTTTCCGATTTTAATTATTTTGGCTTATATTCTGTCTTAAGTAACCGGGAATTTACATTGAACGCATTAAAGGTATATGAAACAAAGTCAGGTTCCCTCGTACGGGCTTTCTCGCTTGTCATAGGGCTGTAAAGCAAAGTAGACAAATCAAAAGTTAACAAATCTTGTATTCTTGTCTCTTTTTAAAACACACCTCCTCAACCCAAAAATATAGGGACAAGCCATCCCGCGTGCGAGTGCAATCCTATATGTATATGAAATTGCCAGAAGCACATTCGGAGGATAACTACTTTAAGTTAATTAAGTTAAATGATAACGATTTTTCTACAATGTACTGGAGGTGTTCCTTTTTTTTTACTCAGGTATACCAGCGCTCCTGCAAGTTCTGGACAATCATATACCTACTATTCACATTCCTTCCTATAAGTAGTAAAAAGTAAATCGATACTGGTATATGTTTACCCAATAGTTGCCTTTTTTAGAGCATTGGAAAGGTCGGAAGAAGAAGAAGAAGAAGAAATTTGAAGGCAACGTTACATATATCAATGAAGTAATTAAAGCGGTGTGGTCATCAAGTGTCGTGTGTTTTCAGTTGGCGTGTCAATAATCCGCGAGAGTCTTCAGAATCTTAAGATAGCGGGCTCCATTAATTGTTTCATTTTCAATATCTTATAGTAACAGTTGTTTCTGATATCCACTGAAAATATTACTATCTCTTCACAGCCGAACTTAGATATTGCCACCAAACTTGGTTTCTATTTACTAAAATATTTACTAATAGATCGAAAATACATTTTGCCTATGGCTATCGTATACTGCAGGTGGATTTTCTATTGAATAGAATTTGTCACACAATTCACGATAATCCATCTTACTAAATCTCCAGATTTCCGGTGTTTGGATTAATAGTAACTTATTGTGCTTTTGCTTAAGGCCCTGTTGCCCAATGTTTCCAGAAATCTTCGATGGACTTTCGAGGAACAAAAACTTGCCGCTAAACTTTTGCGGCGTTTCTAGAAGACTGGAGTGTTTGTCACCGAATTTCCTCCGCTAGCGACACGTAATTGAAAAGTCTCAATTTCAAAGTCCGCCTGATTCGTCCATAGCAGTTCAATATATGGGACGTCCCAAAAGGTGTATGAACTGTTGAATTTGATTTTTTTTGTAAACATTCAGTAAAGCAAGCTTAGTTTCTAGTTAAAAGAAATGCATTTCAAAAGGCGTTTGAAAGTAAAAAAAAAACTATAACAGAAGCACAAACAGACAATATCGCAGGAGGTTTCAGGCGGATCCAACTACGCGGAGCTACCAATCGGATGTTCAAGGTATTTATCGACAACATTTGGGAAGACTGAGAAGAGCAGCGATTTTCACCAGCTCAAAAACGTCTAGTACAAGGCCTAGGCCTAGCGTTAGCAGGTCAATCCTGAGCCTACTTTTCCTCAATGGCACAGGCTAGCAATGAAAATGACATTTAGCGAAAAATAACAATTTTGCGAAAAATATTTTCCCAGTTTTGGGAAAAGATTATTGGGAGCAATGAAGCCGCATCTAAATATAGTGGTACAGTATTTAGGCAACTGAAAATCAACATGTTAGGAAGAAACATTATGTAAATTCATTAGGAGTTAATTTTCAGAGCATTTCAAGAAAAATGTTTTACTAAAAGAGATAATTTTTTTTGACCATGTGACGCCTGGTGCCGATTACTTGACTTTACTGCAAGATGGCTTGACTACGCATTCGGGCAAACTTTGGTAAAGATGGCGAAATTTACTTCTAACCGGTGGGAACACCTGCGCCCTATTGTAATGTATCCTGATGAAGACCGTCCAAATAGGTAACGAACAAAAATGTCCCGTACCCAGGCGCAGCATGTTCCCCAGACTTGACGCCAATGGACTTTTCTTCAAGACTGCAGTGAAGTATCTAAGAGCCATAGCTAAGAACGAACGCTGCAGTGAAATAATTGCTAAATCAATAGTCCAAAGTCACCAGTGGTATATTCACCCGAGCGGCAACTCAAATTATGTATATTTTTTAAAAACTCGATCTATACATATATATATATATATATATATATATATATATACATATTTTATAAGCGTCTGCTGTCTCTGACTTGGATAACTTACAGCATAGTTTATAAATTTTTACGGCTAAATTGCTTCACGCTGTGCCGAGCGATGGGTTTAAATTGAGGTTATTCCGTGGTCTCTGTACACGATCAGTCCTATAAGACGAGTGCTGCGTAAGCCAGCAGAGATACGTGAATAAAATGCCCCATAGAGAAATAGCAATATTCTGGTAATCGATAGAATAATTATTCACTAGGCAGATCATTGGGCATTAGAATAGTTTTTGCCTAAAATTGTTTGAGACCCTAAATTAAGTTGAGTTGTAGTGAACTTGATAACGAACTAAGTTTGAGTTGTAAGGACGTATCAAGTAATCGTTGGCGTTGATCCGTTTCACCGGATGGGTTTAAGTAACGCAACGAACGCTGTGTTGTTTAAAAACACAGACATATATAACTATCCCCGGCTACTTCACAGAATAACTCATTACCAATTATTGACAACCTATGGTAAGAGATCGTCAAAAACCGTCGAGGAGATGCAAGAGAGCTGTGACGTTTTTTTCTTTTATATTTATTAGCCGTATATGTTATTCAATAAAACCATCTATTTAGAGACTTTTTGCGCACTGGAACATTATCATTAATTTAGATCATATGATAGACAAGCGTAATATACTTAATTATTGCTTGTTATTATTATTATCATATATTTAAGTGTGAACGAATGTGCTTAGATACTCAGTGAGTATTATATTCTGTTTTGCTAAGTGGAACAGAAAGGCTAGGTAACTTCTGCGTTCACACGTTCGAGACTGATCGGCTCCGTAGCAGTGATTACGGCGACAGTATTAAACGCGAATATTTGTAATAGTTAGATGTCGGCATGTGCAAAAAAATGGTCGTATTACCCTGAAATAGGAATGGAATCACCTTATCCGGGAGCATATGCGTCGGTGTTGCCGGATCGTTCTCATGAAGTAGCGGGCTAGGCTTAGCGAAATTCAATGGAAAACGTATTCTCAGTCGTCTATACGTCTCAGTCAGCAAATGTGGCTTGATTCGTTTGTACCATTTCTAGAAACAGCTGCTCCGAGTAGACAGACGTGCGAGTGGCGGTACCATTACGCTGATCTTTTTCTGTAGAGAATCTTTTTTATCGCACCAATCTAGAGGCATGTGACGGCTACATGCGGCGGCACCATGCGTTTTTTTTACTAATATTCGATAATTTGCCAATTTATATATATATATATATGCTGTTAATTGTTATCTATGGCAGCCACTAATCTCTGGGCTAGCATAGGGCAGTTTCTGTCCACCTTTAGCTAGTATCGCATTCAGACCACACTGCCACAATAAAAATGGATTTTTGTAATTAATATCACGTAGAATGTCTGTTTTGAAAAACTGTAACGTCACCCATCTTTGGGAATTGGTTAGCCCTTGAATAAATATAATCGTTTATATAATTTCTCATTGAACGCTTACAAGAAGAACATGCCTTTTGGAACAAACGCGAGTCAACTGACGCTCCACCTATTTTCAATAAACATTTGCGTTTTGTTTCTATGATAAGGCCTAGTTGGGCATTCACTCCGAAAGCTCATATA
This sequence comes from Varroa destructor, assembly GCF_002443255.2. Lineage (NCBI taxonomy): Eukaryota > Metazoa > Arthropoda > Arachnida > Mesostigmata > Varroidae > Varroa > Varroa destructor. The sequence goes on along the minus strand of NW_019211459.1, from coordinate 2,031,465 downwards.
GTGGAACTAGAATGGAGCGATTTTTGTCGACTACCTAGTGCGTCTGATATAGAAGCTCGTCCTTCGGATAAACTAATTGTAAGTTCTACAGGTAAGTAAAGTAGCGACATTACTAAATCAAATGAGCAATTAAGGAACAACACTATAAAAATCAAATGTCAACTTCCCTAAATTGGAACCTATTGTAGCTGTACGCACACGCAATCCTTCTTCTCATTATCACTATTCGATAATGAATTCTTTAATTGAGGACTCCAAAACTCGCACGAAGGTTGCGCTTAGTTCTGGTATTTGTAGTAACCGAACAAAAGGATACGATCTGTATCCTTTTGTTCGGTTACTACGCCGCCCTGATAAAGACATTGAAATGGGTCTGCAAGAGAGTTTTTAAAGACTTCTGTGTTGATACGTTGCCAGCTATCTTACGCAGGACGAAGCAAGTGAAGAGGAAAAACGAGTTTTTGGATGCGACGGCACTCAGAGACTCAATCAAACAGACGGAAATTTTCCAATGAGGACAGAAGGAGTACTATAGTATGAGATCCTATAAGAACCAAGAAACGGGACTGTCTCGTATAGCTACGCCAACTACAAGATCCTGGATCAAAAGGACAGCTACGTAGTGACAGCGTTACCAACGCATGTACAACAAAGCAGGCCGACTTGCTGATTCGTTTATGACAGGTGCCGAACCACAGAACGAAACTCACCTCGAATCTGGTGATATCTATAAACATGCTTCTCCATGTAATGGAAGACAAACATGCACCGCTCGTACTTCTGCTCTGTTTGTAACTATCACTAACCAAGGCCGCGCTACAGAATACATTTTTTTTTTCGCGCTAAGCACGTACAAAATTCTATACCGGGTCCATACTGTCATAAATCCTATTAAGTGCTGGTCACTGTCACATTCGTTTAAACTTTACAGCAAACAAAATACCATGGACATCGTTTTGGGGGGTCAGCGTATTTCTTGACATTAAGCAGCGGTAGCAGATTGTATTTGGATCGCAAGCGGCCAAACCGTAAGTACAGCAGAAGGGTGTGCTTACTCAAATCACCATTCAAGTTCTTATTGTTTAACTAATTTCAATAAGTATTTTTCTGCGGACTCTAAGCGGTAGATATTAAAAAACGGACCAAGTCAATTGAAAAAATGCATGTAAAACAACCTACAAATAGACCTGGTCATGGAAACGTAAATTAAATATGGTATATGTATGCATTATCGTTATGGATACAGCCGATCTCAAGCAGTGGGCTTAGTCCTGGTAGAAAATTACTTGCAGTCGGAAAAAACAGAGGCATCTCGAAAAGCGATGCAGAATTTGTCTATCTAAGATCTAACGAAGTCGACCACACAAGTTCGGAAGGCTTCCTGAAGCTCAATGGTACGATGACACAAATTGGTACTCGTAATGGATTTGAACATCGCTTTAACATATTCATTCCAGCGCTGCCGGTATCCTAGCAAGAGCTTACTACCAGGAAGCTATTGCCTTGTTTGGTAACTCTTTTACCAGCTGCATCCTGTCCTCTGTCGTTCCTAGGCAACTCTGGCGATAGACTGTAAGATCGTCCCTGGTAAAGACGTTCCACAAAAGGTGGCACCCTCTCCCGGTAAGATGGCGTGTCCTAATTGCAACAGAAACACCGGTGGAGAGGAGATCCCCGTGCGGCTTTCTAAGTCGATCGTTTCTGCCGCTCAGTCGCCTGTCAAGATCGCCGTATTCCCGCGCTGTCAAAGCAACCCCGCCGTCCGGACTATTGCGGGACTACTAGAGTACTGCTGCCGAAGCCCGCCAGGGCCGCTATTAACGATAGTACCACTGTCGCGTTAACAATTGATACCTGTGCTTCTGGGTCGCTCTGTTGGCATTGGCAGAAGGAAAAACTATTACTGCCATTACCGCTACCTTCCTATTGCAGCTACTTGCCATCTAATGGCAGCAGCTCCCCTATCTTCACTCGTACCGTAACAGCGGCGGTATCAGCTATTTGCCAGTATAAAATACTGCTTCTGGTGGTCATAGTTTTCATAGAGCCTGTTTCTTCTTTGTGGACAACACTGCGAAAAGCTCAAGTGGCCGTATCAAAAAAAATTCACAATCTCTGTAACCTGGTCAATACAAACCTCGAACGGAGCCTCGTATCAGAAGTAAACTGATTTCTGTACAAGTAGGACACAGTAACGCTGGCAGAACAGCTTCAGTGAACACGAGGTGCATTATCAACGCGCTTCAATGTGCCATAGCAGTTAACCTAAACTCGAAAAAAAAGAGTCACCATTTGTACCTGAGTCGTAGACAAACTAAATCTCAGACTCCAAAAGCCGTTCAACCACTCATAGGACATCTAGTTAACGAACAAGATGATCAACAGCGTGAACTACCAATACCATAATGTAAGCTTACTTTATACTTTGATAGATATATTGATATAGACTAATAATGGTAGCTAAATGAGTAAACAGGTGAAGAACACATACGTTTGGCCTATTCAGCACTTAGCTCGTTTAATAATTCATTATATATGAACAGATCTTCAGCATTACCTATTGTTGGGTGTAGGCTTAAAAACTTGCTTTCCCTTAGAAGTTTAACTGGAGTAAACTTTACCAGATTTTTATGGGGCTTTTCGACAGGGTTACAAAAGGCACGATAAGCAGACAAACAGCTACTAACCTTAATAATAAGAGTAATACTTTATTATTCGTTATTTCCTGATAAACAATGTCTGGTAATAATATTTACCAATGCCAATATTTGAGCCAATGTAATAGCAGGGTTTTTAGTTGTGATGCAATTACTCAGTCCACCCAGATTAGGTCGCCCCCTGGCGAACCGCTACAACCAAAATATATATGTAGAGTTCGCTAATAAATGAATTATATAAAGTAAGAGTTAATTACGCAATCAGGCGCATGTACATGTTGGGGTCTCGATGGTCTTGAAGTATCCTTTTCTATTTCTATCCCAGTTCAACTTTTCGAAGCAGTTGTTGCCTATTCTGATGCTAATTGTTGCCTGTTTTGCCCTCGCTATAGATCACACTAAGCAAAATAGGAAAAAAAAGAAACGAAAGAAATACTGAAACAGAGAGAACGTTCGTAAACCTATCGTCCAAACCGAGGAAACCATCACTATGAGCTAAATCAGCGTTTCGATCTAACGCCAAACAATGTATTAGTCAATATATCAAATACACTTCTACTAATATGATTAGTCGGTCAATGTCAATACACCGGTTGACGCCTTAGTACATGTAAACCGTTCTGTTATGTATCTGTCTGTATCGCAATGTTGTACATCTAAAATAATACCTTACCTTCCGTGAAACGTCAAGACACCTTAAAAACGCTGAATTATTTTCATTACGCTAATATTGTAGGTCAGATTAGGTATTACACATTGTAATGTTTTTAATGGAGAGTTTGAATAGGACAGATACGAGCAGCATCGTCCAACTGAAGACCTAAAATCGGTCATAGGCAAGAAAACCTCTGCATCAAGGCGGACTAGCTGAAAAGAAAAAGCACAAGTGTTTATTCAAGCGTTGTTAAAGATTAATTATACTATAATTCATTCTCGCGTTTTAATATCAAATGAATTTTATTTGAGTTATCTGAGCCAATTAAAGGGAAGAGTTCGTCTTTATTTTTGCTGTCGTAGTTTTTTGACCTTGTTCATACAATTTGGGTAGCACTCGGGTAAAATTTAGCTGCTCTTGCCTTTACAATCACTGGCTACTACGGTAATCACCGGAACTGCATACCTAGATCCCAGAAGATAATGCGATTGTTTTGACGACATAACGCACTTGGAAGGACAACCGCAAAACCATTAAGCCAAGGCTACCTAGACCATAACGACAAAATCGGAGATCGAAGAAATAGCAAACAGAAACAGGAGGTCGTTGAGAACCCGGACAGTCTTATGATTATCATTATTAATATGATGCAAAACGTCTTTTATCCAAACGGCACTCTGTTATTTGTGTCTAAAGATAAATCGGACTTGAACTTGTTTGCGCTATGCGCCGGCGCCATTTTTTAAAGAGGAGATTTTTTAAAAAGTTCGAACCATATGAGATTATAAAAAACATATGTTTTGAGAAAGGCGCTTGACAAATAGATACATATCATCCCGATTGTTTTAAAAAACGTTATGTACGAATCTGGATAGAGGGCTTGAGTAAAATCCGTACCACATTTGGATGTACGCCAAAAAAAATAATGAAATATATCCACACCGACAAATTTCTGTTGACTCATATATATCCTCGCCTAACATGGCTGAATGTTTATTAATCATAGCAGAGATAAAAGATCCTGATAACTTACTCTACGAGGCCTGTGTAAGTAAATCAGTACGGGCACAATGCCGTTTGAAGTTGTCTAACCTGCACTAAAATTCCCTAGAAGTTTAAAACAAAAAAATCACGTAAACTTCCACCCAACATTTCTTTCATCCATTAAGGCTTAAGTTCAGCTTGAAAAAATAATAAAGATCGACCGAACGTTTAAGCAGCCCGCCTCTACAATCATAACATGCGCTGTGTGACAGGCAAGATAAACGTAAAGAAGCTTGCGCTAGTTAAGGCGGTCGCGTAAATTGTATGTAGCTGTTGGCGCAGACTCGGGTGATTCAATAGTTGGATTCCAGAATGGAGTGTAGCCCTACTGATGGAAGTGGGGCGTGTCCATCTTTTGCTTAGCTGTAGGTTGTAAAGCGTTCTGGCAAAATGGGTCTGCGGTTGATTCAAGAGACAAGAAGTTTCACCTGGTTATCACCCGAAGAACACTGAACACGAATTTCAAAGGCTGCTTATTTCTAACAGTAGCAGCAGTGACAGGTCAATCAAATGTACTATTTTTTGCGGCTCCATTAAGCTATCTGTTATTGTGAAGTAGATTTTAAATTTAAAATCAATGGGGAAATTAAAACAAATGTATGTGTTCGCTTTTTTGTCCTTTCTACCCGAAGACTTCCCTTCTTGATTGTTGCTAGTCAAGGTTGATTAGTGTCGACTGCATTACCGCTGCGCGTCATAAACGATAGGACCGACAGGCACACGAGGCAACTGTTGTTCCAGAAGAAGTAAAAATCCTACTAACAAAAGAGAAGAACAAACAATCTCTAGTCGAAAATAGATTGGATGAATGTTGAGACGTCTTTGGCTAGCGGCTCTGTTTTCGAACAGTGAAACACAAAACGACCTTTGCCTCACCTAGAAAGACATCGTCTATTTATTTGATCGTATATCTGATGGCCTATTCTACTTCGCGCGCGCGTGCGTGCCTGCGCCTGCCAACCAACTCCTCCTCCAACAATCCTTTTGCATTCTGCTAGCAACATTTAAAACACGGCTGATATGTCCTTTTTGTCTATGCTACTTGCGTGGTATTTACTTAAATCTATAGCTGAAATTATTCAGGGTAAAATGGTCTCTTAAATGTCATTGAGTCGCCGCTGTGAGCGATTAGCGTGTTATTTTACTTAGATCTAGAGGCGAAACGATTGGATCGGAACATATTTGCTAGTACGCCTAGTTGTCGGACGAAGACCAACGTGGAATTAATGCAGAAGGTGTGCTGTCACGTTTGACGTCTTCGTAGCATCTGAATGCAAACATCGAAGGACTAGAACGAGTTCAGAGGAATTACTGTGTATGCCTGCATATTTTAAGACATTTTTTTTAGCATGAATTTCTATTTTGCTGAAATATTAAACAGGAATTTTATGAAAAGAAACCTCCTGAAAGCCGGTCGCTTTGTTTAAGCTTTTACTATAAGGTACATAAAAAAATAGTAAATTATTTTTAACTCTGGTTACTTGCCATCTGATATTATCTTGGTTAGTTTTTTCAGTTTATAGCACCTATTGACAATATGCAGTGTTTTTCCCTGATCTGCGCTTGTCTTTCCAGCCGTATTATAATTACTGCGTTTATAGACGCTATTGGTCACCCGTGCTGTAAGTCGGGCCAACCCTGACACAAACATTATACCTGACCCTGACTTCGTTGTAACCACGAAGAAACAACATACGATTTATTTTTAGCTAATTATATCATAATCTAAGCCACCAATCAATCCATCGGCATCTACGCATATGTTTGTGTCGTGTGCTACTTCTAACGTATTGTATTTGAGGTAGTTTTTTAGTCTTGATGTCAAAACTTGAACTTTGTATTTGTAATCGATTTAATTCATTCGATTGCCCTGCTATTATTTAGTGCATGTTTTCGCTCTTTATTGATTTATTGCCAATTGCCTTAAGTTTTTGTTTTCTACTATGATACTTTATTCCCATTTCATTGCCGTGCATAGTTTTCATAATGCAGAGACTAGAATTGGCGCCATTAGTTCAAATATTCCCACTGTTTCCCTTTCCATCATCATGGGGTCGGCTTCATTGCTTACTGCTCGGTAGATATCTGTTAAAGGGGCGGGCACAGCTGTGAGCGGCTGCGAGATAATGGCTGTAGCTAGGTTCGACCCCCCTTTCCCGTGTTTGCTCAGCTGTTCATTGAAACGACGGAAGCGCCCTCCACCGCGCCCTGACAACTCATAGGTGCCGGCTTCCATCTGGCAATTGTTCGGTAGGTACCGAACTGGGCGGCTCATAACAATAATCTGCAACACGTTAATCATAGAAATACCTTTTAAGCTAGCCGCGACACATTTGGAATCGTTTATTTATTTATTGCTTATTGGCCGGCTGTATACGCCGAGGTCGGACACCACAGTTGCTACGCGTTGTGATCTATCTGTTTCTCTCACTCGAATACGGTACAACTATTAGCAATAGCGCTGCGATATATAGCTAGTGATCATGGCCGTATCACCGCCTCCAAACAGCTTTCGAACGGTTTTTCGCTATGTGATTTAGATTTGTTCTTTATATTTTTAGAGCGCTTGTGTTGCTTTCGTTATATAAGGCGGGTCTCCGCAAGATGAGCGTTGACGTATTGAAAATAAATAGGTTAGTACTAAGCCGTTGATGTAGATTACGGCATAATAGACCGAATGAGAGAATTTGCTATCATTAAATAGCGCCCTCTCTCGGCACTTCTTACTGTACTGTGTGACGTGTGCGAGGATTTATCACATATTTGAAATTGCATTTGCTCTACGATTCCTGAAACTTTGACCGGACCAAAACAGCTGGAAATGAGCGCAAAACCTGCACAACTGCCCCGACCGGAGCCGGTAAGTGTTTTTTCGGCTGAACAAAAGTTTCGGAAAGTTAAGGTTGTGATTTTACGTAAATATTCCACTTCGAAGCTTTCCGTTCGTGTCCGACATTGCGAACGGTCTTTGATCAGTATTCAATAAGGGCATGTCTTTGGATCGTATTGATGGTACGTTATGTAGCGCGTGGAAACGCCGATTTAAAGAGTTTGGATACTAGCGGATCTGTTGCGCTCAGAGGTAAAGCGACTAATCGTGAGGCTGCCAACCCCATTCATTGTAACAGCTGTTTGACATTAAGCATAGTTTCTTCCCGTTTGATTATCATCTAGTGCAACTACACTTGGTTCGTATAACAAAATTGAAGTTTCGCTCTTTCCCGCTACTATTTTTAATACGTTCTAATAGCCCTTACGCATTAAAACCATGCGGGAAATTAAGTCCTTGAAAGTCCTAGTGCGTGCGACGGTGGGTATCAAGCGCGACCTTCAAAAACGTAGGCTGAACTCTCTTACAATTGTTTTGTTTTAACGTTCGACTATTGATATTATTTTAGTAGTATTTAATTACCAATATCGGATTCGTGACTAACAGTGAACACGATAAGATCAAAAAAGTTTATCAATTAAGCATTTTTTAAGTTACGTATAACAGTGTGAAACATTACGTATGGTGTGGCTTTTTCACACCGATATAAAATATTGTTGTTATTATTAGTACTAACACATATTGTTCTGTCAATAAGACATGGTGTAGCGTACATATGAAATGACTTATATAATGGCAGCATGTAAATGATGTAGCGGTTGCAACATTACAAAGGAACAGATGATCCGTCGGATTGGCTCTGGAGATCTTTTAGACAAAACTCTACCATGTGCTAGTCATGTGAACGGAGACCTGAAAACGTGTGCCCGTCTATTTTGATTTATTTTGCCCTATAACTTGCTATCTGATGAGGGGCAATTTTTAGTTAGCCGTGGGTGGCAGGCATCGAGCCATGCAACCCGTTACAACGAACTTTGAGGTAATGGGCTGTTGCGCCTTTTAGAAGTTGACGTGTGCTATCATAAACACGCAAACAGAGTCAATAGTTATATTTGGTTTTGAAAGACGTCAAAAAGTCTAGAAAAAGGTTCCTGTTTGGATCGGCCTATAACGCAGATGCAACCATCTAGGATAGAGCTTTGGGTTTTAGAAGAGATATCAATTCTTTTAAAATTTTTGTTCTGCTCACATAATACACACACACACACACTCAGTTAGATCATAAATTATCCTTATTCATTTATAGCTGTTCTAAAATGTGTTAGACGTTGACCAAGTAGTAAAGGTTTGTAGTTGATGCCATGGCAACTTCCGCTGGTTCATGAGAGACTACCTTTCGCTTGCGAGTGTACGGTATAATACGATCCAGCTTGTAAAAGGTATCTACCATTTTCGATGGCGACAGAACCATATGGACTCAAGGCGATCTATTTTGTCGCCGAAATGGTCCAGCTCTAAATTGGCATCACAATAGGGGAAATATCGGCCAACTCGAAGTGGAGCACCCATTACTATTTCCGAAAAATTCAAAGTGAATATTATTACCGTTGAAGTACTTGCTCTTAATGACGAGGTCGCACTGGCATCGCAATTCATTCTAAATTGTTAGAATATACAATGCAATGTACACACAGTCTGTGTGTAAACAGTCAGGACCGTTTAATTCTGATTAAAAGATTTACCAGTGAGCACAGCGTTAATATTGGATCCGTTAAAGCTATAATTTAGCAATTGTTAAAATAACAACAAAACAGTATGACTCAGATATGTGGCTAAGTAATGTGTTAATCAAAGAGTAACAACTGCATAATAGAAAACTGTGCTCCTGGGCACAGTCTTACGAGAAAGGCAAAAAAACAGTTGAGGAGGAAAAATGCAGGTAGACTATACATCATCATAGCGTAACAACAACCACAACTGCTAGATGAAGCTAATTATGTGCCCGAATACGTACCGATAGTGTACGTTAGGTGGCAGCACTATACACCCATAACAAAGCAGAAAATGTTACCGGTTTTATTAAGATTAATACCAGTGACAGTTAGCACCCGTTTTAAGCACAAGGCATCCATATTTCACCTGATGCACACGTGCGACCGAGTCCTGAGAGGTTGTTTAATCCTTTTTTACATGAAAACTATATTATGTTATTGTCTGTATGAGCGAGTAAAAAAAATGAACAGATATACGAACTAAGGAGATGTTAACGGCACTCACACTTGAGGATTCGCAGATATTGGATCACGCGAAGTAGAATTGTCAAAATTTTACCGCACGTAACTTCAAAAATGTTGGTAACAAGTGAAGGGCTAGGAGCCGAGATCGTTACACATCAAACAATGATCTTCGAAATCAACGGACAAGCAAATGGAACATAGCTCAATCGTGCAGGAACCGAGTGGTAATAGCTCAAATAGAAAATGAAGCTAGAGTTTGCAAAATGATAGGAACTAAACAGTCTTATTTTGAGAGTTGGTCATTTTGAAAAGCAGGATGTGCCAAAAGGATAAAATGTTTAGAAAAGTATTTCCTATATGTACAAATATTATGACGAAGCTGTCTGAACAGAACCGGAACATTCGAGGGCAGATTATCGAAGATGCACTAAAAAGGGAACAAAGATTGTAGGCGTTATTTCATGTTAATTACTTATCATAACGTTATTGGTGGAACGAATCACGTTCTTGTTACCCTGTCTTCATGAAAATTTCGTTGAGGACCTTTTCAACGAAAAAGGTATGTTACGTCAATGATGGACCGACATGGTTCTCACGAAAACATAGTCAGTTCGCATAGGTGTAGGCAACCCGTAGAGTATACATGCGTTTTCGATTTGTCGTTAACATCTAACGAGTTGCGTTCTATGTGGTATAATCCAGTTATACCGCGCAAGATTTATCGAGCATCTAATCACTATTGAATTATTCGTTTTGAATTTGGCGAAACCTCAGGGCCAGAAGGCAACCAACGTCGTCTACCAGCTAAATAAAATCAACCGGGACACTCGCGGTGCGATTCTTGGCCAAAGGAGTGGTTTCCGAGGATGCACCATCTGGTTTACCGGTATGTTTGCTCCCAGTTTTCATGGCAAGCTTACTGCGAACTGGCCGTTGTGCTGAGTGTTGGGGATACGCCAGGGGGACGCCAGATCGTTGCTATAGAAATGTGACAGAAAAGTATTGACTAACCTTATTCCTTCATTGTGTGTCACCCGCTGTTGTTCCGATCAGGTTTGTCAGGAGCGGGCAAGACGACTCTTTCGTTTGGGATAGAGGAATATCTCTGCAAACAGGGTATCCCTAGTTACGCACTGGACGGGGATAATATTCGGCATGGCCTCAATAAGAACCTCGGCTTCAGTGAAAAAGATCGAGAAGAAAACATTCGGTGAGGCCCCAGTGCATTCAGTAGTTTTAGACATGATGACAGTCCGTGGACGCATTTTACTTGAAAATAACACGATAATTTTTGTTTAATTATTTGAAACTATTACCAAAATCGATAAAAACGAAACTTTATAATTGATGTCATTTTTAGGCGTGTGGCTGAGGTAGCAAATTTGTTTGCTGACAGTGGAGTCGTATGCCTCACCAGCTTTATATCACCGTTCGCTAAGGTTTGCTTTATCTCTAACTTTGACCAAAGACATTAGCTGAAAATTAGCACGATTTAGTAAAAAAGCTTTCGCTTATCGGCTATATAAATCATTGATTAAACATAATAACCATTTTTCGCATTATCATCACCTAGGGACACATCTTGTCAGGTGCGTATAAAAGTTGGTTATAAAATCTAAAGAAAGTATATAGAATTCGTTCATAGCACCATGCTTGATTACGAACGTGCAAGCTAATTGCGAGAAAGAGCTATTATTGAACAATGTTGAAGATAATCTCGGGGGTATCGTCGGCGTCGGCAGCTATCTCTGGAATCATTATAGCACACGAAATGATGAAAGCCTGTGGACCCACGGTCACAAGACGATAGATAGCCCTGTCGCAATTATTTAGCTGTAGTTTGTTGTCACTCTAATCAGGTAGAAATTTGGGACTTCAATTCGTACTTTTTTATTCCACATACGAGTGAGTCCTTCGGCAAATAGTCACATGCCGGCAACCAAGAAGACACGTCTATTACTTGCTGAAGTGTGAGATCCCAAAAGACGCTTCAGATAGATCAGCTTCGCACGGAGAACAGAAACGGACAATCGCAGCGATTTACTTCAAATAGATAGATTTCATTCTGTTGCCAACTTCACTGCATGTCGCATACCGTTCCTTAAGATAAAGTACTAGATAGCGCTATTTAATAAGAAACAAAAAGGAAAGCTTTTTGGATGTGTTCGTTATGACCACAATCGGTGAAGCACCGTTCCGTCGAAGTCTGCTTGTAGTAGGCATCATTTCTTGTATCCTGATGTCTGAACCGAGTTTTTTTACGGAGATTAAGTGCTAGTCCTGTCTTCTACGTAACTGCATAAGAATTTATGCAATTACATGGAAGACACGATTACGCCCGGCGGTAACTCGGCCAACTGATGTACTTTCACAAAGAAACTTTTCCGTTCAAAGTCCGGTTTCCGTCGAAAAGTTGTTTTCATAAACATCTGAGGAGGACGCAACGCTGGCTAATGATGGGGCATGCCTCGCAGTTCGTTACATTTTTTCTACTGGCCCTGGCTGGGTTTCCGTAAGCGCTGGTGGCTGGCACCGATTTCTACCTGAGTTTCGTTCATAATCGGATGGCGGTCAGATGCGAGGAGCAATAGTCGCGGGGCATTAAGTTAGTTTGGGAGAGTGCGCCAACGGGAATTGAATGTATTAGTCTTTTTTACCTATAGGTTTTCCTTTACTGGAATATATAACATGTATTCGCTTTTAGTGGGTCTCCACTTTCCAAAAACTCGATTGGACATACAGATAGATTTGTAACGAAGTTGTCGACAACAGAGGTTGCCGAATGGTTCTCGAACGTTGTTATGTACTCTACAGCCGATGTCGTAGACAGACAAGAGTAGCTAGCGTGTTTTGGGTTACTCAGTAGGTCAAGTCTGATATTTAGATCGTTAGCAGACAGTGTAAGGTTCATAATGACTCATGAGTGGGTGAAATAATTAGGTAAGCCCTTCAACTTTTAACGCTGTGTTATTCACGGAGTAAGAGCATACGTGCAGCCGGTCGTCCTGAGACGAGGGCCTAAGGACACTGAGTACACTCTTGTCTAACCTTGTGCTTAAAAAAAAAAATAGGCACTGCCCTTAGCACATACACTCTGACTTTTTAGCTGGGTACACACATATATTTAATGCAAGTCTTCATGGTACATAGTTTACTAACAGATTCTTACTCGACGATATTTTCCAGCTTTGCCAATAACTATTGTGACTATGAAACTCTAATTTATACTGTAATATCTTCTGTGTTTCTTGTATATATTATAACTTCTACATTTAATTGACTTACCGCAGGATCGTGCTATTGCGCGAGAAATCCACAAACGCGCAGGGCTAAACTTCTTCGAGGTGTTCGTGAACACTCCGCTTGACGTTTGCGAAAGCCGGGACGTTAAAGGTCTCTACAAAAAGGTCTGCGTTCTATTAGTCATATCTTCCTCTGAACACAGTAGTAGAATACTTACGATTTCAACTCGATATCATAGTTTGTTGCTTGCATCAATAGATTTGTTCCGACCTTCTGAGCAGGCAAGAAAAGGCGAAATCAAAGGGTTCACAGGCATCGACCAAGCGTACGAAGCGCCAGAAAACCCGGAACTTGAGGTGCGGACTGACCAAGAAACCGTCAAGGAAAGTGTCCAAAGAGTTATAACTCTTTTGCGTGAAAACGTGAGTTACTCGATGGTTCAGCGGAGCTAGTGGTGAACCCATTTTCTGAATTGCAACTTCGAATTTAAGCAGAGCCGGGGCTTCAGGTCATGTTCGTCTCTTACTGTTTGGAAAAGGATGTGCCGCATATAAGTTAATTAAACTAAAATTAAAAATTCCAGAATATTATTCCCGAAAGCGTCACGGATGTGGTTCAGGAGCTGTTTGTTTCAGCTGACAAATTGGCCGAAGTGCGACATGAGGCTGAATCGCTTCCATCGATTGAGGTATATTAATCCGCTCGAAGCCGTATTTTTCTATGAGGGCCAGAACCTATGGATGTGATGGCCATCAATTCTGAAACTCTTGTAGTCGTTCATGTAAACCAAAAAGCAAGTGTCTCCAAGTTGCTTGCGAAAAGCTTGCTACATCTTGATACATAACACCAAAATGATTATTTTACAAACTGAATATTTCAAATTAAGTTTTCGTAGCGTATATCAAATGCTCGCCTGTTTCTTAGATCCTCCGTTAATTTAAGCATGACTTGCTAATTCTTAGAAACTCTTTGGTGTTACTTGTAGATAACAACAGTGGATGCTCAGTGGCTGCAGGTACTCAGCGAGGGCTGGGCTACCCCGTTACAAGGTTTTATGCGAGAAAAACAGTTTCTTCAGTGTCAACACTTCTCATGCTTACTTAATGGTATGGTTCTGTGATACTGCGGAATTGAGCTGCAATTACCTTGTTATACATGCATAAATTCTAGACGGTAGAACCCTGTGATAACTTTACGCTCAACTCACTGACTTTGAGCTTAATATTCGGTAATTTTTCTCGTGTCAACTAAGATGGTGTAACAAATCAGTCCATTCCAATCGTCCTACCGGTCAGCACCGAGGACAAGGAGCGGCTGACAACAAACAGCGCCATTACGCTGAGATACCAGGTAATAACAAATCCTTTATAGTGATCAATATTGTTAATAGCATAACAAAACTGCTTCCGTAAATTGTATTGATTACCTGCAGAGCATAAGCTATTTAGCTATTTAAGATAAAAGCAATCTGGACCTTTCTCGCTACAAGCGCTAGTTTCGACCAAATTTCAAAACGAAGAATGATACCTATTCCTAATTATGCACGGATATTGAATAAATTAAGTTGTCTCAACATACAACTTTATATTACATAGTTTAAATATATTCATAAATACACGTACACGAAAAAGTTGCTCGAATACCTGGCTGATTGAGAGCTTTTCGAGAGAAAACCCCAGCAATAAGGAGACGAATACGAGCGACAATATGATAAACGCTACCGGATCAGGTCGTGAAGTCGGCACGTTTAAGAAAAAGAAAAAGAAGATCGATGCGGAGTAAATACGGGAAAGCTTCAGAATGAAGCTGTACGAATGCTTTCTTCAGGAAGAAACTGGCGAAACTTTTAGCGAGCTTGTGAGTGCCAAGCTGGAATTTTGTTTTCTGGGCAGCATTGTACAGCTCGATGACCAGAGTCCCATTCAGGCTTCGGGCCAGCGAATCATCATGAACCTGTGCCTATCTCATATCAAACGGTGAGGCACTGGTCTGTAGCGGTGGTAGCAGTACTGCAAGAAGATTGGAAAGCAGACTTTATCTGGACCGAAAAAGCTGCTGCCCGTACTCTCGCGAGCAGCCGAGGCCCTGATATTTTCTATCGTCAGGGTCACCAAGATGCGCGGAAAAAAGATGCCACGGTATTTTTTAGATAAAGGAATTTAGGGTAGAGCTTGTATGCACGTACGCGGATCTGACATGTGCCAACTCATGGGAGAAAGCCGGGGGAGTCTCTTTCTGCTCCACCGATAACGAGTCCGGTAATCCACCGCTAAACAAGGGTAAGCATGGACTCGTACCAGCCAGGTCGCTACAAGCACTACCGCGAGAAGAGGGCTCACTTCATGATAATGCGACGCCTTGTTGTGTGATTCTATTGCCGAGAAGACGCCCTTAATCGCATCGAAAACCGGAAAATGTAATTGGGTTTGGACACAATGGAATTCCGTCCGGCGCGCGCGAGAAGATC
Source organism: Varroa destructor (assembly GCF_002443255.2). Taxonomy (NCBI): domain Eukaryota; kingdom Metazoa; phylum Arthropoda; class Arachnida; order Mesostigmata; family Varroidae; genus Varroa; species Varroa destructor. The sequence goes on along the minus strand of NW_019211459.1, from coordinate 2,016,332 downwards.
GCAATAAGATGTGAATTGCACTTGTGGGGCATTAAAAGGTCTGGCCGCAGTGTAAGGGCAGCCCGCCAGATGTGAGCGTGGTCTAAGATACGTTTAGGGCTTGGATTGAATAGCTGTGAGGCGCTCATTGCTGCCAGCCTACGATAGAGCTAAGGCAGTCTGACTTATATCAATGATATGATTCATATAGATCTCAGGTACTGTATTGCATTAGGCCATAGGCAAAAGCTCAGATTCGTCTGAATGCCTTCACTCAGATTTCAGATAGAAATCCATGAGAAAGTGTGCGCTGTTTGTAGTCAAAATAAGTTATTAGGAAATATGGCTTAACGAGGTTCTGTCGCTTTCGTTCAGAAAATATATTTGTAAAAGATGCTATTCTCCATAGTTACTAGAAGGTCACCGAATGATTGCAGAACCTAACGAAAACCGACACGGCATTACTAAGGAGCTAAATATCCACTATAAGACAGTTTTAAACCATTTGAAGACAAAACAAGGCAGAAGACTTGGATGCCAAAAGAGCGCACGCTCCATCAATGAAATCAAGTGTTGATCACGGGAAAAAACGGAGAGTGGGTCATATAGGATAATAACGTGCGAAAAGATCATGGCCAAAGGGAAACACCTGGAAACTTTGTTAGAGCATCGGCTAACGCTAAGCAAGGTAATCCTATGCTGGGATTTCTACTGTTAACAACCAAGAGGTTTACAACAGGCCATTGAAAGAATCTATGGGAACTAGTGAGTGTAAGGAGGTTGTTCACCGTCATGAAAATGCCAGATTAAATACGTTTTTAGCTTCTCGGGAACTTGGATAAGAGATTTTAGTACACAAAACGAACTTTACACTTCATCAGATTATAATCTGATGATGCTCAAGGCCACAGAAATTCTACAGTGAAGGGATTATGGTGTTAACAGAAAAATAGCGGAGGGTCATCGTTGGCGTATTTCCTTTATTTTATTGGTTTCATATACATTGCAGTATGCCAGTCGCAGTTTTGTTGTTAAAAGCAATATGTACTAAATTTGGGCATCGTTGTTTTCAATTAATGAATCGTACTACAAAAATCATATATATATATAACACCATTATTTAAAGCAACCCATTTTAATACTGGCAATCTTCTTGTTTCTGACTGCTCGTATAGATGTCGTGTACAAATGATGCAGTGACTAGTTGTTAATAGACTCGCAACTTACGACTTACGCCGAACTTGCTTTTGATATCAACGTTGCTGCCATCATCGGGATTCGAAAGCGTGGGCTCAGCAAAGAAGCGGTTTTTCGCAACTTTAAAAATTAAAGTTGTAAAAGATGGAAGTCATGCAATTTTACTCCGAGTATATCTTATTTAAATGGGACATTGCTTCTAACTGTAATCGACACTCTAACAATGACTGTGCCTAAACGAGCAAAATGATCAAGTTAATCGTGGCCGTTTTTTTTTATTAACAAAACAGCCGCGTTCCACTAAAATGCAATCAGGAAATACATTTATTATATACTGGCTACCGCTCTCTCTTTTCTGTATTTCTTCTAGCTAACGAGTTTCGAGTCTGGTATTGATGAACTCGTTCAGTCGGGTTATCCTAAAGTCGATCTAAAATTTAATTCACTGCAGAATAGGATTACACCGGACTCGTAAAGGAGGAAAGCAACTAACTGAATCCTCTAGAGAGATAAACAGCGGGGTGGTAAAAACGAAAAAAAGAGTAAATGGTCGTCATTTGTGCCCTAATTTATTAGACATTCAAATAACAATACGGAAACATGGAATTTTTGCTCTAAAATTTTAGTAGCGGTAGGCGGAAGCACAAGTTCATATTGGTTTGCATTTATTAACACGCATTGTAGTGTTGAGGGGTGCAACCAAGCTTTTATGAACCGGTGCGGATAGTGGACCAGAAAAATGAAATGTATCTACTGTCAACTTAAAGCCTAGAGTATGCTAAAGTTAGTAGGCAAACGCGTGATCAGTAAATCATCAGAGGGACTACTTAGAAAAGCTACAGCTGTTGCGTCATGCGAAGTCTTTAGACCGTTTGAAAGCTTAGACTCGCGCAGCTTAACAGAATTTTACGAATTACGGTAGAAAGAAATTCGAAATAAAGTGAGCAAAAATTAAGATTTCTATATCCACTGATCATGTAGCTTCTAACCATATAGCGCCATTAGCGTGGAGCTACATGGCCTAACACTTTCCAAGGTATTCTTTTATCCTTATTCGAAGACGAATGATGCACTGTAGGCTCCGCAAAGGCTTATTTGGCGAACATACAAGTGTGGTTCGTTCCCCTCAGGTTTTCAATGTTTGCATTATGTACAATACGTTCTGATTACCACTACCAAGGAAAAAAATACAAATTTCAGTAATGACGATCTGCATGCGTATACTATTGAGGGTTTTGCTGAAAATACATGAACGCGTATTATAATAACATTGAAGAAAAACATTTCGAAGCTAAACTGGAACAAGCTATAAGGAACAACGTAGCATTCGCACTTTAAGGCTACATGACTAGTGAACTAGAAATGTTGGAGCCTGCCTCGATCTTCAAAACGCCTACTTCTGGCTATCTGTTGACTAGTCCATTAAGCCTTGCGTTTTGGCCTTTGGCTTCAATAAGCTACACGAAAAGATTATAGAATTTAAACACTTAGCTATATTGAAAGCGTTCAAATAACATCTGTCAATAACAGTTCTCTGAAGATTCGTGTTCATATCAGCTCAAAAAGCACTAAACGCAATGAGGATTCTGGAGCTGCAAGAGCACCTGTAAAATCCGCGGGACTTGTTGTTTAAGTAGACACAGTAGCTATAAAAAAAAAAATTAGAAAAAAAAACACTCAAACAATAATAGTATCAGTGATGCTTATTACGGTATTATGTTATTAGTACTGAAATGAACACCTATACGACCATATAGGGCTACTAAGTACTTACTGATAATATGTTTTGGTGTTGTATCATAGGTCTTTTATATGTGAGGTTTTTATTATTGTATGACAAATTTTTAACAAGCGAGCGAGCGAGCGAGCGATCGATCGATATATGGCACACATAATATTGAAATGGAAACTGCTGAGCTTTAAGTCTCAAAGTTTAATAGGGACCGACAGGCATCAATAATCGATTTATATATAGTTTAGGCATGCTCAGTTTGTTTCTATTGTTTCAACACCTTTTAGGGAAAGCCATTGGCCGTTCTACGTGAGCCTGAATTCTACTCTCATCGTAAAGAAGAAAGGTGTGCCAGGCAGTTCGGTCTGACCAATAGTGGACATCCGTATATCAAAGTACGTTGTATACTCTTACCATATAGATATTTTGCAGAATTTCTTTTTGTAACCTATTGTAAAAGTAACTGAAGGTGCGAATTAAAAGAATATTTAATATTATCTGTGATGGGGAGGGTGTACTTAGATTGACCCCTCTCAAGCTTTTACGATGCAGCAAGAGCTGTCCTGGTGCTAGCGGCTGATGAAATAAAAAAAAAAAAAAACTATTAGGTTCTTCTTACGAAGCACTGATGACAATTTGCGAAAAAGTTTCGTCTCTGAAAAATCTTCTTCCCATTTGCCGATTTTAGAAATATCGAGATTTGTCTTAAACGTAAGCTATCAAAAAAGTTGATATTAAAGGCTCGAAAGTAGCATGATCTAGGTGGCCTGCTGCTAGAATCTGAGCGTTACGAGAGAACAAAAGAAAATATTATTTCGAAATTAGGGATAGCTTAACGTGTTAACTATTTCATATCTCGAAAAACATTTTAAGGATTAAGATAACGAGGATGTTTTCATGTTTGTGGAAAAAGATGATTATGGAGAGCGGTGATTGGCTGTGCGGCGGAGATTTAGAAGTGCTGGAAAGGCTGAAATGGAATGACGGTCTTGACAAGTATCGTTTGACACCCAAGGTAAGGAAAAAAAATAGGTGGTAGTGCAAACTATTCTGAAAAGTCATGCAACAGGCGCAGATAACGTTCATTTCATATAAAAAAAAAAAAAAAAAAAAAAAAAAAACGATCAAGCAAGGATAAGTCATTAAATCAGGTTTGAAATTCGTATGTTTATTCAGGGGGATGTTGTGTCAAAGATGCTTGTCTATTTGTTAGTCAGTATGTGACTTCGAGCTGACCATTGATAAATCTGTTGCTGTGGCACAGGAACTACGTGCGGAATTTTCTCGGCGGGGGGCAGATACCGTCTTTGCTTTCCAGTTACGTAACCCCATTCACAACGGACATGCTCTTCTAATGAAGGTATGAATAAAGCTTCAATAACAGCAAAGTGATGTTCTATCAAACCTATATTTTATATCAATGAAAGATTATCAGGCTCAATATCGACTATAGGTATTTTTGCGCCCAATACGTTGGGCCAACATTGTAAAGAATTTTATAATTTACTATTCATTAAAAAACCTATAGCTTAATTTTCTGCCCTGTTTGTATTACTCATGAAAGCGCTTTTAAAAATTATATCGGGAGATATAACGGTTCTTGATCCGATTACCGACGAGCCTATATTGATTATTTTATTTGAGCTTTATTCGTTCCTTGAGCTCTAGAGAAAGCTCAAATAAAATAAGCATTGCCTACCAATTCTGTGGCGTTGTTTAACGTATGTTACGCATGGCTTGCACAGGAAACGCACGCATCCTTATGCAACCGTGGCTATAAAAATCCAGTTTTGTTGCTGCACCCGCTGGGAGGGTGGACGAAGGATGATGATGTGCCGCTATCCATTCGAATAGATCAACATGCCTGTGTCCTAAAAGAAGGCGTTCTTGATGAACAGCAAACTGTGCTTGCCATCTTCCCGTCGCCAATGATGTACGCTGGGCCTACCGAGGTTCAATGGCACGCCAAGGTAATTATTCTATGGCGACTCAGCACAGAGTTGAAGTTTGTCAGCACCAAATGACCCCGCTAAATGCTTGTTGCGCCCTAACGGAGTGCACCGATATTCGGTCTGCTCAAGTGTTATCGGGCGATATGCTAGTAGTATTATACTGGCTCAAACAGGTCTACTGGAACAGGGCTACTTATACAAATTAATAACACTATTTCTAGGCTCGTATGGTCTGCGGGGCAAACTTCTACATCGTAGGAAGGGATCCAGCCGGAATGCCTCATCCAGACACAAAACAGGACATCTATGACCCAACGCACGGAGCCAAAGTCCTTACGATGGCACCTGGTTTGCACGGACTTGAGATCATTCCTTTCAAGGTATCTGCTTTGGCGGCGTACTACCTGCATCTATTGTTAATCAATGATTACATTTTACATGTAACGAATGTTTTTGGATAACAAGTGAAAGTTTTGTCAAGATGTACGTAGATATGAAAGGTTAAGAACAGGTATAGAGCCTGCCAGTTCAATTCGACCCCAGTCGGATTGTTTTTTTGCATTGAAACTAAATGAGGAGAAGAGAACATTACAAAAAGCGTAGCAACGCGTCCAATTTACTCCATGAGCTCTATTTTAAGATACATCTATATGAGCAAGAAGTGATCTTAATCTTTATGGCAGCAGTTTATCGTTCCTCTTTAAGAAGCTAGTGCCTATCTTCTTAAACGTCATTTTACCATGAAGCAAGAAGGCATGGAACTTGTTAATCTCGTCGATAAATACTTCCAGGTCGCTGCATATGATAAGAAACAGAAGAAAATGTGTTTCTTCGATCCATCCCGTAAAGAAGACTTTGAATTCATCTCGGGTACGAAAATGCGTGGCCTCGCACGCGAAGGAAAAGAACCGCCTCAGGTATAAACTTCTGTAACTTAAAATTGTAAACACGCTTAACCAGCAATGATTCCAACTTGCTCATAACCTTAGAACAATTTCAATATGCAATGGAGAAACTTATTTCACTAGCTCACTAATTATGGAAAAAGGACACAGTAATATAAGTCGCCAATGCGCGTCTTTGAGAGCTTGTTAAGGCAATTATAAACAGCAGCTAAAAATTTCAGCGTTGTCGTGCAAGAAGGTGATAAAGGGTAGCACCTAGCTGCCAAAACTGCTGATATCATTCCGCTGTCGTTCCAGAGATCTATAAAAAGAACTCCAGTCAAATGCGGCCCTTTGTAACAGCCCCTAAACCAATATCCAAGGCCTGCCCATAACAGAAGCACAGCTGAAGGTCATTTTTCAAGTAGATGCATCTGTCTTGCGGTGTCTAGGACGCTTAGTAGTGATAGTTGCCCCGCTGGCACTTGTTAGCCATGGCACGGAAGATAGCCACCTATCTAATGTTTTTGTAACAAAGAGCTTAATTATTACTATTCTTAATGTTACTTTTAGACACACGTTTTGAGCTCAGTTTTTTTTTAAAAAATCCTTGCCTTTTGTGGTTGAGCGGTGTAATTTTTTGGACTATTAGGTATAGAAGTGAATGCTGGGCTCTTTTGATCGGCCTTTAATGGTCAGACAACCTTTTTCCAAAAACCTGAATCGTATCAAATGCCTCTATGACCGATAATTCTTTGCCATTTTACAGCCAGCTCCTACCGTTCGAGTCGAAACAGTCACTCAAGTCAGAACTCATTTACAAACTTATTCGGAAGTTTGCTGAAATTTATTTTATTTGTTTGTTTATTGAAACATGTTGCAAATATATTGCATCGATTAGACGAATGATAGTTTGTACTATCTTGTTGTTATGACAGTACAAACTTGTAGTAAACAAATAGTTGGCATTGAACTCTATTTAGATATATTCCTTATTGCCACTAGATATACATATCAAAGATACGGCTTGAATGCAGAGTGATCATTGAGGAAAGAGCGCGGGGGGGGGGGGGTCGAACCTCGGAATGATCGATGCTTTCCTCAAAGGAGAATCATAGAAGGATGTGGAGATTTAGGTTGAAAAAAAAACTTGTTCCCATATTTAATATTAATGAAGCATTCAGGAGCGTTGTCGAAGTTAACTAGTCTAAAGTTTACTTGGCGCCCACCGCTAGAACTACGATACGCTGGGCAAAGTTTTGCGGCAGGTAAATACTGGAAAGGAGCGATATTTAATGCTATCGATTCTTTTATGCTGATTGAACTAGTATCTCTAGGTGTCTCGCAACGCGGCAGAAGCAAAAAGGTTTGGGTACCGCATAAATCGTGTTCAAAATATCCAAATAGCTCGAAGAAGTATATCATTGAATATCGCATAGACATACTAAACACTGCCACACTGAACATCAAATATTTATCCTTTTTTTTCCAGTTTGGTATAACACTTATTATTAGATACTTTATTCGCCATAGTGACGTAAAAAGGTAAGTTCCCGGCTCCAAAACCGAAAACCGTTGATTTGAATCTCGTGCTGAAGCATGTGCCCTGCCAAGGTAGTAAAACAACAAAGTTCATTCGAAGAAAAGTACTTAAGAAGCACTAATTCTGTGCATCATTGCAGGGATTCATGGCGCCAACGGCTTGGAATGTTCTCGCCAAGTACTATAAAAACTTGTCGATCCCAAAAAGTAATTGAAAGGTATCGAGGACGCTCAATCTAGATTTTCGAGCGTCTACACGAGTTGGAGAAGCACCTGTCAGAAGTCTGATCGGTTCATAAAATCATCTAATTAATTCAGATTATTCAATAGAATATGACCCTTATATTTGTTCGGTACATTTCGAAACGTAATGCAATGATCAGATTCAGAGCGAGATTTCATTGTATTCTTCTATTCAAGACTATGATAAGGGTAATACCCGATCATAAATTTCGATCATTAGAGGATTCCAAATTTTTCAAGCGTTCACGATGGGTACAGGGTGCGTTTTTCCATGGCAAAGATCGCCGAGAGACCCGAGGGTGTAGCAAAACGAGTGACGACAAATCATATTCGCTGGGAATACCTGATAAGCATATGTCCATAAAGAAAACAAAAGTTACCGACATTCGGCTGTTTTTAAGTAGACAAAGTGCACTAGCCATTAGAGATACTACTGCCATCTGAAAGTTGAAATAACTTGCGCAAATCATAAGAATGTAACAAAGCGATGATATACATAACATTAGCATTCTTATGCCGGTAGGTCATTTAAGAAAAAATTATAGTAATTTTCCGTGGTCGTCTGAAAAGCGATAAATCCATCGATCTTTGTCTGCGCGACACCGGAACCTTACGGACAGGAATTCTTTACGTGAGAAACAATGTGAGAGAGAGGACGGCAGTTATATAAATGATGGTAATTATTATTCTACAGAATATAATAAGCGAATTAATAGAGACTTGGAGTTGGCAGAAGAGCTAAAACAGTGATGAGAAAAATAATATTTTAAGAAAACTGCCCACTTTATCATTTGGCAGAAAAAAGCGATAAACCCCGCTTATGATCGTAGCGCCGTCTTTGTGATGTATATTATCATAACGGAAGTACTGGATATATATTTGTTGCAGTATATTTTGTTCACTTTAAACTTATATACATATTTGAAGAGTAATAAATACTATATATTTATGTATTGTGCACAAATTCGTTAGGTTTTTTTTTTAACCAAACTAACTATAATTCAGTTTCTAAAGCAGGTGCCGATACGATGCTAAAGTATTTATATATTACAATATTTACTGTATTTAACAATCGCATTTTACTTCGGCTACAGAGTCTAGTAGCGAGCTGAAAGATGTTACAAAGACATTTTCGTTATCGGTTCTGGACGAGCTCTTTGCCGCCGTTGTTTAGGTTCTGCAATTAACGGCGGGTTTCAACCGCGTTCTCGCTCCTGTTCACGCTGTCATAGATACTTGAGATTCCTTGAGATACTTGAGGTACCTAAAGTTTACAGCAGTCTTTAACTTCCTACTAAGACTTATACTCAAGCAATGTGGCACGGCAGTGTTTCTAGATGTAGGGCACTTTGGCCTATTCTAAAATGCTTATTTTGTCTATTTTCTTTGCTTGGCACCATCGGTCCCTCCAGGGGCATGTATACATACACAAAACCGACAAAGCACAAACCAACGAAAGTGATATACAACACTGTATAATGTGTTAGGTCGTTGCCGTGCTACAAGAAACGAGGCTAAGTGTGCTCTATTTTCTGACCCCACCATTACAGGGTCGCGTCGGCGTTTCCTGTAGGCATTAGATAAACCCCGTGAACAGATAGCTGTTTTAGACAATCATTGCTGTTGAGAAACGCACTTGCTAAGATCAATTGATCGAAATCGCTAGAAAACCATGCAAGAAATTAAGGGAACGGGAACAGCTGGTTCGTATTCATAAAACGTCGAATGGAAAAATGCTCGTGGGCCGCCCGCTACCTAACGGAATTACGTGAATATACGAAGGGCATCTCTTCGTGCAGCTGCGAAATATTACGTCAGATAGACGAACAATAGTATTTGCAACATCCCGTTCTTAACAAACTATAAAAACAGTAGCAAACGATTTTTTGCATAACCTATTTCATAGCTATTGTATGTTTGAATCCGATGCAGCTATATCAGGCCTCAGAAGCAGATACTTTGTTGACTATGTCTTCGCGAGAAGAGTACAAAAACGAGTTGAAGAAGTCAATAATATTTTTGCATTTCGGTCGTACGTTCGCAAGCTCGTTGCTATTATCAACGAAGAAAACCACCATAAAGGATGCATCTGTTAGAATCACAACGTCTATCTGAGCTTGTCCTCGGCGATACTTGCGCATGAGGTACATGCCTGTTAAGGTAGAAGGGGTTTAGAAATAATAGGGTTGACGAACAGGACGAATAGTACGACAGAACTATGGACGAAGTTTCCATCGTTGAATCTATAATCCGCCTTAATTCCATTTATAGATTGCTGCAGCACGACAGCACATTCATCTAGTTTGGTATAGGTAGTTACAGTCTTTGCAATATGTTCACACTCCTAAAATGGTGCTTAATTAAAAACCACTTGGTCTATTCGATAAGCCAGAAATATGACAATCTACTTGACCTTGCGCGTAGAAAGTTGAGTAGGTAGTAAACAGTAAACGCATTACCATTACTCATGCCAAAACTAATATTCGTATAGATGCGGGTACCTTCCGGTATAATTTCCATGAGTAGCGTAACAGAGAATAGAACTATACCGACTGCGCTCGAAGATAAAAACCATCGAAGGGTTCTCTGCAATAAAATTTGCCCCTTGCGAAGATAGCTTATACTGTTTTCAGGAGCAGGCCTCGTCGAGTAGCCAGCTGCGTGAACAAAACAATGCACAAATCTAAAGAGGCTTCACTCAACTTGAACTTGTTAGATATGCACGGATGCGTGTGAAAATTCAAAATGTTGTTTGAAATCCGTTTCTGATAGGTTCAATTCAGCATAATATCAATGGCGATACTTGGAACTGAAATTAGGTGGAATAGAGCCGGCTGGTATACAACTCGAAGAGAAACTTCCTAAGCTCGAAAGCCTACTTACTACTACTACTACTACTACTACTACTACTGCTACTACTACTGAAATAACTAACAACTTGAACGATATCTATATTATTCATGGTAGCGTGCTTATTATGCTCGTAAGTGAGACGCAAAAAAGAGTCGACCACAATATGATCTTCAAATACGACTTCCGGATAAATTCTTTGTCAGTTGGACGTGAAATATCAAAACAAACATCCCTTTCATGCTCCAGCTGTTATTAGTACCATCCTTACCCAACCTTAGTAGCTATGCTATCGGTAATATTACCGTAGAGCTCGTCACCCACTTAGGTAGAACGTTTGAAAGGAGAGCACTTTCTAGTGAATTATTATCGAACAGATAGTGCAAGTTCCTAAAAAGCAGCTCTGTTCTTTCGACAGAACGATTAATATACTTTCGATATGTATTTGTCCACTTACCTTGCTTGAGCGTTGCTGGGCGGCGTACAAACGGAAACAAGGCCCAATACATTGCTTACCAGACTGTTTCGAAATACTGCTTTGACAGTAGCATTTTTTTTCACTAGGCATATTAAAGCAAATGCGCTTCCTTTCCGCTAGTCCGCTAGATTGTGTTCTCGAAGTAAAGAGCTTCACTTGCAAGTAACGCTGCCAGGGCTCTGTCTAAAGTGTATTTGAAGAACTCGGGCTAATTACACATGGTTAAGCAAATACCAGTAGAATATAGATACGCGCCTTCACTTAGGCACCAGAGATCCGCTACGCAAATAAATGTACGAATGATTCCTCAACTGCTACAACGTAGGTACCAAATCTGCATTTTTAGACGATGAGCGCTGAAAAGCTATCTTGGAGCCAAAATTAAGACTTTCTTTTAAAACAGACCAATGTCTACAAACACGAGAGTACGAAAAAGTCGAATTGGATAACAATACATCTTTTAGACAAAAGTGTTCACACTTAAATTTGTTCAGCTCCGGTAAATCCTATGCTAGTAAAGTGTCTACACTTCGTTGACTCATCACTTCTCACGCTGTAAGGTGCTCCCTGTTCTCAGAGCGTTTCAAACCGGTTGCTAAACTACCGTTTTCGATGCGCAGACATGGTACGAATGTGGGAAGCGCTGCAGCAACGACATTCAAAAACAATAGAGGAACAAGCAAATAAATGTAGGAACTGCAAGCAAAGACATAATCTATTTGCTGTCACCATGCGGGTGTGTATCTCATATCGGTTATCGTATAGAAAGAATATTAGTGTCATCTCTTAACATCCAGCTTAAGTAGAACTTCGCGGAACTACTTCACCAGCAAGAAAGTGTACGACTAAAATCGAAAATGTATTAACACTCAAATATAGGGGCATGCATTACCGTTAACAGTCACCTAATGTTTGAAGAACAGGTATTTGCTATACAATTTTTAACCTTTTTGGTAAAATGATTAGATTCCCTGCAACATAGTCGAGATGCTTCTAACGCGCTACATGATACGCCTTTAGGAATATATTGCCCGTAGACGTTTTAGGCGGTGTCAGCCTTCGAATCAGATGCAAGTCAAGCTTGTTCCTGCTATCAAGGCAGTCATTTTCAGTTGAACGAGCAACGCAAATCTGATAAACCTCGTTTCTTATTTGATCTCCTGCCGCAGTCAAAAGTCATGAAGGTATTTCACAGAAAATCTTGTTCTGGGCACTATATAAACAAATCTTAAAATGTTTGTCTAGCCGTTAATGCACGCTTCTCGGACTGTGAGTGCTATTTTACGCTCTCGCCAACGAATATAAGTTTCGAAGAAGGATCTAGCTAACTGCGAACGTATTGTACCAGATCAGTTTCTGTACCGCCGCTTCGCGAAGTCCAAGTCCATCGACACCGAGCAGTCATTCAACTCACGCAGAATGAATCTGGCTAACAATCGCCCGACACGTTAGTGACGGAAGTGTTGATGAATAACGTCTGACGGTATTTTGTTCTATCTATTGTATAGGCTCTTGCTGCTATACTGCCTTTAGCTGCTTCAGTTCCAGGTGAATTACAGTTGTTTGCAACTTCACCCTCAGAGCACCAGCACTTACGATGAGCTTCCTCGTAACTCTTCTGGTCTTGACAATGGTCTGCCTCTGCTGCACAGCTGCCCAAGGTATCGGAAAAGGTCCATTTTGTCTATGGAACAAGTATAAACTAATCAATATTCGAGGTGTTCGTCGACAGATAGGGGAGCCGACGCATGAATAGGAAGTAATTTTTTCAGTCAGGTGACGAGAAGCCGAGTGCCAATGAATAAGCATTTTCACAGATCTGTGTGATACGATCCCTACCAACAGGTTCTTCGCCAATACCATTATAAAATAGTTGGCTTTAGTTGTTAGAATCGTTCTACACAGCTATGACATGGTTTCAAACTATTCATGCTATTATTAGGATGTTATCATTTGGATTGTTTGAATACGAATGCGTTGGCGGATCCTATGTTCGTTGGCAACCTTTGTATTACTACGTGAAACAAAACGGAATTTACGTGCCATGCACGTCAGTTGATTTTAGTCTATAGGTGATTTTGTGACCTTTAGGTACTGATGATAACGCTACACCGATGCATGTGCACCCTGGAACAGCTTAGTCTTGACATCTTTGCTTCGACATTTATTCCTTAGGTTAAAATGTGCTTTCCCATGTGTGAGATCTCTAGTTCCAACCGGACGACTGTCAACATCGTTCAGACGTGTTCATATTTACCTAAGCACAATGAGTCGACGTTGCAAGGCTCGGAGCACATATTTGAGAGGAATACAAGAAAAATGTAATAGAAAAAAAGCATAGCCGAATTCGATATTTTAAACCCACAACGTTCGATCGTTGTTATTATCTTACCACAAATGATAAACTTCAACAATACCGTTCATAACCACGCAGTCAAAGACCAAAGAACGGATGCACTAATCACAATTTTAAGTGTGAAGTCTCTGCAGAAATAGACACCTTTGTAACCTAATGAACAAGTAGAAAGATTCTATTTGAAAATGCTTTGACTTGTTCTCATAAATTCTAAGTGTGAATTGGCTAGCGCAGATTTTTTTCGCGTTCCGTATACATGTCACCAAGACATAAGCCTGTTCTTCTTTTGTGCTGGTTTTAGTATAACCTGTTATTTCGTTTGTTTTCTAAACTCAAATATGCCCGAAGAATAGCAACCAAAAATACATACTACATTTAATGGACATTTAGCTTTTTGAAATAATCACTCGTATCAAATCGATAATTTTTCGGTCGGCTGCTAGATAGCAGTTTACCGCAGTTGTATGTATCCGCAAACATATTATCATTTCGTCACCTATACTCTGCGGTATCTGAGATCTACTTACTGCAACGTCACTAGTTATTGATGGAGTATGTACCACAGCAATCGGGATATCCAGACTATAGCCTATTACTGTCAATTTTCTGATTTCAGATTCTGAAACAAGTTTGCCAGTTAGAACATCTTCCCAAAGTATTTGCCTCCTAGGGTCACCGGACGATGATGAACGTAGTGCGGCAAGAAGGGCGCGAATTATCGGAAAGCACACCACCCTCTTAATAATATCTATATTAACAGTGAACATTTCTGAGTAACGGCGGAGACGCAAATTTGTTGCCGCTGAAGTGTGTCTATGAAGATGGAGAACGCTTGTTCGAAACTACAAGTAAAAGCCGATGCTATTTATAAGTTTGATCAACAAAATAATCATTCATCCATAACCCGTCCCGATATTATACAATGGCAAAAATCAACGGTGTTTGTTTTTTGGTCAGGCGGTCGAGCGGCAGCAGCGAGCGAGTTTCCATGGCAGGTATCGATTCGACGAAATGGACGTCATTTGTGCGGAGGTGCGTTACTCCATGCTGAATGGTTGCTCACAGCCGGGCACTGTCTCCGTGATCTTGATGCACGACATTTTACGGTTCAAGCCGGGTTCGTACAGGACGACGACGCTCATAAACAAACGTCGCAGGTACGTTCAGCATTTGCATCCTATATATGTGCCAACGAATTTTTTTTTGAAAAAACAACTATAGGAAATGAGAGCAAGCTCATAGATCAAACAAAAACCCTGAAAAAAGGCAACCTTCTGAATGAGCTAGGCGGATCAAGTTTCCAACTCTTAAATACGAAAGTAGGTGTTTATGTTGCTCATGAAAGGTACGCCTTTGCGACTTCATAAGCCAAATTTATTTTGCATTTAAATGTAATATCTAATGGGAATTACCTTACCTATCCATGGTATAAATATTCGAAAAATACGTGTAAAACGTGTAGCTGTCGAAAAATGATAATCAGCCGTCCGTAGCTACGAAGAGCGTCGGAGATTAAAGGTGGAGGGAAGGGGGAGGACGTTAACGAACCGATTCGGCCAGCCGGTTACTACGATCTACTATAGTTTCAATATAATGTACTGGAATGGACCTAATAGTTGGGGCAAGACGCCGGATGCTTACAGAAGGTGGATATCTTCGCTTAGATCTACGCTCGTTTGCCAAACGCTGTCAGTAAAATAGCAACGCAGACATAATGATATCTTCTCGCGCATGTTCCGGTTTAATCATCTCAGCCGATTATAATTAATCTTATTTCTGCAAAGGTAAGACCTAGCGATAGGTCTAAAGGCTGGTCTACTTGAGACGCAATCCTAAGCCCGGCCAATCGTATGGAACAAACAGGCTTCACAAAATTTCACTTTTTACCATTGCTGTTTCCCGCGCACTATGCATACCTATAGGACAGGAAACAACAATCGTGATTTAAAGAACAGGCAACACATTATCGGCATACGTAGCGTTTGCGGTCTTTGTAGTCATGGCTAATCTAGCGTCGTATATTGTTTTCTTATTTGATTGTTTTTAAATTTGTTTTCGGCCTGATCACGTGAAGCATCCGTTATGATGAGTGTTGTGTAAATATTAACTTATTTAAGCCGGAGTGAGACATACAGAAATATAATTTCTATAATATCTATGCATGCTTACAATATACGAAGTGTATAAACGTGTCAAAATTAATGAGGAATATTTGATAAAAGGATTACATGACTCGCCAAAAAAAAGGGGCATATACTTACAGACTGTCAAGATGTTACGGCTAGTGCAATTGTCATACGGTACATGCAGATTTAATGTAAAAGCAGTACTACCTTGTTTTAATCGACGTCCATTGCAGAACCATGTGATTGTACACTAGCCAATTCAATCGTACTACATATTACTACTTTTATAATATATGGCTCTAGAGAAGCTGTTTTCTAAAATCTATTCATTTTATCCGAACAGAGACAAAATGGAGCCAGGTTGAATAATGCAAATTTTAAATTTACTCCTGTTTAATATTCAGGTCTCATATTGAAGTGCTGAGACACTTTCCATTATAGCTCTGCTACACATATATATATATATATATATATAAGGTAACGTAAAATAGAGACTTGTCCTGTTACCTTATATATTATACGCGAGTTGGGCTAGCTTGACATGCTAATATGCTTCATTTTTAGAAAGTGTAATGACTTAACCATTTTGTCGATTTTTTTATAATTCCTCTCGTTATAATTATCTATATTATATAGAAAAGAAACATCAGTCATACTCATACACCGTATGGTGTCTTAAATAGTAATACGTCATTCCATTTAGTCGAGCATATATATGTGCACTATGATGTATATATATTATATATTTTTTGTTAGAGCAGGTATAGTGCTTCTGGACTGTCTTTAGACTGCCTGGTATGTGTTTGTCTTTGATGAGCATAGTATATAGAACCCAGCCCGCCTCTGTACTCATATTCACTAAAAATTAGCTGTAGATCAGAGCCATTTAGCCAAGTGGGTCTGTTGCCACGTGTATTGTACATTAGGATTTAACTAGTAGACCTCTTTTAACTTATGTAAAAAGAGCTGGAACTATTAGGATTTGCAAAGGGCCTAGGCTCCGTCAGCCGGGCAGAGCTTGCGGAAGAGGTCAGAGCGGCTGTTATGGATTTACCGGTTGCCACTGCAGTGTGATACCTTTGATCTTTGGCTAGAATTTCCTTTATTTGCGTCTCCTAAACAGTCTCGACGACGAGCCACGCCGTACGCTCTATAGATGCTCACCTCTTAATCACCCAAGCCTTGAAATACTTCAAACCGCAAAATGGCACAGTTTACTCTCTCTTTTCCCATTGAAAAGCAATTACACATCTGTTAGCCTTATTTAGTCTGTACTCCTTACGAAAAATAATTTGCGCGTAAAAAAGCGCCGTCTTGCACATAATCTAAATCTAAACTTCTTGCCTTGTGTTTTGTATTTCACTTGAGGAAAACGAATCGCATATTCAGGTTTTTGTAGCGCGCTTCCGCCGGTTCAGTTCCATAAACCTGTTTTGAGCTCGCGCTATATCTGGGTCTCCTATTTGATGCTTTCGGTCAAGGCGAGAGCTCTCTACTAATAAGTATGTCTTAAAGGCCCTGCTGAATTACGAAGCATTGATCACGATAAGAAAAGGGCGCGCAATACTTTTAAATATATACATGTGAAGGCAGCTATCTATAATTATATGCAACTGTGCACTATAATTTACGTAGGGTCTTGAAGGGTCACGCACACTAGCGACACTTGTGCCAGGACCACGGACGTTTTTTTGTGTTCACTGTTGTTGACGTTGGCTTCGTACAGTGGCTTTTTTGAAAACGGCCCCCACTTTCAGATAAGCAATGCCCGTGACAAATCAATACTCTTTGGTTTGACTTCGTAAGAACTTTCGCAGAAAAGGCGTGCACTAGCTCGTTATGTCACCAATTAATCCTCTATAATACGTTCAAATTTTTGCAGAAGTCTTCTGTGATCGAACCACATTTTTCTGCGCTCGCGGGTGCCATGATAAGCAAAACCGATATAAACAGTCCGCCAATCAACGGGTGGCACTTAAACGTTTTCATCTATAATTATGGCTTCTAATATCTCCAACAGTCCTCCTATGGTAATTTTTGTGTCAGTGTGTTTAAGCGAGCGTAAAGTTAGTGACTCCAGATCAGGTGGCCTGACGCTTCTGTGTCGGATATGCGTGTATATGAACAAGATCGCCCATCTGTTGACTGAGTCTTTTGAATATCCCCCACGTGTATCCATGATAGTACCGGATTGTCTTGGCATTGGCCCACAAGGATCAGTCCGGCATAAGAAAAACTGAGGGTTTATTGCGCAAAGATTGGTATCATCGCAATGATTGCACCTGCTGGCTGCAGCGAGCGTACCGAATGGCAGTCACCGGTGCTTGTTCATCTTTGAATGTGTTTAGTCAGCGAACAGCTTAAGAACCATAGAGATCAGGCATCGACATTTAAGCAGGCGTGTAAATAATTATTCCGAAGTATAAAATATCTCGTTACTATATCTTGCATCCGGTACATCCGAGCAAGAGAACAAATATCACACTTGGTAAGTTAAGGTAATAGTGCGTAGTGATTTACAGGGATTACGAAATCTTTATCAATGTAAGAAGCTAACTGCGCCCCCTCGAACCTACTGATCAGATCTTGAATTTCTATATCTGTGGCTAAAGTCTAATTTCCAAAATCATTTTCTTCAGTTATAATGCGGTTGATCTGATGAGCGCACTTCAGGCGAGGAGCTGCGGCGCACATCAATCCCGCTATTTTGCCCAATGGTGGTGTTCACGGTGCGACTAACAATAAGAACATAGAGTAGGTCTACACAGGAGATACCGAAACCAAAACGATCTCACGCATAGACACTACAGTAGGGTTGGAACATGTACACTGATTGTGTAAACAACGCGATTCGTATCTCATGTTAGAGATGTGGTTCCTTCAAAAGCTTTATCTATCATGTAGTCCTCTTCCCTTCTCATCCACTAAACCCCGTTCTAGAGGAGCTAGTTGGGTTGTCCTTTTGAAACGGTAACTTGACGACGCATTTCACATGTCTTAGTAATTAGTGTTAATATAAGTAACCAATATTGATTTAGGATTGCCTCGCGCCTTTTCGTTCGTAGTCGATGACTTATACCTACTGCGATATGGACAGCGAATAACTGAGAAATTTAATTTGACTGTATATATATATATATATATATATATATATATATATATAGTTTTTTTGTATTAGTGTTTATCTCGTCCGAGCAAAATCATCCGAGTAAAATGAAATGTGCTTCATTATTGATCCTTGATGATTTTGCTCGGACGAGATAAACAATAATATAAAAAACTTCACAACTATATTTTAATATTTATAATCGAATTGGGTGGTGGGTACTTATATGACTGCGTAAGAGATACCGATTATAGGCACGGACCAGTAAGAGCAATATTTCCTTTATGAGTACGTATCCTTGCGACAGGGAAAAGCTTCATGCTTTAAAAACACACGGTTCTACTTGAAAAGCGTTTTCTCGTACGCTGTAATATTAACATTAGTATACTGTGCATTTCATAGTTTCAACGGCGCATGAAAGCATACACGTATTCTCAAGCAAGAGATATATAAGTGGGTATTTGCACAAAATGGGTTGGGAATTCTACATGCGATCACGACACGAATCTACAAACAAACCCGGAACAGAGCCCAAAACAAACGCAAGACAATTTTACCTAAAACTCTTGGATCTGAAACATTGGCCCGGAACCATTCTTAAGCAGCAGGTTACGTCTGATTATCGGTTTGATAGCTAATCCTAATGGATGTTCAATTAATAGCCATTCTATGAAAAATTTCGCTGAAGAAGTTTTATGGCAGTCGAGGTTTGACAAAGCGTGCAGAATTTGCGTATAATATTAACTTGGCCGTTAGGACACCTGGTGACGACATGCCCAGTCTTGATCTATATATCTTGATCTATCTGATATACAAATACATTTCAAAATACCATTTTATGAGATATACCGTATACCGTTTCGAGATTTTGAAGAAACGATTAACGCAGCTCTATTGACCTATCTGAAAAAAAAAATTGCTAAACTTTTCGAATGCCTTTGATTACGTACTATATAGACGAAAACCTGACAAAAAACATCTCGTGTTTTTTTGCTGAAAATCTTAATTGTTTCACCTTCCTTTGTGTGCGCTACTCCACCACATTTTTGCAATTACTTGCCCTGCCTATATTTGTCTCAACGCTGTACTCGACGCTAACAATTTAGATAAATACATGTTGCCATTAATTTACCTCAACTAATCTAACCATCGGGCAGTTTAAATCGCAGAACTGACTAATATACTGGTGATATCTGAAACTATTCAGTTTTTTTCATTTTCTATTCGAGGTCGAAACCGTGATTCCACATCCTCTCTTCGGCCAAGATGGTCATCGAAACGACATTGGCTTAATGAAGGTACTGACCCCTTTTCGCCTTCCCGATGAGGGAGCAATTGCTGCTATCTGTTTGCCACCCAGGGGCTATCAGGTTAACAAAGGTATATAAAATCGAACACTCATTATTCTCTATATCGATTTAATCTCTACAGGCTCTAAATTCATTTGTAAGTCTTTAGTAGCACTGATAATTTGTTTAATAACATAAATATTTAAACTATTTCCTTAAGTGGATACCAATGAACGTTTACAATAATGGCTCAAAAAAGTATTTTCGACCTGACTTAAAGGCGGAGTAATTGTATCAGGCTGGGGCGTCACCTCGGAAGGCTCCTTCACAGCTTCAACAGCACTTCGAGCAGTAACAGTGCCTGTTATAAGCGATGAGCAATGCACTTCGTCTTATTCTTCGTTATGGAATTTTTTACTCGGCTCGACCCTTCATCCCGACAGTATGTTTTGTGCAGGACTTGCCGAAGGCGGAAAGGACGCCTGCCAAGTACGTTCTAATGAAAATAGGCAAAGCATTTCCTCAATAGGTAGATTTTTGCTTGCGAATCCTGAATTTAAACACAATTCCTCTAGGCCAACTAATGGACAATTTTCGAATTTTATATTATATTTTACATGTATATGTATATATAGTTGCAGTTGTGTTGTTGGAATTTCGGATCGGACAGGAAACTTATATTTCAATGTTTACTTCCTAAAAAGCTCATACTGAGATGAGAAACAGTTTTAATTATCTCTCGCACACATATATTATTTCGGAAATTTTAGATTGACTTTTGTCTAAAATAATTTAGCTACCTTTAAGCTGGCTGATGCGAATTTATTATATATAAATAAAGAAGGATATGAGGCGACGTTCTTTAACTATCGTTCCTATATTTCAGGGAGACTCTGGTGGTCCAGCAGTGCAGTTCGTTGATGGGGTCCCAACTCTAGTAGGCATCGTGTCTTGGGGAAAAGGCTGTGCACGAGCTGGAAAGCCTGGCGTTTACACAGAGACTGCTTTTTTCGTACCCTGGGTTTTTGATACATTACAGAATTTCTACAAACGACGTGTCAGAGATATGTCTCCCCCAGCAACGACAGACGCGACAGAGACTCACTTTGGCAATAGCCTGTGAAAAGTATCGTAACCTGAGCTTGCTAAAGCATAGTTCAAACACAGTGAACACGTTCAAAGTGATCTAACCATAAGGCGAAAATTCTACCGCATTATTATATCGTATACAGCGATAAACACGGCCATGCAAAACGTCGTCAATGTGTAGCCTCAATAACTCGACGCCTGAACGCCTGTGAACCGGGCACACCTAAAAGGACAACTGCAAAAAAACAGTGACCGTCCCTCGGACGAGCTTACGCCTCCCGTAATACGGGTTGATGTGAGCGTGTGTTAAGATTTTTCGTCACTTCGTTATGTACTTCAGTAGCGGATTCTGACTTCGATGGGATACCTGGTCAGAGAAATTGCACGAGTATTCTGGATCAACTATTGCTGTACCTTTTGCACTAGCGAAGAAACAAGCAGATCTCGGTTAGACTTAAAAATTTCGTCCACCGAATGCCACGATGGCGGAATGCGTAAAGATCCCATGTCACAGTCATTATATCCATTGCATTCGAATTTCTATTGTTCGCTGAAGTTCAGTGATGTTTACAAATTTAGCGAGTATATAACGCTTGCTAACTGCACAACTATCATTTAATAGAGTCTGTACTGTTACGCCCAATCTCTATATAATGTATAATATTACCCCTACCCCAGCACGGGCAATAGGCCTTCAGCGGGAATATTCCAGGTACTATTTTCTATTTATTTCATAATAATAAAACATGAATGAAATAACGTTGTTTAACCTGACACTCCAGATTCCATTCAATGAGCTAAAAATATACTTTAGCCAATAAAAATAGTGGTTCTGACCGACGGTGTCGTAGGCTGTTGCCGGGACACATATGGTAACAGTCTATCCGAGCTAATGATTGGTATAAGTAGTTAATGACAGCGTAGCTTAAAAACCATACATGTGGATGAAATAGAAAAAAAATTTTTTTAAAAAAATGCAATCTGCTCAAGCCATTGGATTGCATACAGTGTTCAAGGTACATATATATGTGTA